>NC_134568.1:104502810-104802810 GCF_050947875.1 Dermacentor variabilis
CCCTCGCGCGCGTCTTTCGTCTTTCTTTTCAATTTGAGCTCACTCCCACACTCTTTAATGAACGCGGTTGCCCGGGGCGAGGCTAAATGAGCCATGCGCGAAGAAAGAAAAGGAAAGTTTCGAGAGATATCAAGGTGAAAGCGTCCATTCGCGTTTGCTAGGCCTTCATCATCACCCCCCCTTTCCCCCCCCCCCATCCAATAACGGGAAAGTATTCCTAAATCGTTTAGCTTAAAGCTGCAGTTCATACGCTGCGTTCATAGAGGAACAATTTGCGGGCGGATAGGCGGAATTTCTTGGCGCGCAAAATAATGTCTGGATAAGGCACACGATTTCCGTCCGCCGATAAAAATGGCGGCGTTGTGGCACACGCAGAAGGCACCCTCGAGCGATCATCGCCCAATGGATTCCCGAGCCCAGCGCTTCAGGCAGCGCGCTTGTTGCTACCGCGGGCGCTCGAACGACGCGAGCGCTCTGCCGTGGTTCGTTCTGCTGCTCCCGTCTACCCCCACGGGAAGCACGTAGTTCTGCTGAACTGAACGCGCAAGTCTCCGGCTTACTATCGCGAAGGTGAAACGGCCAGCTTTCGTCTCTTTAGCCTGCCACGCCTGTAACGTCGTCGTCGTATGAATTGCTTACCTACTCGATATACGAAAGCCGCTAAGTTCGTGCTGGGATCGTACTGATCAACACGAGTCCGAATTTACCGACGTAAACACAGGACTCTTGTCGGACTTCTCGGTGAGTGCTGTGCTCGAATGATAACAGGCGACTGGAGCATCTGAAGGGCGAACGTAAAGGAGAAATTCATTTATATATCGAGTCCTTTTATATTTTTATTTATTCATTATTATTATTATTATTATTATTATATTATTTTATTTATTTATATATAATAGTCCTTTTGTTGGTCACCTACGAAGAGCGGTCACCGTATAGTATGCGTTTCATTCAATATAACTTTGATCAATAACGCAAGTGATGTGTGACTTTTGAAGGCGAACTGTAACGTACTAGAAGTGCCACTGCGTGGTCCACTTTTCGCAAACGCTCGTAGCAGTTAATTTTGCTGAGCGTTTCGCTAGGGCGAATGCTACCATCTCCGTATTCGGATCCCGTTGCCACCACCTATAGCACGAGGACCTTGGTCAAGTTGGCCTCAACACTGTACCCGGTTCGAAGCAGCATCTGAAGTCCCTGGAAGAGCTCTCGGCTCCGCCAATCCAAAGCCTCACAACAAAATTCATTATTTCTGCGAACCGCCAGTGGTTGTTTCTTTCACCGCACAAAGGAGCTTGCCACGGAGAAGCAAGCTTTGCAGGACAGGGTGAAAATTCAGTGAATCAGTGATTTGTTAAAGTGAATCGGAGATTCGCTTAATCTGTGAAGGTGACCCATTTTTCTTTGGCGTCTTTGAATGTTTGATGAAGCCGATATGGTAATGTTCTCACAGTATGTGTAGGCATTTAACACTTCTCTGAAGAGGATGTATCCACTATAAGAAATAAAAGAATTGCACTCTTGAGCAGAAAGCGAGAAATATCGCGAAACGTGACATTCAGTGTCCATTAAAGGACGATGAGAATAATAATTTGGCGTATACATTTGAGAGGAGTGCTGTGCAGAAAACGTAAATCGCACATGTTGTGTCTTGCGATTAAAAACTAAGTAACATCACAATAACAATATTCCTAATGTCCTAGGCTCTCTCTCATTTTAATCCTTATTACTTTCTATACCTTGCCAGCGTCTCATAACTTCTCTCTTAACGTCTTGTCTTCTTAACATGTAGTCAGTATACCAACACCATTGTGTATCACTAAATGTGCTTGAATGTACCTCTTTGCTATTCTAAAATTGACCATATTTCTTGCGTTTGCTACGAACATTAAGAAGGGCATGCACTTGTAAAGTGTCTAGTTCTCACACGTTCTTTTTTCTCTATAAAACTTCCAAACACAACCAAAGCACACACGCACACAGAATTTTTCTCTCTTCTTTTTGTATCTGTGAGGCTACCCGTTCGGCCCATTATTACCTGCGTCGACAGATGCAGAAAATGGCTAAGCGAAAATGTGCTTTAAGACCTGATGAAAGAGTTACACATGCGAGATCTGCAGCGTAATTTCGCGGGCAGAAGTGAGGTGGTTCTTCTTGCCCCAGGAGGCAATACTACTTCCTTCTTTCCTTTTTCGCTTTCGTTATTGGCATCGCGGTCGCACGAACTGTTGCGCCAAGTGTGCAGCGGCACTATTTCATTAGCCTGTTAGCCAAACCGAGTTCAAGTGAATCTCTCGACAACAGTTCGACGCTCCCTTCGGTGGCTGTGCGGGCCCGCGCGCCCGCAACCGCATTCGCGCTTTATTACTGCGATAGCGCACTTGCGACCGCGACCAGGCTAGACGGAAAAAGCAGCAGCAGCAGCCTCGTCAGCGTTGGCGGCGCAGCGGTGGCTGCTGCTGCGCTGTTCTTCCATCCGGGCCCGTCTGCTCGCGGCAACGACGAGTCTTTTCCGCCCATGCATGAGCGGGGCGAGCCGAGCTGCTTCATTCATTTCGCGCATGAGCTTCTCTTTTCTCTTTTAAAGTCTGTAGATAATGGCAAGGCAGAGACGCGCACAAAAGCGACTTGAGTGTAAACGCAAGAAATGGAATATAAAAGTTTGCAGCCAAAACGGAGCTACTGAGGTAAAACAGAGCAAAACAAACACACACACACACACACACATACAAAAGAAAAAAAAGGGCTCACTGGAGATATAAAAGGAAGAAGCGAGAAAGTAAAGAGGTGGGGGCGGAGCGAGAGAGGCCGTGCTCACGCCTTTGTTCGCAATGGCATTCAAGCGAGGCGCGCGAGTTTGCACTCTGCTTCCGTCCTCCTCCCGCATCCCTCGCGGCGACGTTCACGGTCGCAGCTCTCTCACATCCGCGCGGAAAGGTGGCGGATACAGCAGAGACAGCCTGCCTGGCACACGAAGCAGGTTGCCACGACCACAGCAGCATAATATGCTAAAACTCGAAAGGAGAAACGGTGCTTCTCTCGCCGTGAAGTCCATGAGGCTACTCGCCGTTCTCGCACCTCGTTTCGTAACGTCAGGAAAAGCGCACCTATATATATATACGTAGCGCATCGCCTTCCGACAGCCCGCTTCCACGCCCTGCTTGTGTTGGTGAAGAACTGCCATGCCAAAATAACGGGGAAAGCGCAGGCGCAGGCAACGAGGAGAGCTGGGTGCGGAACAGGGTGTACGCGCGGACACGTGTGGACGTAAAAGCGAACCGTGATTAGGGGCGCGTGCACGCTCTCTCGACTCTGCCAGAAAAACCATTCTTCCCGGCTGAGAATCGGGAACCTCGCGCGTCATTCCTTCCTGGCCACTCAGGCGCCGAAAATGGTGAGGGCACGCACACACTGATGATTCGAGCCCTCTATTGAATATATATATATATATATATATATATATATATATATATATATATATAATTTTCTTACGTCATTTTTCAGTTCCACCTTGTCCTGGTTCCCCACACTCGGGGTCACCGTTGTTTCTATTGGCTCCCCACTCCGACCCCTCGTTTTCTTTTCGAAGGATGAGCAGTGACCGACTGCTCGTAGTCGCGTGCCTTCGCGTAATGGCTGTGCGGTAGAAGGCGCGTCATCCACCGGCGTGCACGTTAATACAAATTAAACAAGTCGAACGAGCCCTCGACGCGAGCCGCCGCCGCTACTCCAGAGCGGGCTGATAAAGCGCGAGCTTCACCGGCGGGGACCGACCGGGCTCGCTGGGCGGCCGCGTCGCACGCGACCGTACACGCGCTCCACGCGGCGCAATGCCGCCGCTCCTGTTCGCTCGTGGACTCGGCGTGACTCACCCGAGGAAGCCGCCTACGGTTGCGTTCCGCTCACGCGCAGCCCTGAAAGCGTATGTGTACATCCACTGCTATCTCGACAGGCAGAGGAGTTCCAAACTAGAAAAAAAAAAGACAAATAGTAAGAGAAAGAGAGAAACTGACTTGAGGGGTAAAAGCGGGCGGTAATGGGTTCGACTTGGTTGGTCGGTCGCGGCTTGTCTCTCGTTTTCGGCGGCGACGGCCGCAGACAACGCCGCGCACTTCAACTTATATGCATGAGATGAAGAACCAAAAGGGGGCGCAATATAATTTAAAAAATATAAAGTGCCGATCAGACGGTATAGCAAGTTTGCCTGTTCCCGGCATAGGCATGCAAAGGTCGTACGCGCTGGGAACGCGTGTTGGGGAACCCCGATTATTATGTACTCCTCAAACAAACCAGTAATGGGCGCATACGCGGGCTAATCAGGAACACGCTGGAATGCGTTGACGTCACTGCCATGTTTGTCGAGTGGTTCGGGGACCGAATCGAGTGTTCCTTTCATCTGTGCACCAAAAGAATGAGTCAGGCTATTTATCGTTTGCTTTTCTTCATTCATTATTTTTTCTTCATAATTGGGGTTATGAATTGGGACCGGATTACAGTGCACGGTTTCTAGAGACTTTCTTTTTTAACATTCTTGTCGTATACATCCTTCACCTGTTTTGTGTTCTATTAGCTTAAGATAATATTTGATACGAAGCAGATGGCAGATGTGTTTTGAAACAGCCAACTTGCTTGCCCACATGCTAGGCGTCTGAAAACGTAAGCAGAAAAGTGATGTTCTTGAGTTGCTAAATTATTTATGTGGCCATTATGCCCTAAAAGCAAACTGTATACCGGTGAGGCTGTGAAGTACAATGTATGCAGAGATAAGCTGTACGAACGTTAACAATCCATTGCTTCTGGATTTGTTAAAATTCCGCGATTGGTTTCTTTTGTTTTACCCGACAGTTTCGACGGTCATAATGCATAACAAATAATACTGTACATTCGTAGATCTCGTGAGCACTATATTTCTGCTTCATCTTCTTCATCAATATACATTCATCATCATGGTCAGCGTCATGCGGTTTCAAGCGCTATGACGCTGACCAAGAGCGCGTGGCCCCGCTGAATAAAGCGTCGAGATTTAACAGCTGCCTCGCAAGTGTGGGTCGCCTGTGACACACGTCCTTCCTAGGATACGGACCTACGTATGCTTATTCGCGCTCTCATACGCGAAGAGCTCCAAGCGCATGGCCTGCTCACTCAATCTTCGGTTCCTTGGCTGCGCGACATCATCTCTGACATCATTAACTCTGACAACGCCAATGGTGACGTTCTAGTTGAGTCGTCAGCCCGTTGCCTATCCAAAGAAATTGCACTAGCATCTGGCTACTGGAGACCCTTCACGACGATCCCACGCCCACCTTAACAGCGACGCCAGTCAACAAGATCGAAAAACTCACTGTTGATACGATCTCGACCGGGTGAGGTGGGTCTTCACCTCAAGTATCGGCAAACGACGACGAAGCCAGGCATCGTGATGATGAAAAAATGTAGAAAAGATTGTACTTACTTCATTGGTACATGGTGGTGACTCTCATTCCAGTCTCGAGCGGTTCTGATTAACACGGGGGCCAAGACGGCCTTAATTACCCCTTGCGGTCTTGTGGTTGTCGATGTCTTCTTGGGGAGCCTTTGGAAGTATTAGTGCTTTCGTCAGGTTCTGTCGTCGACGACCTCCTGCCCTTCGGTTTGTCTTCTCTTCGTCCTTCCCTTTGTGTCAGCTCGGGGAATAAAAGCGGTGACGCTGTTTCGGAGAAGAGGGCAATTATGTCGACATGGGAATGCCCGCTTGAACACTTCTCACACTTGACAGGTAGATGTGCAGGCTTATCGTAACAGCCATTTTCTGGGACAAGGCAAATCGTCTTGTCATGGGAACGTACGCCTGAATGTCTCTCACACTTGACAGGTCGATCATAGCGCTAATGCATCCCACCGTGCCGTTCCCTTCCACCCTGGAGACGAAGTGTTGCTGGGGACCCCAGTTCGCGCTCCTATATATAGATTGGGCGAAAAGTTTCAATCCCGTTTCATCTGACCCTACATGTTCGGGAACAAACTTCGCCTCTGAACTATCGCGTCACTTCCGTTTTCACGCTTTTTGGCGGCCTCTGCTGTTCCACAGATATTGTGTATGTATCGTGCTTAAAGCCTTTCATACGCCATTCACCGCCATAACCTGCGGCCAGATTGGCCGCCTCCGCACGCGGGGGAAGTACTGTGAGCACTATATGTCACCTTCATCTTCATCTGTATATATCCATCATCACGGCCAGCGTCATGCGCTTGAGCACGTGGCCCCGCTGAATAAAGCGTCGACGTTTGAGAAGAAGCTTTAGCTCGGGCCCAACTCCGACGCGGCCTATTCAAATACATGTAAAACGCAAAAACGCTTTTCTGAGATAACCTCTTGACCGATTTTAATGAAATTTGTTGCATTGGAAAGAGAAAGTCAAACTCTAGCGACCGTTGGAAGCGGAATTTCGATTTAGGGCCTGAATATTGTGAAAAAGATTTTAAAAAATTCGAAAATTCGAAAAAAAATAGACGCTCTGTATCAAGAACAGATATCGCGGTTCCGTAAACGACACCCATTAAGTCATTGAAAGCGGACAAATTCGATGCGTCAATTTATATCTTACACAATTTGTTACGTTGCATAAAAGGGTTCTGCAAAAGTTGTATTTCCGTATAATTGAATTATTTTATATTCGTGTGCAAAATATCAATTTTGTCCGCTTTAGATGTACTGTCAGATGCAATTTACAGAATTGTGATATCATTTTTCCTTGCCGAGTTAGAGAGTTGTAAACTTGATAGCTTCGTTTCATTAAAATTTTCGATTTTTGCCAATTTTAACAAAAAATTTACAATCTAAATGAAAAATTGTAAACCAACACTCACTAGATTTTAAGTTTCTCTTTTAAATGCACCAAACTTCGTCAAATTTGGTGCAGTGGTTGCCGGGAAAAGCGAATTCTCCTTTTACATGTATTTAGATAGGAGCGTCCGAGCGAAAGCTTCCTCCTAACAGCTGCATCGCAACATTGTGACTAATGGGTCAGTATCGTTTACGGCTAGCTGTAGCCGCACGAGGATGTACTGGCAATTACAAAACATTAGGTGTCTTCTTCCATTGTCGTTCCAAGGTAACGGAACAGACAAATGACTATTAAAAAGCTACTGACAAGGCTTTCACATTGAAGGTTGTTAGGATTGGGGGCTCAATCCCATCGCTCGAAACCCGTTGTCAAGATTGGAGTCGGACATGAATTAGGAGGTAGCTGGCCCATGCCGTCGTCCAACTTATCCACGCTGAGGACGTTGATGAAGGGAAGGACTGCTTCTCATCGAGAACGAGGAATATGGGTTTATTTACAGTATCTACATGCAGTTCATCAGTCTAGCATGACTGCGAGAGAAAGTACATCAGTCTAACATGACTGCTTGAGAAAGCGCATCAGTCTAACATGACTGCTTGAGAAAGTGCATCAGTCTAACATGACTGCTTGAGAAAGTGCACTGAGCAGCCGCACAACAGCGGTTTATAAACACTCGCTCCTCCCCCGATACCCAGGGGACGGAAACGGCCGTTCAGTCATCGTAAACAAGTCGCCTCTCTGCGGGACGGTTTACACACACACACACTCACACACACACACACTTCCTTGCGCGAGGTTCACGGTCCGGAGCTGACGTCAGACAGACTTCGTAGAACTCGGGGCTTGTGTCAGGAAAGGTGCCTTTTATTCCCCGAGCTGACCCCCGCAGCGCGGCCGGGTGCCCATTGTCTTGCGTCTTGTACGGCGCGTGGGAAGGGGCCTTCGTAGACGTTCCCGCGGCATCTCCCCCACTCATAGCAGAACAGGTTGGCGTTGGTGGGTTCGGTAACAATAGTTGGTCCGCCGAACGCATTCAGTCACAACGGCGACGAGGCTAGAGCGTAACGGTGGCGTTCCAAGAAAGTTGACGCGCGCTGTCTCAACTGGCTGGCAAAACTTGCACGTCAGCTGGGCCGTTCTTAACAGCGGCTCCACGTTCTTAGCAAGGTGGCTTGGAATAAGCTAACTGGTACCTTGGTGTTGATTTTTGAAATCCTGTGGAGTTATTGTCCGTGCTTCCCCATTCCACAAACAGGCTATATAATAAAAGGTAGAAGAATAAGGCACATGACCATGTTTGTATCTGTTCGTAATGGACGGAGTTTCCGTATGCGATGAGGTTGCATTCTCAGTAGCGCCTATATACAGTTGACTGGAAAAGTGACTGTAATGGAACCACGGGCTGGACTGGCGGCAAAATTCGTTACCCATTTGGTTCCAAGCATGAAAATTCGCTGCACGATCGCAAGGCCAAGATCTCGTTTCGACTTGGCACTGTCGTATCGACGGCAATAAGTAGACAAGACGTGGAGTCTACAACATGTGCGCACAACGTTAACATTTATTTGCGCGTCTGCTGCGAAAACGATATGCCCGCATATATTCTGCTGGCCTTGAAGGCGGCTGACTGATCCGTATCATCGCTGCCGCACGCGAAAAATGCGTGAATACCTTACCGGAATAGCACCCTTTGACACTGCTCCAGAAGACAGTCCCGAAGAGCGTTCTATAAAGCTTTCGCAGGCAAATCAGTCCGGAACGTTACCTACCGCGGGCCAAATTAAACAGCTTTAGCATAGCACTACCACTTACAGCTACCGAAATCACTCCAGCCACCTGCCAGCCTTCACACATGCTAGTTAAACGGCGCTGCGCATCCACATCACACGGATTGGGTAGCAGCGCGCTAAAGCCAGGTCGCTATAACGCGGTATCGGCAGAGGCAAGTGGCAGAGCTATGCCTGAGCAATTCTCTAGTGAGCTTTTCTGATTAGCTCCGTCTAAGTATATCTCTTCCCATATATGAATGCCTTATAGAAGCTGTTTGAAAGTTTGTAACCTACTGTATCACAACTAATAATAATATTTGGGGTTTTACGTGCCAAAACCACTTTCTGATTATGAGGCACGCCGTAGTGGAGGACTCCGGAAATTTTGACCACCTGGGGTTCTTTAACGTGCACCTAAATCTAAGCACACGGGTGTTTTCGCATTTCGCCCCCATCGAAATGCGGCCGCCGTGGCCGGGATTTGCCCGCCGTGGCCGGGCCGCCGTGGCCGTGGCCGGGATCGATCCCGCGACCTCGTGCTCAGCAGCCCAACACCATAGCCACTGAGCAACCGCGGCGGGTATCACAACTAATATTATACTGGCACGAAAGTGCGAAAATTCGAATGAATTAGACTAGCATTACATATCCGGCCTCCGCTTCTGGGTTAGTTACATGCACCACTCCGTTCGCAAACACGCATGCTCAGGCGTGTCGAAATCACCGTCCTCTGGCCAAAAAGAGAGCACGTGGAGGAGGGTGTGGAGACGCAGAGATGCAAACGTCGCGCGGTATCGGACGGATGGGCCTGAGGCTCGCACTGCCTCGCGCCTAATCGAGCGGAGCAGCTGTGACATGCTTCAGCACTGCGGCCACTTCCCATAGCAGGCGTTGGAGAGCTGGAAAGCCGACACACAGATGGCACACGAGAGCGCCAGCATCACGACTCCGCTTGACCCTATAAAGTGGTGCCAACCACGCAAACGATATATATATATATATATATATATATATATATATATATATATATATATATATATATATATATATATATATATATATATATATATATATATATATATATATATATATATATATATATATTTGTTTTTGTTTTTTCGCATTTATTTGTCCCCGTCGTCAGCGTGTTCCGGCGTCTCCCGGCTTGTCGCGGACGGCTCCTTCTCGTGCGGCCAGTCGGCCCAGTTGCGGGAGAGGCCGCCGAGTGAGGAGCCGCGCTCCTGGAGGCCGGAGACAGCCGCGCGCGCTCTCCTCGCCGAGGAGCGACTCTCGGCTGCGCATTAGCATTCAGCGGGCGGCCAGGCGCGTGCAACAAAAGCGGGCCAAACGAACCGCAATCAGCGAAATCAAACGCCCGAACGCCCCGGCGACAAGACGCTGGCTCCCTCGCGGCCTGAGTGGATCACCCACGGCTAACAAACCGGACACGAATATCCCCCGTCCTGCATTAATGCGGCGACCCAGACAAAATCAATCGCTCGAAAACACTCACAGCTGGCGCCCTTGGCGTTCGCCTGTACAATACGTGCGCGTAAATAAACCCACAACAAGGCAAAAGTTTCTCCCGACTTGGCCCGCGGCAAAGTCAAGGCGCCTGCGTGAACGCTGACCGAATCGTTATGCGAGGGCAGGGGAGGCCGGAACTGCCCGGACGAAACCTCGGCCTCAGCACACTTCACTCTGCAGCCAAGTCTTTGCGGCAGGCGCCTGTATACACTGCTAGCGGCGTCTCCGGCTACAGTGTCGATTGGACGTCGGATGTGTGCTGATGGAGCCAAAGTTTGGCTTAATAAAAGCGCAGCGTTGTGTAACTCTGAAAGCGCACCTTCAGGACGTAATTCTTGCTAGGTCACAATGCGACGAAGAGGGGAGAGACCGCGCGAATCCTCAATTAACGGGCTACCGACGGGGGAATTTCCCAACTTCCAATCTTATTAATATGCCACCTTGATGTATGGAAATATATTGACACCCTTGGATTTACGCAAATTAAAGCACGTGCTGATGTGCTCGTCACTCGACGCGGGTTATTTTAGTGTCTACATGGTAACGACTGGCGTCGTTCCCCCTATAATGGCTTGGAAGGCGCCACCCGGAACAATGCATCCACGTATCGTGCTGTTTCGCTTTCGACATTATACTCTGATTTAGTCTGTAAAAAAGTTAATGCTTGCGTAAGTGTCCGTAATCATTTCAATTCGCTCTAAATCACGTATATATCTTGAGCGCGGTTCACTATTGAGAGATGCCTATCCATCTGCCTGACAGTCCGCGCAAGTCATTGTTCTGTATAGAATATGTATATGTACGCTTTAGAAAAATGTGTCTATCGAATTTGGGAAAGGGGCAATCGTTAGCGCAAACCTGGCCTCTCTGTGTGTAGAATCATGGTTGAGCTCGTAGGTATTGTCCTTGGCATTCGCCACCCCCAGTGTAGGGTAGCAAACGGGATGCTGTTCTGATTGACCTACCTGCCTTTCCTATCCTTGTTTTCTCTCGCTCTATCGCGTCGAAGTAGTATTTAACTCTTCCCAATTTGCTTACCATTCCTGAGATAAAAAGTAAAATAAATGTGAAGTGTTCTCCAATAACCGCAATAGATTACTATTACTCTTGGTTGTTGTCGCATCACGCTATATTGTAGTTAATCATCACCAAACAACAGCGCGCAGGCAAAGGGTGTGAACAAATCTGTACAGAGCCCAGTGCCTGTGACGACAGCGGCCACTGCGCACAGGCGGGAAAAGGTGTAAACCTAAGAATGCGAACCAAAAAGACGAAAGTTTCATTCTGGCTGGTTATGCATCGAAATCTTAATGAGAATAGTAACTTCCGCTGAAGAATACACGGTGAAACAAGGGCAAAACGGAACAAACGGAATGTCCGCGCTCCCATCGAGCAGGCCATCGCGAGCAAAATTGTTCGTCGCCCTTAAAGAAGAGCCGAAGACGTCCCACTAGTTCACAGCTTGTCCGTCAGATTTAGCCGAGCAGCTCTTGCTCGGGTGCTGGGCTGTATTACTTGGCTGGGTGGATAAAGAACGACGCACTCCGCAAGCGTAGGTGTACAGAGGCTCCACCACGGATGCTCCTTTCCTCCCCGGCCGCAGACTCCTCGCCGCTGGTCCCTCTCGCCCACCCTTTGCAGGCATCGGCGTCAAAGGCGGTGCTGCCAACGCAGACCCCGAGGTAATTCAATCTCGAATTGGCACGAGCCGCTAGCGGCAGCGGTACCTATAGAAGAACTCGGAGGGTTGTGGACCCAGCTTGTCGTTGACGAGGTCCAGTACAGAGCGCGGTGCTAGGAGGTGGAGGGGGTGGTCACATCTATAGACACCGAATTCAGACCTGTTCCCGACCTCCCCTTCTTTCTTCTCCATTCCCGTGTCTGCTTTCCGTCTCGCCCTACTCTCTCCTGTTGCGCGTGGGTGAAGAAAAAAGAAAAAGAAAACAAAGTCAGAAAAAAAGAAGGAAGAAAGATGGCGGGGGAAGCGGACGCATAACGCCGCCAGGTACGCTTAGCGGTTCTCTATGGCCTCACCCACACGTGCATAGAGATGAAACAGAGGAGGAGGGCGCCAAAGACCCGGGCGACGCACAATGCTTTGACGAGGAAACGCAGCCCTGTTTGTCTGAACCCAGGGGATGTTGGGGTGAAGCGGAGGGAGGGGTGTAGACCCACTGCTTGGTTCAGAGCGGCTCAGTCGGTGTGCGCGTTTCCATCCTGTTAGCGCGCCGGCACCGGCGGGCGAATCCTCCTTCGGGTCGGGGAGAAAATTTAATAAGTGCGAATTTCCAACACCCTCCGTATATAACACCGTGCCGCCGCGTGCTTCGAGGTAGACGCGCGGTTCACAAACACAGTGCGTTACCCCCTCACCCCGCCAGCAACTCCGCCCCCCCCCCCCCACTCCTCGTTCGACTTCCTCCTCGTTATTCTTCGTTTTGCTCATTCAGAGCTTGCTCACTTTTTTGTTATCCGTATTATTCGTACATGTTTCGCGCGCGCGCACACACACACTTCTCGTTTACTACTCTGAGAGCACTTATCTGCTCTGGAGACATTTATTTTTACTACCAACGGGCGGATATTGGATTGGTGCTCTACTTTTTTATGTATTATTTTCAAGAACAAGTGCCCGGGGGTGTGTTAAACGCCTTCCGATTTTGGTAAGCCATGTCCACCGAATGATCTATGTCACATTTGTGCCGTTTTTCTTTCGGTTTTGCATTCCTACATAGGTAAACACCTTGTTGTTTTTATTGCAGTGCTAACACATGACTTCGAATATAGTTGGCCTTGCATCCGCTGGTTAAATAACTGCGAGTCGGCCTAGTTGGAACAGATTCATCTTAAAACTTTTTAAAATCTTGAAGCGCTCGTCCTTGTGTTGCTCCTATTCTTCGTCCCTGTTTGTTTGCGCACAAAAAGTTTTACGCTTGTTAAAAGCAGGAAAGCTGTCGTTTCTTTTCTTTTTTTCTTTTGTTTTCAGGAACTTGTCACCTGCGTACGTCCTTTTACGATTATTTGGGACAACTTATTATGTTTTCAGAAGGGGGGGAAATATGTGATATATATATATATATAGCAGTTTGCGTCTTTTTTTAATCTTGTAGGCAGTGCTTGTGTTTCAAGGTTCCTGAAATCACAAGAGATGGAGAGAGCAAATTTATTTACAGAAAAGCAGATATATAGGCCAGAGCCAGCTTACACTAGCTTCTGACTCTTCACTGAGAGACGGTCACGAGGAAGGAGACGAACGATGAGTGATGATTCTGAAGAGAAAGTTGCGCTTACAAACAAGCCAACCACGTTGCGTTACTTTTAAAGAAGCGGGTCCAGCCGAGTGTCTCCTAAAAAATCTATTGGTGTCTTTACGATGAATTTCGCATAGTTTGTGTCGGGCGAAAGACAAAAACGAAACCTTCTAGCAGTGGTCGGCTAGCGACGCCTTAAATTGAAGTGGCCAGCTTTAGCCGTTACCGCCTGTACGTGGGGCAAAGTTAAAACACGTGCGCAAGCGCCTCAGATGCTAGACAGTGTTCAAAAGCTTTACCTATGTCACTACAGCTAATCACGTGATATCGTCTGGTGAACTTAACCACAACGCGAATTCGATGCACATATTTGTTTAGCTGCCCTGGACCTTCGGAGGCACATACCGAAGTTCATTTTTGGGTCACACTTATGCAGGCGCCTGTGGCATTGGTGTGGCTGGGGGGCAGCGGTCACACGTACTTTCTCATGATGCAACGACCCGACGTGCCTTGGCTAGGAGAGCCCACGTTCCATGACAACAACAAGCAATGTGGGGTAAATTACAGCGGGAAGCACAGCTCCAACAAGGAGCTGTACAACCAGAAGGCATGTTTAAAACTGTTTAAATTTTGCGAATACATAAACGTTTATGCATTCGGGGAAGTATGCCATGGTCTGTTGAAATGGTCGTCGATATCACCAGGTCGAAATCATCTTTTCGTTCCTGCTCACTTTCCTGATCATTAGCCAGCCTCGAGTGAGTGAGTTAAAATCTTATTTGAAATAAATAAAGTAAGGCATGATGGTTGGGCCCATATTCCAGGGCCCCACTGGCACGAGCGGCTTGCTGGACTTGGTCCAGACGAGCCAATTGGCTCTCCTGGCCTTCGTCCGCAAGCCACTCCTTCCTACTGCCTATTCCTCATTAGTGGGTGTATGTGTATTATGGGGGCTGTGTATGTGCGGAAGCTATTTGGGGCACTCCCATGTGATGTGTTTTAGTGTGGGTGTATCTGTGCACCACGGGCACTCGTAAGTGAACCTCATGGGGTGCATTCTGTGTAGGTGGTGCAGGTTGGGGTATGTATTCGCCTGAATGCGACGCCAGTCCCTCTTTTGATGGCTGTTTAAATTCGAGTGAGGGTGTCTAAAACGTTTCCGCTCCTGTCTTTTCTGTAATAGGATGTCACGAGAGTTCGGTGGAAGGTCGTCGTTGGGCCATGCCGTTTCTCGGACGTTTAATCCTCGAGCGCTCACGTTTCCAGCCAGTCACTCGTGTGCCGGACACTATATGATAGTGTGCTGCCCTTCTAGTTGATTGCCTAAAATTTTGACTTTTGACTGGGGTGCCGTTCTATATAGAAACAGGCGGCAAGCTGCTTATGAGTCGGGTAATATGAAAGCCGAATTGGTTGGCGCTCGGCATCCTGAATGACTAAGACGATGGCTGCAACCTCTGCCACGTATGCCGAGGTGGTTTTGAAGGATGCCGTTATTATGTTGTTCTGATAAGTAGAGACTATGGTGAAAGTGTCTGATCTGGCTCGGCTAACATCCGTATAATACACTCCCAGTCCCATAAGAGTTTTAGCCAGCTTTGGTTGTTCTCGTAAGCCTCGGCATATCGCACTTATGGAGGACACCACACGTACAGCAGTCTCCATTTAAGGCTCTGGCCCTGTTCCAACAACGACCATATAAGATATTGAAGTCGCAGAAGATTTCTGCGCCAGATTATTCGGGCAACTCACAGCTTCCAACAACTTATCACATTCCATCAACTTCCCGCCACCACTTGACCACCACATGGATGAACCATTTTCCATGCATTAACTCACGGCGGCGCTAGCTTTGTGCAGACGTACGCCTTCCCCAAGACGTGACGGAATTTCTTACAGAACGTCGTGTCATCTGGGTGAGTGAGCGGGCGAGAAGTGTTCTGCTTGATATGTATAATGAATCCTGACCAGCTGGCAGACTTCCCACACGCCGGAGGACTAGCCGCATAGTGCCGTTACTGAAGCCTGGTAAGCCTCCGTTGGATCTTTAATCGTACCATCCCATTGCATTGGCGAGCTGTGGGGGAAAAGTGATAGAGAGGATGATTTTCGAACGCCTGGAGTGGTACCTGGAATACCACAACGTCTACCCAGATGCCATGGCAGGCTTCCAATGTGGACTCTCATCTACTGATAATGTCATCGATCTGGTTACCTACGCGTTCCGCATAGCGGTGGCGGACACCGCAGCATGTGGCGATTGCGGTGACGCGCAAACTATTCGTCATGTTCTTTGCCAGTGCTCACCGTACATTGTGCAGAGACAATTCCGTCGTGCTGAACCAGTTGGACGACCAGCCTGTGTCGGAAGAAAGAATTTTGCAACACCGACGCGACTTAACATCGCATCAGAAGGCCGTGCAAGTGCTACTGCGCTTCTTGAGATAGACCGACCTGTGTGAACGCCTGTGACTGGAACGCCTTTTCTGTTACCTGTTCCTGTTCCAGTCTTTTTTCGCTCTCTCGCTCTCTTTGCCCTCTTTCCAACACCTGTATCACCCACCCCAGTGCAGATTAGCAAACCGGAAACTCGTCTCTGGCTAACCTCCCTGCCTCCCCCCCCCTCTCTCTCTCTCTCTCTCTCTCTCTCTCTCTCTCTCTCTCTCTCTCTCGCTCGCTCGCTCGCTCGCTCTCTTTCTTTCTCTCTTCCTCTCTCTCTCTCTCATCCGCTATTAACCAGTAGCACGTACAATAAAAATGATGTTAAAGAATATAGCGGCGCCACAGGATTACCGCACGCACGGCCACAATCTGAGATTACTTCATTATCTCGCGCACATTTATTTGCTTAGAGAGCAAGAAAAAAAAAGAAATGAAGAGTGGGGAGGCTCTCATACAGCTAGCTAGCTACCTTATTGAATATTGATCGCATGGCGTATGGTTTGAGCATCTCGTAAATTCGAACTGTTAAGCATTGATGTCAGTTCAAGAATAGCAAATTCACATCCAAGTTGTTAATTATGTCTCTCTCAATGCGTAAAACTCGACCATCACACCTGCTTAGACCACTGAGTTCTTCTTGTTATTAAAGTTCATCATCTAGAGGACTGGCTCGAAAGAAATGACGACCATTCCAATCTGTGCAGATGGAATGGCAGCGAAAGCTGACGACACCCAAAGTCCTCAAACGAAAAGCAAAGTGCTTTCACTGCCATTACATCTTCACAGAGGGGAATAGTTGCCCGAGCTTGCGATTGTCGTTTTCGTTCAGCATCGCGGGAACCTTCTTCCTCAGTGTTCGTTTCGCGCCGGTGCGGTTTACATCCTGGTTGATGTTTCCTCCGGCGTTCCCCGTACGCATGTTGTTCTTCGGGTGTACCAACTATACGTGTCCGCCCCATCGATAACGCAACTGTTTTTGGCGCCGATACCTCTCCTGCTTATATACTGCGATAACCTTGACATCACGCTTTTTTTATTCACGGCGTGCGTTCTAATCTGGTGCGCATTTTGACATCTGTGCCGTCGCACGGCACCCGTACGTGATTACACACAAAGCAAACAAACAATGAAAGCCATTGTGTATGGGTTTGTTAGAAGTCACTAAGTCCGTTTCTGTTGCCGGACGTCTAAAAATCTGCGGAAGCTTAGTCCTATACAGCTTGCGCTGTAAAAGAAGAGTTATGCATGACCTAGTGCGGATATTTCTCCCATTGAATAATATTTAGCACCAACAATATATATATATATAAACGAGAAGATAGGGGGTTAACCGAAGGGCCCGATTTTTATTGATCATATCAAGAAGCCAACAAATGACACCAAGGCAAAGAGAACGGAAGTTATTATTAACTACAAGTAATTTTCCCTGTGTGCTTTACTTGGAGTGATTGCTTGTTGGCTTCTTATTATATATATATATATATATATATATATATATATATATATATATATATATATATATATATATATATATATATATATATATATATATATATATATATCAGGCCGCCCCCCCCCTCCCCCTGACTTTAAGCACTGCCGCAGACATAATTAGCGCCCGTTCAGTCCACTATGGTTACATGGTAGGCTCGCTGGTACTTCATACATCAGTGCTTAAGCTTATGGCAAGCAGCACTCTAACACAAAAGGTACACACCTAATAGCACGGTGCCTGATAAAACGCAGGTGCACATGGCGCTGTCTCAAAACCAAGGCGCCTGCAGTTGAATCCCGGCAAAGTACAGCGCAGATTTTTGAAACTTTTTTTCTCAGACGCCAGCAACCTGCAGCCCATTGAGGTTTCTATATAACACGTGGACACCTGTAGCTGAGGAAGTCGCCATACTGTAGGTAATGCAATCGAAAGAGAAGTCGGGACAAGTGCGCAACGCGGTAGAGGATGTAATATGAGGGCCGAGCAACCGCCAATGAAATTAAAGTTGTTATTTTGTGATGACTCGACACCTTCTTGTAGGCAAGTGTTACGAGTGGTCAGCTCCAAACGAACAAGCACACGGGCACGTGCTTGCAGAAAAAAGGAGTAAAAGCAGTATTGCATAAAGAAAGAAAAGTGACGTGAACCTCAGACAAAAATTGAGATATCGAGCACGTATGAGTATGTGGCAAGAGAGGAACTATACGAGTGCTCCGAAAAGAGCGGCAAACTTAATGAAGAGGCGCCCCCCTCGCCACCTAGGCTCTTTCTCTTTCCTATTCGGCCGCTTTTCCCACGCACTCCGTTGTCTATAACGACGGCGAAAGCGCAACGAAACGCCGTTGCAGCGCGTCCGGGTCCCAAACCTCCGAAGCGCGCGACCCGGTCTCCTCAGCCAGTCTCAAGAAGTGCAGCGGCCGCGTCAGCCCCGTCCCCGCACCGGGGCCGATATGGCATCCATCACGAGCCGTGTCGTCTTCGAGAGAGGTTATTAATTGATAGCGAGGCTAGCGCGCACGCAGGCTGGGCATCGTACATCACCCGAAAAACAATCTGGCCGCGGCCGCCTCACGGCGACGTCGCCACCCACCCCTCCACTGAGAGTCGCCTTCTCCCCGCCACGGTGCCGGATCGCTGAGTGCCATCCCTGGAAAACAACCAGCAGATGTCCGCGCCGAATTTGGCCTCCTCCTTTCCCTTCGCGCGGTCGCCGGCGACGCGTCTTCGCTTTCCTCTGCGGCCGAGCCCGCTCGTCTTGTTGAGCGCGCGCGCTCTCGGAATGATGGCCCCGGCATGCGGGTGAAAAATGAACGCGCTCCCTCGATCGTCGCACTTTCTCGTCGACTGCCCGCTTCTCCAGCCTCTCAATAGATGGCTCTTCTTTCTTGTGGTCGTTTCGCGCTGCTTCTCTTTCTCGATATGCGTCGTTCACTCCCATTATTTCTTTCTCGGCGAGACAAAACTTTTTCTCGGAGTCGCTTGGCAAGCCTTGACCCTTTCTCCAACAAGGCAGCAGTGGACAACCCGTAATTGCCTCCGGGATGCTGCATGAAGCGCCCGTATACGCCTGAACAACGCGCCAGAGATATCGAAGAGTGCGGAGAGAGGAGAGAAAGAAAAAGGGATCATAAAAAGCGTGCCTATAGCGACCGCCTTTAGACGATGTGCTTCTTCTTTTACGGATGTCAGAAGTATTTTTCCAACTGCTTGTAAAAAGTCTGGTTCTGCTTTGCGTGCTACTTTCTTGTGTGTGCGGTAAAAAGTGGGTGGAGCAGCTACGTGACATAGCGCTTTGCTGTTGGATGTGTCTCCAAGAAAAAAAAAGACTCGAAATTATATTTTCTTATTATGTGCACTTTCCTATACTTGTAAGAAACAAGGGGCAAGGGGCATGCATGGTAGTAGCTGCAACTATGTGCATGTCTGTATATATGCTATGCTTGCGTGCGTCGTTTCCCTTCCCTCTCGTCCTTTGTTTCCGCTCTACGAAGTCCCCAGTACGTATTTTGTTTCTGCGACAAAAGCCCTCAGTACAATGGCTCCATACCAGGAGACTAAAAAGTGTAGCGTCGTTATCTCAAAGATGGAAAATCATAGTTTTCTAGAATAACTGCTATAAGAAACTTGCGCGCTAGTGTCTGCCAGAGTTTCAAGTATGGAGGTTTAGCCTGCAGCATGGGAATGATAAGCAGTGCATCGATGTGTTCAAACTTCGTCTTTATGACTTCAAGTGCTTTTCTGACTTTGCAAATCGATCATTTTCTGCAAAATATTGTGTTATATATGCAACAAATCACAATAATTACTCACCTGCGCTAACAAACTGATCATTTTGCAGTGTTCAGAAAGCCGTATTAGCGCTTGGAAAGTAAATAACGTCACAAGAAGGTCTGAAGCTACAAGCACGAAGATTAGTCAGATCGATGTACTAGCCATCATTTCTATACGACTGTTGAACGATCACAGCGCGGAGGTCCCTTTAGTAACTTTGTAGGAAACCCTATGGAGAAAATTGCAATATACAGGTTGGTCAACCGTGTTCAGCGTCAAAGTTTCTGCGCACAACAGTACGAAGAGCCTGGCGATATCCAAAACTTTTTTTTTTTTGCTATGTCCTTTCTGTTTTCTTTCTTTTTTTCACCACCACTACTAGACTTTTCACCACTACTACACCACTACTAGATTAAAATGCACCCCACGTGCTAGCAGCCACCTCCGTAGACCCAGTTCGAGTGTGCATCTCTAGCGCACTCCGAACATCGCCTAAGCCCGCAGACTGCCTTCGCGTTTGTTCTCCGGCCCTTGAGACGTCGCCGGCCTAATGAAGACCGACGGCCGGCTGAGCGCAATATCAGCGCTCCGAGGCTCACCGGGTCGTTTTTCGCCCTTTCTCTGCATCATTTCGCGTTTTAATTTTTCTTTAATTTTTTCGCTCGCAGTTGAGAACTTGCGAAACTGCAGTTCTGAATTTGGCCTTTGAGCCATAGCCATGGAAGCGCGCACTGGTTGCCTCATTTCGACGTGCATGTCCCGTATGGCCGCCGAAGCTTGTACAGAGAGAGGGCAACTGCCTACACAGAGCTACTTGTATTTTCCTTACGTATTTTTTCCCCCTAGGTCTGAATCTCTCCCTTGATCTTTTCTGGCGCTTGTTGGTGCATATGATATTGAAAAATGATTGCATAGAATTTCCCGTGCCAGAGCAGGGGTGCAAGCGCAGCTCGTTTTTCGTGAAAATTTTTGACGGTGTGAAGCAACAGCGAGAATATATGCATCGAAAACTACGCTCATCTGCTGCTTACACGACTAGTCGGAAATTAATCACACCAGCCGGAGTGCATTGATCTACGGCAAGGCGAGCTTGGATGTAAGTTACTTTCTTTAGCAATATATATTATTCACTTGTAATATTGTGTGCAAGCATTAAATTTTCTGCAAGAACAGGCTCTTTGAGGGATTGTATTTCCCCTTCTTATGCAAGTGTGCACGCGCAAAAGCTTTCAGGAGCGTGCACTCGCCTAGCGTAGCTGTATACCTGAAAGGAAAATACCATACGAAAGCCCCTGTCGTGACGATCCACAAGTCAGCGAGTGTGTAGCGATAATACGTCTTTGCTACAAGTCATTACAAAATGCAAAACACCTAGGTTCCAAGCCTTGTGCTCGGCAAGACCGAATCTACCGCAACTGAGTACACCCGCGAGCGATCAAGCAGAAATCATCATATAGTTACCGCACTGAGGAACGTTACTCAGTCAGAAACATGACAAGCAGCTGCCTCAAAGTTATTGGGGAGTAAAGAACGAATAACAAAACATTCTGATCTTGATTGAATTCTGAAGCGGAAATCTTGCACAGCTTGAAATACTGTTCTAGCCCCGCTTCTGGTACAAGCACCGTATACGCTGCTCGCACCGTTTGGACAAGGCTTAATGAGCTCCGAAAGCGCTGACTTGTCCGCTGAAGTCGTGGTTAAGGCTTCGTATCGTCCACCCAGTCACCGTCTACGATATCCGCCGAGACAGAGCCTCGAGGAGCCGCACCGGGCGTCATGCGCATCCATTGCAAATACAGAGGCAACGCATGCAGCTAAGGCAAGCAAAGAACGCGTGACCACGTGATCAAATATGGTGGCGCCCACGGGATCGCCGTGAAAAGGGTCTGTATAAGTGAAAAGAAGTAGTTGGGGGCACGCAATTCCAAGCTCTCCAACTGATTCCCTAGCTAAATCTACCTCGACCAAATGTGCCAGTGGGCTGTGTCGTATACATAAACCGAAGCTGTGGGCCCGTTTCATCTCTGAGATACAGTGAATGCACAACGATACTTACTGAAGCTGCAAAACGAGGTATGAGCTTCTTTGTAATCACCTGTGACAGCACCGACTACCAATATTTTTATATATGCATTACCATTTTGCACGAGCTTTCTGGATGGCTAGAAAAGTGGCTAGACAACCACTTTTCCAGGTGTTGCTTTAGCCGCCGTGTTCCACATAACTAGTCGTCACGCAGTTCCACGTTGACGCCATGCAATTTCTTCTCCTTCGAGGATGGGTGAAGCACGAAGTGTGTTGCACAAGCACTGTAATCTGGAAGAGCTCGGGAGCGAATCGTATTGACGCCCTCACGTAAGTTTTGTCCGAGGTTCTGCGTAAGTCCGCAAATGCAATTGCAACGTTTGCGTAAGCTCGCGTACAATGCTGGGCCCTATACGTATAAAACGTAATGATGTAAAATATTTCTAATGTCTTTTTTGTTGTTTTCTAAAGCAGAATTCGTTTGTATAAAATCGGCCTATTACTTTGTAAATTATTGAAGAAATTCTCAGCATTGACTTTCCTTACAGGATGTGTAGGAATTAACTTTTTTTTTACTATGTATAGCGGACAAAAGTATTGTTCTTTGCACTCCTTTGCATATTTCGAAGTAAAGGCTTGACAGTTTTACCATGAAATGTATCAATGCGAGGAGCATGAAGGTCATTCAAATAGACAACTTGGTGCGTAAGGCGTGGCTGCCGGGAGCAGCGAGCTAGAGAAATTACCGCGTATGCTCCTCCCCGCCATCGTCAAACAGCAAAAGAACTGCCCTCATGTATCTGACACTCGGGCTTGCTTGAAGGTATATACAGTCCATCAAAATCTTGTTTGTCGCCCGTATTCGTCGTACCCAGCGAGTGTGGTAATCGCGTGGTTGCACGCTTCAGAGCATCCCGAATACTTTGAGGCAGGACAGAAAGAGGGATTGAGGCCCGGGAGCGTTTGCCAGCGCGGGCAGTGACTCATCCATGAGATTCTGGAACAAAGTGGATGGCGAAGAAGCGGTGCGCTAACCTTATTACCAGCGCCATCGAGTCCGCCGTTTCAATAAGCCGTGGCTGCGCTTTATGCACGATGCCGTTATTCTTTCGGCAGCGAACACTTGCGCCCCCTTTTCTCTTCGCTTTGCTTGCTTTGTAGACCAATTAAGGACCGCACACCGCGTCGGATCTTTTTTTTTTCTGCTTTTGAGACCACGTGCTCACATGACTGTGCGCTTGTTTTCTCAGATTAAAGACATTAACGTACGGTATGGTCTCAAGATGCCGGATCCGTGGCTGTGAGCGAACTAATAGTACGATATCTTGGTTCTGACTGGCCGCTTGCACTAATTATCGACACTGCGAGAAGCACGATGATACAGCGAATATCAGTAGTGTCATACTTTGGTAGTTTCCGTTTTGATGAGATTGGGCTTTAAGTGCCCCGCTGTGGTAGTGGCTAAGTAAAACACCGCGCGCGTATTTGTGTTGTTGACCACTGCTAATTTATGAATGTAAACGTCTGTATACGCTCCAGGGCAATGACCGATTAAAAAGGAGTTGTATGCAGACGCGCTTGGATGCAGTCAGTGCTGGGTAGTATCGAAGATACTTTTATCTTAGGTACTATCTTAAGTACTCTTTGTGTATTTTAAGCACACTCTCGTTAGCTGAGTGGAACACCACACATACAAGGTGCACCAGACTGCACAGATACCACTGTGGAGGATGGTATAAAGGATGCAAAACGCCTGAAGGATGCTATGATATAAGATCGCCAGACAATCACCACGAGGAAATAGAAACAGCAGAAAGAAATAGTTCATTTTTCAAAGCTCAAAAACATAAATACTGCATAACGCAAAGGCTTACGGCACAGCTGAGTGTAACGCATGGTACAACTGACTTCCTGCAGGTAGCGCTCGGTGTATGCATGGCAAACAATCGTATACATGTTCAACAAAAGAAGGAACACCTCTGGCTGATTACAAAGCCTCTTATAGTAAAACTGATCTTGTGTTGTGATAAAAACGCAATGTCACTTATTGTATGCGAACGCAAAAATTGATTCATCAGCCAACTCTTAACTTCCTGAATGACGTGAATATGAATAATGGGACTTGAAAAGCGAATACCACTGAAATGTGAAGCGCGCTCACATGGTCGCGCTCCACAGTGGTATTTGAGCCATCGTGCAGAGACTTCTTATTGACGGTCTTGTATACATAAATGGCGACGCGCTAATTGCTCGGCAAGCAGAGAGGTGACTCCCGTCAATTACAAAAAAGTCACAAGCAAAAACCGCTGACAGCGCTGCGAAATAAGAGCTTTCGTGTTAAGCAGCTAAAGCTGCCCCAATAAGTTGTTTCGGAATGAAAATATTATAATTTCAGCAAGAAAGACGAAAGCTTTGAGATACTAAGAGACATTTCGTTCAAACCAAACAAGTTTGGTCAGAGTTGAGAAATTTCCAAGCAAACATATTTTTGTGCATACGCGTTTGCTGCTACATTATATATAATCTACGTATAATAAGAAATTTGCGAATGCAGCGAAGTATCTTAAGATACAAATTGAAAGTATCGTATCGGATACAATAATTGCGGCAGTATCATGCATCTGTATCTCAATTACTTGTTGCCCAAGTGTCTTGTATCGTATAATGATACAATTGCAAAGTATCGTTGCCCAGCCCTGGATGGAGTAGGTTCCTTGCTTACGTGAAACAATTTTTCGGGTTTTGTTTTGCCTTTTATGCATCGTCCTTCCATAATCGTCGATATTGTTCGAAAAGGCCTTGTTTGATTCGTTTTTCAAGTCCCATTATTCATATTCGCGTCATTCAGGAAGTTAAGAGTTGACTGATGAATCAATTTTTGCTTTCGAATACTAAAAGTGACATTGCATTTTTATCACAACACAAGATCAGTTTTACTATAAGAGGCTTTGTAATCAGCCAGAGGTGTTCCTTCTCTTGTTGAACATCAATACGACTGTTTGCCATGCATACACCGAGCGCTACAGGAAGTCGGTTGTACCATGCGTTACACTCAGCTGTGCCGTAAGCCTTTGCGTTATGCAGTATTTATGTTTTTGAGCTTTGCAATATGAACTATTTCTTTCTGCTGTTTCTACTTCCTCGTGGTGAATGTCTGGCGATGTTATATCATGGCATCCTTCAGGCGTTTTGCATCCTTTATACCATCCTTCAGGCGTCGACTTGGCCCAGCCACGACCACTGGATAGATATTTAGAGATATCCTGCAAAAACTTGATCTCTCATCGGTTTCAGATGTAGCACTTACTCTATTAGAGCGCCTTGCCTCATGATGATGTCGAAGTAAGCTGTTTTCTCGCCTTAAAGTACGCTCAAAATTACTTATTTGGTTTTCCTCTTAAACTACACCGAGGTATGTCTACAATAATATCATAGCTTTCCGGTTGGTCATTCGTATATGACGCCCTTGGTCCTCTCGTTAGCGAAAGTGGCCTGCGCAGGTGTTGGAAAGCGAAAATGTTATGTTTGCCGTATAAGTCCGAACTGAGCGTGTTGCCTGCAGTTTTACTGGGACAGCAGTTGGGAAGAGGAGGAGGAAAAATAGATGGAAAGACAGGGAGGTTAGCCAGTTCTCAGACCGGCTGGCTACCCTGTGCTGGGGAAAGGGGAATAAACTGTAATGGAAAAGATGTGTTAAAAAAAAGTAAGTAAGGAAAGAAGAAGAGCAAAAATAGACAGCAGTTAGAAGCTCGAAACTGGTTATGGGGTGCCCGTCCGACGTTTATGCGTCTCTCTGAGCTATCCCACAACATTCGCGCTAGGCACTTGCCCGCAACACGGCGTCCAGTGCACCTCTTTGGAGACAGCGCCAAGCCCAATTCACTCCGTAGAACATACTCTTAAACGACAATTCTTGAAACTTCGCGACATCCGTCAATGGCGCAGAAAGCTATTCGTGCGCTACTGCAATTTTTGAAGAACACCGGCCTCGGTGACCGCGACCGTACTCCTACCGCATGCTTCCTACTGTGTGCTCGGCTGATTGACTTTCCCGCCTTTCCTCTCCTTGCTCTCTTTCTCTCTCTCCATCGCACGCTAGGCTATTTCTGAGGGCAGGTCTTTCGCAGAAGAGAAGCTCTCGAGACAACGACCTCGTGCGGTCACACACATACGTCAGTGTACACACACTTTAGTGTGTGTGTGTGTGTGCGTGCATACCGTGAACTTATCTTTCTGATATTTCTGTTTGCTCGATCGTTAGTGTCTGCCCAGTCCCTTCCCGAGTGCAGCATAGCCAGCCGGGCTCAGCTTGGTTAACCTCCCTGCCTTAATTTTTACTATTTCTCTATCACTCTCTCTGGGATATTTTTGTGCAAAAAGCAGACATGGGTGTAGTGGCGTCTGTGCTTGTATTCCGGAAGCCAGAACAATCAGTACTCCAGTGGACAAAGTTGACGTTGTGTGCATTGCAAGGAGGAGATTATTTAACCGATGGCGGTGTCCGCTGTGACAGGCTGCTACAGTCGCAGTAAATGGGTTTAAAGCGCAAGGACTCATTGAAGTATAGGGACATTTAATAAAGGGAAATGAGACATCCACCCAAACGTAGCTAATTGCATACGGGTTCCTCGAAAGAAAAGCTTCGCAATTGAAGAAAAATTCGTCCTGGTCAGGGACTCGCACCCGGGAACAGCGCCTTTCCGGGGCAGCCGCTCTACCAGCCGCTCTACCGCGTTCGTACTAACTATAAATTACAAATGTTGTCTTAACAACCTGCCACATGTTCTAAACACATATAAACAGACAATACGATATACCAAAGCTGAGCTGCGGAAATATTTTGTTGAAATGTGATTTTATGTCCTTTATGTTTTGCTTGATTATTCCTATTTTATTCTGAACATTTGTACGACCATTTGAGCGTCTCTATTTTCGATTTTATTGTTTAATTTATTTTGCAATAGATTGTTACACTTTGTATGTATAACTGGTGAATGTTTTCTCTTTATTGACTATAACTATTGTATGTGTGTCTGATTTCTGTACCACTCGTGTGCTACTGTTTGTAGGGGTTTTCTGGACATAGTCAAGCTGCTCATGCAGCTTTTTGCCAGAAAACCCTCCAGTTGAACCTGGAAAATAAACTTACTTACTTAATTACTTACTTACCATATAAGCTAACCAGGTGGCTAGCAGAGGGCAAGGCGAAGTCGAATTTATCAACAACTTGAAGCAAAGGCGAGAGTTTGACGTAATATAGACGTGTATTACGTAATAGTTGTGCGGATTTCCGCAGTACTATTACGTCATAGAGACTATCTTTTAAATCGATGGCTTTCATTGGCTCTTCTTCACACTTTGCGGTTTGTCAGTTTCTGGCCGTTTCAGGCCAATTTGGGACACTATATGTCCCTAGTTGTTACTAGAAATCAATTTAAAAAATTCGATGCTCCCTAAGCCATTCGTTAATGCGAAAGCATTAATGCGCAATTGAACACCGCTGAGTGGTCCTTCGAGTATGAACTCCTCGCGGGCAAGCCAGCACGTTGTTTGGCGCGTATTGATTTGGCCTTATCGAGTTCAGTTAGAGCGTAGGCGATTGCTTGAGCGGACAAGGAGCGCGCGGATACTCGCCGTGGCTGCTCAGTGGCTATGGTGTTGGGCTGCTGCGCACGAGGTCGCGGGATCGAATCCCGGCGGCCGCATTCAGATGGGGGCGAAATGCGAAAACGCCCGTGTGCTTAGATTTAGGGGCACGTTTAAGAACCCCGGGTGGTCGAAATTTCCGGAGTCCTTCACTTCACGCAGCCAACGGGAAATCCGTCGAGGGGCGCTCGAGACGTGACGTCGCACCCGATGAAAATTTAGGCAGCTGCAGACGTCGGACGCCAGTTTTTCCCGCTGAAAGAGTCATTCGACACTTTCGCGTCGATAAATAAATAAGAATGTCCGATGGTCGGTTTCTAATGCTCGTCCCCCAGCGCGGAAGTTCGCTGTTGTAATCATTCGACCACGAACGCATGCCGCCATGAAAACGCGTAATAAGATCGCGCGCAAGCCAGCGCTTGAGACGCTTGGCGTGCTCGGTGCGGTGCCTATGGCAACAGTTCTAAAAAGTGAGCGTGCGCATCTCCTAACTGACGATTATATATATATATATATATATATATATATATATATATATATATATATATATATATATATATATATATATATATATATATATATAAAGCTGCAAGACGCGTTCATCCCCGAAAGGCGCTGCGCGTCTATCATTGTACTGTGGCGCCGTGGTGGGTTTCTACAATGTGAAGCATGTAGTTTCTTGTTGAACATGTTTTAATGCTGAATAACAGTACCGCTAACTTTGCGCGTCAGGCGCGTCGCATAGAAACAATTAAGCAATGATTGGCCTCGTGCATCTCATAGAAGAAGAAGAAGAGGAAAAGGAGTTACGGGAAGCGTTGCAGCGTGTCACGGTACGCGTCACAAACGGCTTTACCAATGAGATGAATGCATGTTGTACGGGGCATAACAGGGGTCCTCTGTGGTGGTTCTCTCTCAGTCATCTGCAAGGGGTCGTCCGAAGGACCCTTCCACTAATCTGGATGAATGTAAACGGCGATGTGCGAAGTGTGTGTGTGGGGGGGGGGGGCGAACTTATTCGATATGCCGCCCAACACATCTCCGGAGACAGCGGTAGTAGGGAAGAATAATGCAATAACAACAGGCCCGGATTGAAGAAGTATCAGAAGAAGATGAGAAGGAAGAAAGAGAAGAAAAAGAAGGCATAGACATTTAATGAAAACTATTGAGAAAACTACGCCGGCGTGCCTACCGTCATTCGGAAGCGTGGATCCTTCGTCATAGTGTATGAGCCGCGTACAGACTTCGTTGACTTTCGTCACTCCTTCGAGCCATATCCAGTCTCCTTACAGGCAAACAGAATTTTTTTTAATTGCCCTACTACTTTTGCGGAATCCGCGAAAATTTTCTTTCCGCACTATGTAGGATGGTAAATTACAGCAAAAATTACCTTAAAAATTACTGAAGCCTCACGTGCCGTGTACATGTGTAATCTCTTTTTTGTCGAGCAATGTGAATAGGGACCTGCACTCGTGGGCTATGTCTTTCTGGGGCCCCTCCTCGAATCACGGCAAATCTCTGTTGTTTCAGCTGGCCGTCCCCTTAAACGGTTCGCTTGCAATAAGTGCTTCTCACTTAACCCCGCAGCCCATCCAGATCTATTTCTTTTAAGTCGACGAGCGCGTCGGCAAAAAAGGGCAAGGGAGAGACAAATAAAAAAAAAAAGAATGCTCCCAAGACAGAGAAGCACAGCTCACAGACAAGCGCAAACACAAAGGGAGGAAAAAAGGAGAGAGAGAAAAAGACAAAAGGCCAGCGCGCGCGCGCACGAGCCAAATTCCGGCGTTTGCCGACGGGGGGGAAGGGGCTCTTTTGTTGACTTTTCATTAAAAAGTTGGCCAGGGCCTGGAAGGTGGTTGCCTGCACAGGCACTTGGGGTGGGCGGAAGGGCGCTTCTGCTGCCCCGCCCATTTCTGACACTGTCAACACGGGGATTAAGTCAAAAGGGATTTGGGCGACACGCACGCCCCACTCGGGCACGCCGCGGCCGGGACCGTTGAGGCTTAGAGACGAACGGGGTCCCTTTGTTTAGGCAACGCGCGAGGGGACAGTGCTTCGACTTGGAACCGTGGTGCTACGCTTCTTTCTCTTCCTCTTTTCATTTTATTTATTTATTTATTTCGTTCTAACTATTATTATGCTTATTTCACGGACGTCACTGCATGTCTCGGGAGCGTTTTCAATCGTTTATTCTTCCTTCCGCATACGGGTACTCCACCGGGAACCACAGCGTGCGGAGCACTTACACGCTTCCCGGGTGCTACCCTCGCATATTCATGAAGTGTTCCATCACTGTTTCTGGCTGCCCGTTGCTATAGTATATTGATATATACAAGCAGGGTGGAATAGACAGGGAGGTTGGGGTAGGAAACACTTGCGTGCGCTTCACGGCAAGTGGCCCTATAGAATGCGATACTCGATTCGATATATAAGTTCTATGCGAGACGTTAGTGTAATGGTAATGGGGAAATGGGAATTACAACAAAATCCATATTTTCTTGCCGCTCTGTCTCATATACCCTGACTGACCCTCCCTAGTCACGTTTATCGGGCTCGTTTACAAGTGCGGTGCAACTGGCTTTACGTTTCAATTCGGAAGGAGGACTAAATCTCGGAGAAATTAAAGAAAAACGACTGTAATCCATGCTGCTTTCACTATTCCTTTCACAATGGCCACTCACAATAATAATGAACCTATACGACTGAAGGAAGGCTGTGTGCTGCTGTACTAGCTGTGTTGCAATTGTCCTATGTGCTTTGTCCTTGTCCCTGCGAGCTATTTTTGTAAGACAGTATGAACCAACTGGGCCACCTTTACAGCTTCTTGTAATAATAAAACCAGCCACCAAGAGCGAGCACACACAGTATATATATATATATATATATATATATATATATATATATATATATATATATATATATATATATATATATATATATATATATATATTGTTACGTGTGAAAACACACAGACGAAAGAGGTTATTTACAGACTATATTTACACTGGAGCCAGACAGCCAGGCCGACCCTCGCTCGCGCTAAGGGTAGCGACCAACTTCATCGTCGTTCTCGCGGTGGCCCGTCTCTTGAGCATCGCTCGATAATACCGTAATACCCCCTCTCCCCCCCCACCGGTGGCAAAAGCGCCGTCACGGTGCTGTTAAAGATCCAAGCTTGAGTCGGGTGACGTGGACAATGTCACTGGCTGTCACAGCCGAGGACGTAGTGGGCGTGGCTAGAGCGATTTCATAGGTGAGATCGGTCACTTGGCGGAACACGCGATATGGGCCTGTGTAACAGGAAAGCAGTTTTTCACGAAGGCCAACTTTACGCGATGGTGACCAAAGCAACACGAGGGTGCCGGGCACAAAATGGACGTCACGGTGACGGAGGTCGTAGCGTTGCTTCTGTTTGTCTTGAGACACTTGTAGACGAACGCGCGCAAGTTGACTAGCATGGCCAGCACGGGCGATTGCATCACGGGCATAAGCGCTAGTTGAAGCTGTGGTGGACGGAAGCACAGTGTCCAGTGGTAGCGTCGGTTCTCGGTCATACAAGAGGTAAAACGGGGGAAAACCAGCACTTTCGAGACGGAAAGAGTTGTACTCAAAGGTAATGTAAGGTAGAGCAAGGTCCCAGTCACGGTGGTCGTCTGAAACGCATTTCGATAGCATGGCTGTAAGGGTGCGGTTCAAACGCTCAGTGAGGCCGTTCGTTTGGGGGTGGTAGGAGGTGGTAAATTTATGCTGTATTGAGCAAGCACGCAGGATGTCGTCAATGACTTTGGCCAAAAACGTACGGCCACGGTCTGTTAGCAATTGACGCGGAGCATCATGCACCAAAATTATATCATGTAGGAGAAAGTCCGCAACATCAGTTGCGCAACTGGTCGGAAGAGCACGGGTTACGGTGTAGCGGGTCGCGTAGTCCGCCGCGACTGCAACCCATGTGTTTCCTGATGTAGATTCGGGAAATCGGCCGAGAAGGTCTAAGCAGACACGATTGACACGTTCTCGCGGCGGCCCGTCTCTTGAGCATCGCTCGATAATCTCGTAATTATATATATATATATATATTGCGTGTGTATGTGTGTGTGTGAGAGAGAGAGAGAAAAGCTTGAAATGGGGGGGGGGGCGTGCACGCATACATGAGAGAACTTTAGAGAGCGCGAACTGCAAAGGTTGGCATAACTGATACATCTCTTGCTTGTTCGCGAAATTGGTTCTCTGACGCCGGCCCCTTTCGGTCACAAAATGGCCAGGGCCCGTATTCACAAAGCACTATTGCGCTGGAATAAGTTGTAAGAAAAAATATCAGAGAAACCGGACGCAGGACATATTATTAGCATAAGATGTCGCGGCCAATGGCAAAGAGCACTCACGAACGAAAAGCTTTGTGAATTTGGTTTCCAGATCCAGTATTCATAAAAAAGCTCTTACGCTAGAATTGTTCGGAAAAGAAAACTTAAAGCAAGCCTGGTGCTGGACGAATGATTAGCTAAGATTGCGGGCCAATGGCGAACTGCACTCACGAACGAAAAGCTTTGTGAATTCGGCCACAGATTACTTACTGTTGTCCAGAAGGGGATATGTGCTGCCTTTCTGTTTGGCGATGACAGCAACTGTAGGGGATTAAATTAGTAATGCTTCCAGTTCTCACAGTAACCCTGTGCTTTGGTTGACAAGCGCTTATTATTATTATTATTATTATTATTATTATTATTATTATTATTATTATTATTATTATTATTATTATTATTATTATTATTATTATTATTATTATTATTATTATTACATCCCCTTTAAAGCTAACTGTAATCGATGCACCGATTTTACTGCGCAGTCGGAACTGTCATCCCTGTCGATGCGTGCCGGTTAACTACGTGAACTCGCTAAAATACCTGGGAGTATTCTTCGACAGCGATATGTCGCGGCATAGTCAACTATCGCACATTTTCGATAAGCTTAGGAGCGCTGCATGGTTATTCTTTCACATTAAATATATCGTTCCGCTTCAAGTAAAAAAAAAAATATTGCGCTTGCCTTGGTCTACAGCACTCTTCGATATGGGATTACTGTTTTTGCTTTCTGCCCCACCCGATGGCAAAACCGTGTTGATTCTTTGTTAAAAAAACATACTAAAAAACATAGCCTACAACACTCCATCAATCACAAATGGTAACACCTTCTCAGTGCTTGGCCTTCCATGCTTCTGGACTTTGTTTACGCAAACTGTGGTGCTAAGGCATTTTTGGTTCAGTGATATTAAAGTATGTTACACAGCCCCCCGAAGCCTTCGTAGTACTGTTCGCTTTATAGTTCCGCGATCCTCAACAAGATATGGTGAAGCTAGGCGTTGTGTTTATGTGCCGAAAATTCTGAACGATTTGCCAAACGAGGCATTCTCCATTACATCAAAAAAGGCATTGAAAAACATGATTTATTCGCTGTAACATGGTTGCTTCAACATTTGTAACAAATGTTGTTCATCATTTCTAAAATATGTGCATCTTGGTATCGATTATTGATTCTTGATAAATGTTTTGCTTATTGTTCGTGTTAAGCTTCCTAACTGTTAATCCTCCTGCATTATCTTGTTATATGTCTATGGTAAAGTAAATATTGCACGCTCGTCCGCTGATTTTGCCGGGCCAAGTCCCTCAAGCCACTTGTGGCTTTGACAGGCCCGTTTCTTGTATTCTGTATTCCTTTGTGCAATAATAATAATAATAATAATAATAATAATAATAATAATAATAATAATAATAATAATAATAATAATAATAATTATTATTATTATTATTATTATTATTATTATTATTATTATTATTATTATTATTATTATTATTATTATTATTATTATTATTATTATTACCCGCCGTGGTTGCTCAGTGGCTATGGTGTTGGGCTGCTGAGCACGAGGTCGCGGGATCGAATCCCGGCCACGGCGGCCGCATTTCGATGGGGGCGAAATGCGAAAACACCCGTGTGCTTAGATTTAGGTGCACGTTAAAGAACCCCAGGTGGTCAAAATTTCCGAAGTCCTCCACTACGGCGTGCCTCATAATCAGAAAGTGGTTTTGGCACGTAAAACCCCAATTATTATTATTATTATTATTATTATTATTATTATTATTATTATTATTATTATTATTATTATTATTATTATTATTATTATTATTATTATTATTATTATTATCATTGAAACATACAAACAAACAAAAGAAACAGGGAGGGATCAAGCTGACAACTGCCACCGAGAGGAGCAAAACGCCCGCCTACTCTTACGGGAGGAAAGAATGAAAAGAGGAGAAGATGAGAAGATAGGAAACAAAGAAATAGGAAAGAAAATACGAAATAAACAATTGCCGGAGACACGGACAAAAGAAAGTAGGAACGCGGAAAAAATGGGTTATGCCTGTCAGATGAGAACGAGCAGAAAGCGGACGTGTACCGCCGAGGCGTATTTTATCCCCCAGTGGATGCGGCACCTGAGAGCAGCGTACGCGGCGTTAAGAAATCGAGTCCGGCCCAAATATAACCCACGTGCCTCGCGTCCGAGAGCCCTACGGCAGCGCTCGGCGTTGTGTCCCTCGCTCTGGGTGCGTGCAGGTATCGGCGTATGCGCGCGCTGTGGTGCCCGCCGCTGACGCTGACATTAGGGGCCGCGCCGCATGCCAGATAAAACTGCCGAGCCCGTCTCGTCATAATTACGAACTCGGCCGGAAATAGAATTCCCTGCCTGAGCCCACTGCAGCGCCTAACGGGGCGCCGACGGTATACAGCGGGCCCCTTCCTCCCCGGACGTCAATTCTTGCGCCACCACCCCGAACCGCGGACGTGGGCGAACCGTCGCTGTTGCTTTGCCGGCGACGACGTCACACCAGGGCTGTGCCGACTTCCGCCGCCACTTCCGGTGGGGACACCCGTAGCCCTCCGCGTCTTAAGCGTTTGACGCGGTTTTACCCTTTCGTTAGTTCTCTGTTTCTGTTTTGTTAGCTGATTTTCTTCATCACCCCCCCCCCCCACACACACACACACACAACCCCCCCCCCTCTCTCTCTCTCTCTCTCTCTCTCTCTCTCTCATATCGTTTCTCCTTATCGCCGCTAGATTATTTCTTACGCAATTGCACTCTCCCTTGCATGTCTATGCATGACCATGCAACGTTCAAATTTATATCTTGTGTTTTATTTCTCTCTTGTTTATCTATTTGTTTCTTTTTTCTTTCTGTCTTTCTTTCTGCCTATCTGCTTTGAAAATTTTATTTGTTTATTTTTTCTTTATATTATGTTTTGTTGCTTTCAGCAACGTACAGAAAACGGTCGTACGACGGTGTCGCAAGAAATCTGAGGCTTTCTCAACCGTATTGACGGCTCTATAGAGGAACGATCAGGTTTGGTATGCGCTGTGTAACGTTTGTGGTTACTTCTCCTTCCCTTCTTGGGCAGTCGGCGCACATATAAAAAAAAGAAACACGAGAAAGAAAACAATACCAGCGCTGGTCTAACGACTGGTTAGACTGGCCCTTGTACTGTATTCATTCTCCTGTTTCGTCTTTATGTGCGTTGCCCAAGAATGGATCGCCAGCTCTTCAAGAGAGAGAGAGAGAGAGAGAGAGAGAAAAGGATACATAGAAAGGCAGGGAGGTTAACCATAGTTAGTTCCGGTAGGCTACCCTGGACGGGGAGAAGGTTTAAGGGGGATATAAAGAGAAAGAGAGTGAAAGGGAGAGATAGAGACAAGTACTTGTCCTTCTCTCGCTGAATCGCATATCAAAAGAATGTTCAATGCAAAAAATGTAGGAGAGAGGGATAGTGCTCCCACATTCTAAGCGATAACGACCCACCTCACACCACTTTTGTAACAGATATAGTCATGCTATCTTTATTACGCGTTTATTTTCAAACTATGCTTTTTACGGTATCGCGCATTTGTAACGGTAGTAATGGTAGCAATAACGATAGTTTAGGTCGTGATAACAGTAGTTATGGTAGGGCGTGTGTTACGACGGTATAGCTGTGCGCGAACACTATGTCGTTACAAGCTGCGCGGTTTTGTCTTGGCGTATTTTTCAACACCAATCTGTCCTTTGATAGACGCGACAAAGAATTGATTCTTTCACTAAAATGGTAATTTGGTACCGAGAGTCAGAGGCGAGCTTATTCTATCGTGTTTTTTCATTCATTCATTCATTCATTCATTCATTCATTCATTCATTCATTCATTCATTCATTCATTCATTCATTCGTTCATTCATTCATTCATTCTCTCTCTCTCTCTCTCTCTCTCTCTCTCTCTCTTATTTTACTATTAATTATTTGTTTTCTTGCAAGAATGAATCAAGTCTTGTGAAGAGACGGAAATCACCACAAACTGGCTTCTGGGCATAACCCTAAAACGACAGCGCTCTTGCACACAGCACTGAATGCGTTCGCAGGCGTCCCGTACTCCGCGGCGCTGTCCTCGTTCTCGGTGCGCGAGCTCCAACTTGCTCCCTCATTTGAGTGCCACAGGGTCTTCTTAGTGGCTGCGTTTGTGTGCAAGCCTGCTTGCAAAGGTCTTCATATTCAATTCATCGCAATGAAGCCTTTTTCATTTATCACTTCTGATTTCGAGGTTTGATGCTATGCGGAACAATATTGAAAAGTGCAGCGGAACCTTGCCTTGCGCAAGTAAATGATACACGTGAGCGCTTTATTATATTTCGCTAAAATTGATTTTGTCGCAAGTTTGCTTCCTGGGCGGCGCGTGCGATTGATTCTCTGGCACACAAAAGTATCGATGTCCCTGTATCAGGAACGCCCCTTTGAGAAAGGCGTAGACGCGGCACAGTTTCAATGGAAAGCGATTGAGATGTAACCGGCAACTTTATCGTCATATCGCTGACGGCCCTGCGAAAGGAATTTCCGCAGCAAGTTTCTACGTCTGGAATACAGATGAGCATCACATCCACATTCCATATGTTTACGTTGTCAAGAATGAGGCCGCGGTCGTACATGTGTTATTTCGCGTTATTTTCCTTTTTTCTTTGCAATAGCAGTTCACAGCCGGTGGTCTCTAAGCGCTGGCCGCAAAGTATTGAGACGAGAACTTTACGTATGCCTGCTTGGACACACAACAGAAAACATTGAACGGCTTCATATTCCGAATTGCACACGAGGCAGTGGTAGGGACTGCAACTTACGTTTCGCCGAAATCATTTGCCGAGGTAGAGCAACACTGCAATTTTTACGAGGCAAGATATGTGTTATTTAGCCCGTTGTGTATAATCAGCCGCCCTCACATCACGCCTCAACCCGACAGTCAAAGCAGCGTTTGATTAAACTCTCTGAAATGTTCAAGCGGTTTGGTTAAGTTGGGAGAAGAAATGGCGACATAGGCGCGCATTCACTCTGCGGCGTTACAAAAACGGCAGTTTGTGTGGGACATCCCAAACTGGCCCCGTATTCACAAAATGTTCTTACGCTAAAAGCAATCGTGCCAGCCAATAGTGATGTAGGACATATTATTAGCGAAGACGATCAGCCAAGGAAAAACAGCACTCACGAACGAAAAGCTTTGTGAATTCGGCGCCTGATACCTTCGCTTGCCCTGTTCAGTCGAACTTAAGCATCCTTCCACCGAGCGTTTCGTCGGGTCGGACGTCGTGATCATGCACGTTCTGCTGTTCTATACCATAAGCAGGCCCACGAAGCCGCGTAATCAGGATAGCTCCTTACTGCGGATGAGTATCATGGACGAAAGCGCAAAAGGGAGGGCGTTCAGCGATCCAAACAGGGGCGTGAGAGCCACGACGCGGTATAGACCCGGTTCCATATCTCCGCGCATACGCGGGGCTGGAACCCGCGCACAAGCCGGAAATCCTTCGCCCATCGGTTCCAAAACGACTAGGGGGGGGGGGAGGGAGGTATCCTCAAGACACAGTATAGGATGGCGGCGGCGGCAGCTCAGAAAGTGCCGCGGTGAGCTGGCGGCTTTTTCGTGCAGCGGCGCGACGATGCCGGAGCCCGGCTCCGAAGGGAGCGACTTTCGATGCCGCGGATGAACTCATCGGCGGCGGCGTGGCAGGGCCGATGTGCGTGTTCCCGGAGCCCGCCTTAAGCCCCGGTCCCGAACCGACACATTACGCGCCTGTGCCCCGCGCCTCTTCTTATCTTCTTCTTCTTCTTCTTCTTGGGACGGCGCCAGAATTGTCGCACGGCGTCGGCGGCAGCAGAGATCCATAGCTTCATGGCCTGTAGCTCTCCGGTGCGAAAGTCAATCTCCTACTGCCGCTGTTTCCCGCCCCCCGCGCCGCTGTAACATTTGGTCTCGATTTCCTTCTTGCTTCGTGTTTTTCGTGTGACATTTGCTTCTCTCTTGAGCGTCGGCCCTCTGTGCACCGCGCTGTCCTCCTGCTGCCCCCTCCCACCTTCAGCAGCGCCTCTTCATACGTTCTGACTCTCGGATTACATTTGTACGAGGCGCAAATCAGTCGGTCCGCCTCTTGGCTCCCAATCTCAACACTGTATTACGCTGAAGCACCACTCAATAGCGCGTCTCCTCTTTAGTCTCCGGGCAAGAGAAGCTGAGACGCGGAAATATTATCCGGAAATATAACATTCTGTTCCTTCGCCCACGTTTTCTTGTCGCCGCCGTAATAGTCGTCCTTTATTTTGATCTTTTTTTGCTTTTGTTTTATTTTGTTTTGTTGCGTTACTCATTAGTTTTCTTTCACTGAGACTTTTCGACAAAAGACTACTCCGATGCCACCTAGCGAGTAAGAAATGCGTGGCCAGGGGGAAAGCCTCCGATGCCGGACTGGCCTCCCGCTAGCGCTTCACACCCGAGAGCCTTGAGAAGGCGCTGTGCGTGTTACTTGCGCGTGTCTATTCTTTTATAACGCGAGTAACTCTTACGTTCTTACGCCAGTCTGACATTTCTGCACTTTTCAGACGTGTATGCAGCTTTCGAGTCGTTCAGAATTGTATCAATGCCTTCATCGCCTTCTGCTACGATGCCTGATAAAGTCGGCATCCCAAAATTTTTTGTTGTGATAATGGTCGCGAGCTAACGCAATCGCGAGCGATATCCGCTGTACACTGTGTCGGTGTTCAAAGGTCTCCTAGCAGCCACACTCATCACACGTAGCAAACGGCTTTGGCCTTAATTGTTGCTCATTGTGCTGAATATATTCTAGTGCCCTCTCTCACTCTTCTTTTTCTTATTTATCCTCCCCCTCATCCCACCCGACCTCCACCACCCACCACGGCCCCCCCCCCCCAAAAAAAAAAGACCGATTACCGGATTTTATGCTCTGGTTAACCCAGCTACACCTTTCTCACTTCTTTTAGTTTCTCGCTCTCTTCATGTGCCTAAATGAGTCACACCCAGCGTAATGTAGCGGCCGTATGACAACGGGTGAACCAAAGAAAATTCAACGTGAAAGAAAAGGGAAACGAGAGAGGTATCTTGTGAATGTCATTTCCAGTGTCGGTCGGTGTTGGCGCTGAAGGGCGATGCGCACTCCAATTTCTCGGATAGTCCTGCTCCTGTCGTCACCGTAGAAACTCATCGCTTCGTTAGTGCCTGTCCAGTCAAACCGTCGTAGTCCTTTTCGCTTTTCTTTTTCATATAACACATCATGCTGGCAAAAACTACTATGGTGCCATGCAAAAAACGACTTTTCCTGGCCCCGCTGTCTACGCCGTGTTTTTACATCTTTTTTTTACTTAACACACACACACACACACACACACACACACACACACACACACACACACACACACACACACACACACACACACACACACACACACACACACACACACACACACACACACACACACACACACACACGCACGCACGCACACACACACACACACACACACACACACACACACACTAAGTAACGCAGGAGTGTCACAGTCGTTCAAGCAGGTCGCCTGACCGGAGAAACCTCAGTAGCGCCTTCACCGCCTTCTGGTGTGAACGTTGGATCAGCCGGTACTCCAAGGTCGTCTGCTAAGAAAGCGGCCGGTCATCGAGGCGTGCCAACGCCGTCACGAGCGACTGTCTATGGAGCTGCAGCGAGGATAATGACAGGGATATATATGTTCGATTGGTTTCCTCGCTACCGCAACTACCACAGACACCACTGTCAGTCACTCCGATGCGGCAAGCAAATGCATTCGTGAAAGACGCTCCTAGCCATTGTCGGCAGAGAACAGTTGTCCCGATTCAGGATAGTCCAGATGGAATGCGTAGTCGGAGGAATGGGTACAGGCGGTGCAGTCGAGTTTGTCGGAAGGCTGGTGTGTTCCACATGAATCGTGTGGCATCACGCGCTGGTATGCGAAGCTTGGTTGCTGCGTCAGTTCTTGATAGGGGGTGGGTTCCTTCAATGCATCTTCGTGAGCCCTCCTAGCAGCTTCATCGGCGTTTTCGTTGCCCTTAATGCCATAGTGGCCTGCGAGCCACTATGTCATGTCCTATGTCAGTGATGTCATGTCCTTTCTCTGCTAGCTGCTAATATAACTGCCTTATTTTTAGTACAAGTTGGTCTTGTGGTCCATGACGTAGAGTGGATAACAGAGAATGCAGGGCTGCCTTGGAGTCACGGTACGCCAATATTTCCTGGCAAAAAGAGGTACTGAGCCGATCTTTCGGTTGCGCGGCGAGCTGGTAGAAAGGAGCGCAGGCAACGTGTCTGATGTGTGCTCTGAGCACTACCAGTGTCGTATGAGTTGTCACTGGGTAATCTTGAGCTATTGCGATTGTCTCCTCTCTTGATGAGCAGCGCGGCATTCCAAGACAAACCCTGACTGCCTGCGCCTGTGCACTCTGCATTGCGCGGATGTTACTTCTGCAGGTATTGCTCAGTACAGGTAAACTGTACCTCAGACACCCGAGAAACAGCGTCCTGTAGAGTTGTAACATCGCGTGTACTGATGTACCTCATGTTTCCTCTCCAGGAAATTTGAAAAGGCGTGAAATGGCTGGCATTTCTTCAGGTAGGCCACATGGGGACTCCAGCTGAGGTCTCGATCAATGATCAACCCTAAGAATCTATGCGTCCTGGCGTAACATAGATTCTTTCCCGTTGAAGACTATGACCTAGGGCGTCATTGGCTTCCGTATATTTCTAAGGTGAAAGCTGGAGACCTCGTTCGCCAAGATGTGCCGATATTTAAGTCGCAGCTTTTTGAAGCCTCGCGCGCACCTGAGGACGTCTTATACCTGATGTCCACACGCAGATGTCATCGACATACATTGATATCTGGACAGCATTTGGTATGCGTTCCACGAGACCAATAAGAACAAGATTGACTAGTGTGGGGCTCAAGGCGCCATCTTGGGGAACACCATGGTGTGTAATTTTGAGAGATCGGTCTGTCATCGGTGTGCACATTAAAGACCTCATGTGTAAGTAGTTGCGGGTACGCCGGTACACTCAGCCACCAAGACCAACGGATTCAAGAGCATCAAGTATAGCGCCATGAGCAACGTTGTCATAAGCTCTTTTTATGTGCAGAAACGTGGCGACAGATAACCATTTACATCTCTTTTGATGGTGGACGTAAGTATGATCAGATCGGTGACATTATAATTGGAGCAGCCAAGAGGTCGAAAATCGGCCATAGCTTTTGGATAACCTTTGTAGCGTTCCACGTACCACTCCAACTTGGCAAGGATCATGCGTTCCATCACCTTCCCTACGCAGCTAGCCAGCGCGATGGGCTGGTATGACGTGAGCTCTAGTGGTGACTTGCCAGGTTTAAAGAGTGGCACCAGACGGCTTGTATTCCATTCTTGAGGAACGTTGCCATCCCTCCGGGATTCGTTGCATATATCCAGCAACGCATTTCGTGCTCGCTCACCCAGATGGCACAAGATCCGGTACGATATGCCATCTGGTCCAGGCGATGACGACCGATTACACAAAGCAAGAGCCTCATCGAGCTCCTCGATGGCGGGATAAATAAAGGGAAGAGAAAGCAATTACTGTGATCAGCAGCAATTCCTGTTCTTTCCTGTTCCTTTATTTATCTTATTTATTTTCATAAACAAATAATTACTACTCGAAGCTGAAGGCTTTAAGTTCAATGGGAAAAAATCAGATTTCATCAGACCGATCAGTTGTTCGCAATACAGGGAAGCGAACTAACAAGGGTTAGAAAGGCACAAGTATGTATATATGAATTTAGAGTGGATTAAAGAGGCAAAGAAATGCGTGAGAACGTAAACAGGTAATCAACGCCAAAGGCGAGAGAAACGCAGCCTTAGTGAAACACTGATGGCTATGCGTCCGAGCTTTGTACTTTAAATGTGTAAATGTGAAGTTAAATCGGGACTACAGAGAAATCAAAAAGGTGCTGGAAGAGTAGTCTTGGGTGCGCGCGGGCAAACTATCAAAGAAGCATCACAAGGAGGCTTCTTTGATAGTTTCGAAGTGCGGAACGCACCGAGCAAAATCTGCTTCGAAAAACGACTGGAGGGCAAAGCACAGTGCAGACGAGTTCCGCTCTGCGCTCGCTACAGAGGCCTCATTCATCGGCTTCGTCTGTTTTCATTAAAGTCGGAATGCGATGATATTTTTGTAGCTTACGTTCTGAGAAATTCTCCCTTCCGCTTGTCATGGATGTTTTGCATATCGTTCAGAGCGGTGCAGCAAAGACGCAGTCAAGCAAGCTGCCAGTATCACTGCGCTAGATTTGGCGCGAACTTCTGTATGCTTCCTTTAAATTTATCTACGAAACTGACTGCAAAACCAGAGTCCCTTCTTTTTTTTCTTTTTACCCTTTCTGAACACACCGATATGTACTCGCTCTTTCCCCGACGTCGATCACCAATTCCCTTCATTAATATACGCAACATTTGAGTGACATACTGCGGTGTGACTTGGTTAAAATTTTTTATTTTATTTTCCTTTTGCTCGATGCGGCATAGAGGGGCATGGCCGCTAGGGAGCTCGTCCCAACCTGCACAGTGATACTGAGTGAGTAAAATGCGTGAACAAGAACATACCCCTGGCCCCTCTTGAATACTTTATTTTACCATGATTGTTCGTGCTAAAACGATGTTATTACCACAAATACGGACAGGCAGGCTCATAAAGCAGTCAGCGCAAAACGATGAGATATGTGCTGGTCCCGCCCAGGAGCAGCTCAGGCCTGGTCGTAAATGTTCGAAAAACCCTGGGCTCGCTTCGACGCGCTCGGAAGTGCCCCGCGAGACTCGTGATGCTCTTCGGCCGATGGGCTCACCGTGCATGGCGGCGAATTTTGAGTTGCGCTGGAACCGGAACTCTTTGTACGTTGCCTCGAAAAAAAAAAACCACTCGCCGCGCGGTTTATTGGCTTATAATATACGTTTGACAACGTTTGCTGCGTGGCTGGCAAAATATTCCTTATCATAATGAATTCAAATAAACAAATGAACAACTGCGACGTGCGTAAAGCATGTTAGCGCCAGAAACGGTATAGTTACTACGTTATCAACGTCACCATGTTAAAGGGATATTTTTTGCGCCGTATGTCAATATAACATAAGTATGGACGTATAGAAGACGACCTTCGTAATAACACGGTGGTACTTTGAACTTTGCGCAGCGCTAACCAAATCTCAGGGCTATACTTTGTTCCTGAGAGCACATACATTGACGATATGAACGCGTATGTTGTCACGATGTCTCGCATACGTTATCATCTGGTCCCTTGCTTGAAAGTCCGTCTTCGGCCTATATATGCTTGCTTCGATCATCGACGAACTCTGGCTTCGCGACTTTCGATAGCTTACGTCCTCACCTTACAAGAGCTTGTGTGTGCGTTAGAATGCGACAAGACAGAAAGAATGCCAAACAAGTCTGAATTTTTGTGAAAGAACAAAAAAAAGAGCAAAATAACAGAAAAACTCTCTTTGCCTGCGTCGCTCGAGCTGCTCCGCGTCCCTGGCAGGCCCAAACACTCCGGAGGCACGCGGCATATCTCTTGCTTCCCTCGTTGTCCCCGAGCAGTCAAGTGTCACCCCGGGGATAAGCAGCGGGGCGAGGCGGCGTGCTCTCATAGCGCATGAGCGGGCGGCAGAAACGGAGCGCGCTCGTGGCGTGGCTTTATTTACGTCCTTGGGAGGAGGGATGGAAGCAGCCGAGCGCCGCGGCGCAGGTCGACGTGCGCGGCGATGAACGGTCAGCCGGGCGCGCAGGGGCCGCTGCGGGGGCCTGCCAGGTCTCAGTGGTGGGTCCCGGCGGGCAGCGCGCTTGCCGACGACCAGGATGTGTGTGTGTGTTTGTGGATGCCTCGCTCGCTGCTGGCGTCGAAGCAGCGAGTGCGTGTGTGCGCCGTGGGTCTCCTTGATTTGTTGAGAAGAATGGCACGGGACCGGCCCGTGTCGTGACTGTGCGGCCGCGCCGTTCATGAATATCGCAGCTGATGCGCGGGGACATCGGCGGCGAGCGCCTAAATCATGGCGGCGGAACTTGTTAAACATTCATCGCGCCATTCTGCCACATCGCCGTTGCCCGGTTGAGTCGGAACGATGCCTGCTCCACGTAGATGCTGCGCAGCGAACGTCGTCTCGTATGTGGAGCGACGGGGACAGAGAAAAAATATATGAACAGGCAGAAGGGGCGATAGAAGAAGGTGGTCACGAGTTACGCACTGCCATAAAGCAGGGTGCATGCTACGTGGGAAATCATACTTTACGTGAAATGCGCTTGGCGGTGTTTGCCGCGGACCCACATCACGACTGCGCGTGGCCAACGACCATCTGGAACTTGCTCAAGCTTGGTTCCCTATGGCTGATGGATATAGCATATATGTATATGATGCGGCAAAGGTAAACACTGTGCAGCCACTTGAACTTCCTGAGATGAGAACAGGAATACATGGACCGTCTCGCTAGGCGCTATGCATGATTTATGCCGCAGAACACCGTTAGCACTGCGCGAATCATTGTGCAACATGTTTCGACATCTCAGGAGTCACAGCGTGGGTACTCATAGCGTGATGCACAGAGAAAACCTGGCTTGCTCACTGAAGAGAAAGGATGATCGACACAACACGCAAAGTCGAATTCGAGCTCAGGCGGTGTTATGACAGCGTCCCTCAGCTGTTTCTTTTCCTTCCGTACGATTTAGATGAAGAGGAAGGTAGGGCATACATAACTGAGCGAGACGTACGTCTGGTGTCTACTTTAGAATGCGAGGAAGGAAAATAAGAATATTATAGTAATTATGATTAATAATGTATTATTATTAATCATGTACACACCCCAAAAAGCGAGAGAAGCGGTTTTCTTTTTATACGTAGTAGCATGATGGTGAGTTATTCCCTCCAGAAAGAGACCTCGGCCACAGGCTCGAAAAACAGAGAAAGAAAATTAAGAAAAAAATGTGAGGAGGAGTCAACACCACACATCGCTTGACACGCTGAGTACAAGCATTACAGACGAAAGTATAGTCCCGTGGTAGACAAGAATTGCAGCACAGTTTTCTGATCCTAACATCGAGTTGAAGAACAACCTTTCTGAAACAAGAAATCATTAAGCAAATGTCGAGCTAGATTACGTTTATGAAAGTTGCTAAGCAGCACGCAGCGATAATCGTAGAAACTTGGGCATTCCAACTGCAAGTACTCAAGCTTTTAGCCTCCTCAAGCCGGGCATGAAGGGTTCGGCGCACGTCATTATTGGTGTAGGCGATGTGCTACGTTAACGTAACCGTCGCGTGACTCGAGCAATAGCGACCTACTGTTGCGGGGCTTTCGCCCCGCAGCAGGGATTCAGGGATTCCAAAGTACGTTTTCGCATTTGGGCCGCATTGGCTGAGTAAAGGTTCCCGAAACTTGCTATGTTTAATCTTTGGTTCCTTTAGAACATAATGTAGTCAATCTGTACCACTGTGTAAGTAAGTAGGCCCGCGAAGGTGCCATCAAAATCCATGACGTCACAGTGACCAGGTGCGGAAACTTCAAGGAGGCATCGCCACCCGCCTTTCGTTCTTGCGCTTCTTCTGGCTTACCAAGCGTCTTATTGTGGTAAGAGTGGTGTTTTTAGTACCGTTGCGGTCTGCGTGGCTTCAGGATAGACTGTAAGAACGCCGCCCCCTACCGCTCTGTAGTGTACGCGGTTTGCTCGTGCTCATCTGTATTTCTTTCTATCTCGCCCTTCCCCTCGCTTTCTCTTTTTATCCCCCTTCACCCTTCCCCCCGTGCAGGGTGGCCAAGCGGAACTGCCTCTGGTTAACCTCCCTGCCTTTCTATGCATCATTTTCTCTCTCTCTCTCTCTCTCTCTCTCTCTCTCTCTCTCTCTCTCTCTCTTAGTATCGTAAAAATGTAATTTACTGGTGCAGAAGAAATCATTTTTCTCTTTAGTGTCCCTTTAACACAATTTACGCTGGTCAAGAACTACAGAATTTCGCATCAAAGAGCAAGTCATTTCAATGAAGAATAAGGGAAAACTTGTGAAGGCTGTGTCGACTACCAGTCACAGCGGACATGCCAGTGTTGTACCAAATCAAATGGGCTGAATAGAAATATTTCTCCTAACGATAGATAAAGGCTGTACAAATGATAATTCGCTGGAATGGGGTTCCAGCGAGCCACGTTGCCGCTTTGTACTAGTAGGCGAAGCTGACTCGCAATGTTCACTCTTTTCAAAGGATAAGAGATGACATTGCTCTGCTTCGGTTGGATCGGATAGCGTCATCGGGAGGAGGGGAATTGCCGACAATGCCTTACTTACTGAGCAACCCTCAAAAAACACTATTTGAGAATTTAGCGACAGTGCGATGGGGAATAGAACTTCCTGAATCTTGGACATCAAATTCTCTTGATTTCAATGGTGCCAGAAAGCGGTGAGTCGGGCAGCTATAGAAGAGCGTTTGTGGGAAAGGGAAGGCGGAAGCCGGGTTTCTCGTGCAAGTGGCACGGAGAGTGCCAGTGTCTTCCAGACTCTGTAAGAAACACTTCTATAATACTCTTCGTCAGCGACCCGGACATACCGCTGCACTTACCTGGTCTCCTGAGAATCACCCGGTTTTTGCTATGGTGTCACCACTAAACGGACTCATCTGAATGAAGTGTCGCACCACAGCGATTGTTCAAGCTTCTAGGGAAAAAAATTATCTGCGCAAAAAAAAAAACACACCAACTGAAAATTATTTTGCTATAGCTTATTTAGCATATAACTAAAACACAAAAAAGAAATAAAGAAAGAAAAAACACGTGGACTGAGAGCACCATAGCATGCCTAGTCGAAGGCAACATTTTGTCTCCCGGTTTCTCAACGCATTGTTAAGGCACATACGTCTCTGATTTGCTTTTGCTGATTGAATAATTCAGGTGGAGGATATTGGACGAGATATGGTATTAGTCATCTTGTTCTCATGATTTTAATAACCATTATTGCGCTCGTCGAAGACCACCTCATCAATCATCTTAGCAGCACAGCAACTATTCCGTTCTGCCGGTTAAGCGCAAGCGCCTTGGCACAATTATCTTTGTTTACCTCCTGTTGATTAATTTTTTCTCTTCCCTCCTTCACGCTTTATCTCTATCCACCTTTTCATGACTAAGTCCTTATGTGTCTCATGGGTCGAAGAAACCGTTGTCCAGTATTATCATAACATTGACCGTCCGGCGTTATGGCACTAAATTCAATGGCACCAAAACTGATGGTGCCACCACTACCGTTGGTGGGACTCAAATCCACGATCTTTGGCGGTAGTCGAGCCCACAAGATTTCGTATAAGTTCAGGCAAGATTAATTAAGGCGCTTTGGTGGGAGCCGAACCTTCGACCTTTGGTGGGACCAAAATTCAATGGCCCCAAAATTCTTGGTGCCACCATTGATGGTCGAACCCACAACCGTTGGTGGGAGTTGAACCCACGAGCTTTGGTGTCAATTAAAGTGAAGTTAATTAAGACATACTTAATAAGGCACTCGAACCCATGACCTTTGGTGGGAGAAAACAAGTGACATGAAGTAGAGAGAGAGAGAGAAGGGAAGACGGAAAGGCAGGGAGGTTAACCAGACTGAGTCCAGTTTGCTACCCTACACGTGGGGAGGGGAATGGGGAGTGAAAGAGAGAGAGAGAGAACTTAGGTGTAGGAGTAAGAACGCATTCGAATGAGGATGTCAAGTAATTTAATGAATGTCTCGTGAGCGCGCAGACGTCCACCTTCATATCCTCTTTAGCGTATGCTAAAGTTACTGTCAACTTTTTTGCTTGAGATGGCCAGATCACGTGCTAAGAGCATGCGCAGCCTGACTGTGGTGAAAGCAATATTTTGACGAGACATAGACAGGGTGCCCGTTCTGTTCTGATAAGATGTACTCTGGCTTCACTTGCCCAGCGCGCGTCTTAGCTTCACCATGGACGATGGGTGTGTTGCTCGGTCGACTCATCCATGACAGCCCCGAGAGCACTTCCGAGCGGTTTGCCGTACTGCGGATTATAACGACGTTCGGAAGGGAACAAAGCATGCACTGTATGCCCCCTTCTCTCCCTTCTCCTTCTCTTCTCGTACGTCGCCGAGTGAAAGTTTCCGTGCCACCTACCTTGTCCCTCCCACTCGTCCTTTTATTATATTATCTGAGATGGCTAAACTTATCCTCGTGCGCGACCCCCCGAGTTTTCACGATACGGGCAGGCCATGTACAGAAGCACAACTGCAGTGCTTTGTAAATTATTAAGAGTGCGCCAGTGGCGATCTCTTTCGGCAACGAGGACGACTTCATCGCCGCAAGCTCAGGGCTACAGGCAGCCGCGCGAAAATAGCGCGTCAAAAGTAAATCGACCCGACGGACGCGCACGAGCAGAGCGAGCTGAAGAACGACCGCGTCACAGCTGGGAGTTTTCCGGCCTGCCACAGCGGCCGGTCGCCGCGCTATGCGGGCATCGCCGCGTTCGCCCCCCTCCCGTGCGCGCACACGAAACACCTGGGGCAAAGAGGAAAATATGAGTGGCCGCGGTGACTTCGTGAGCTTGAACTATGCCGCAATTCGTCCTCCTTAGCGGGGAAGCCGTCGTCCACGGTGCCCGCACTTTCCCGCCTTTTTTTTTTTTTTGTCGTGTGTTTTCTATTTTGTTCTTTTTGCCTCGTCTTTACACGGATACTTTGTGTCTTGACCCTGATGAGTGATGGCGCAGAGAGGCCCCTATCGGCGTCCGCTCGGCCGGATCAGACTTTAAGCGAGAAGCGCCGGTGTGTCCGGGTGAACGAGCTAACTTGTAGATTTGGTATTCCTTGTGTATTACGGATCTCGTTTTACTTACATTTGATTCTATCTAAGTGGAAAAGATAACACCTGTGACGTTTCCTTTCGAGAGCGTGCGCTTGACTCGGCTACGTAGTTGAGATTGACGATGGATGCTTCGCTCAGCGTGCTCGTTGTGGGAATTCCCGAAAACGGACTCATTCTGGAGTTTGATTGCGGCTATGTTGTAACATTAGAATCCGCACTACTACATTAGAACATCGCTGATCGGCCATATATTTCCATGCCGTGAAGACTAGAAACATGTTGCTTAGGAAACATACGCATCTGTGACTTAGGAAAATAAACTCTACATATGAAACTTCTTTTTTATTAAATGTATTTAAGGTTGGTGCTTATGTGTGGCGCCGGCTACCCCTCTTCTCCTACATAATAGTTATCGTCGGAAAGTAGTCAACAACCACAAAATTGGACTAATAAACACATGAACGAACATTCACGCAGTGAGTCTCAGTACTGCAATATAAATCAATGTCCGCGCCATCAGAAGAGTTCACATAGCATAAATACTCACAATACCGAAATGTTCACACGCAACACACGAGTTCACACAGCATAAATGTTCAAAAAAACAAGATGTTCACACAGAAGATGTTGGGCACTTCTTTAGTTACCCTTGTACTCGTAAGAAAACCATACGTCCATTGTCGCGCTACGCAACAGTCTCCTTCTTTAATCATGGCGCAGGTTGTCACGGCTTCCTTTTCGCTTTCTTGTTATCTGTTAACGAAGGTAGGGTCAGATGAATGCTGGAATAAAGCCGTCAATGTTGCGAAACGGTAAGCGGCCCGCGTCTGCAAGATGAAGTAAGAGTTATGGAAAGAAAAGCTATCCTTTAGTCAAGCGGGAGAAAAGAAATGCGGCCCCTGAGGGCTCCCTCTCGGGCTTCCTCGCAGAGCTCTCTTCTCCACGTCCATCACAAGAGCAAGCGATAGAGAAAGCAGCGAAAGCGACATCCGAAAGAAAAAAGAAAGAATAATAGGAACGAAAGAGGCGCGTGCCACTCGTCCAGCCGGGTGCCGAGGCCACACGAGACGCAAGTGAGAAGGGCAGCAAAACGAACAAACTCGGGAGGAGGTTCTTGTCGACGCGACGACTTCTCGCTGAGAGGCCTTGCCTTCCCGGCGTGGCTGATGCCGGGCGCGCTAGACGTCCGGGTGCGGAGCGGCGGAGGCAGCTGTGTTTGCTTGCGTCGCTGTCCGCCGACGTCGCTGTTAAGGAGGCGACCCTGACACCCGCCGCCTTCGAGAACGGCTCTCTCTTCCCCTCCGACAGCGGCCGCTTGCGCCAGCGGAAGCTGCAGGTCGCCCACTAATTCTCCCATTCATCCTCCGTGCACAGTTGCGAGTCGCAGCCCTTCCTCAAACCCCTCGCTCCTTTCGAGCCACACACGCGGTGCCGCACTTTAGCGCGCTGGAGGAATGCGGCGGAATCGACGAGCAGTCTCGCGGGCGCTCAGCACCTGTCTGCGCGTTTCAAGGAGGGTGTCAGCCGCTCTCGCTGGTCATGTTGACTGCTCAGCACGACGCGTGAGGAAGAACGTCGCGTAGAAAGCTTCATCTCGTGGCGCTGTGCTGGGTCTGCGCGCACAGGAAGCTTGCCACGCGCGAGCATGCATGGCAAGCCCGTGGCTTGCGCGTATGGCCGGCAAATATTTTATGGCTGAGGAGGGATGTGTTGAGTTCCCGAGTCACGCTCCCGGCCGACGTCGGCGCGCTTTCCCCAGGGAAAGTTTTCCGTTGCGGCTGCCGAAAAGGGGTAGGAAGAAACTTTACTGCCGTTTATTGGTCCATTTCTGGACCGGCTGGGAAGACAATGAGACACAGGAGTTGCTGTACTGACTCTGTCAGACCGCAGGCATGTGCCAGAAACGAGCCAACGACCCCACCAGTTCTGCAAAAAGCATAATGAGAAATGCGGCAGAGGAAAGATGGTGCCGTAAAGTTTGGGGAATAAGCAATCTGGGGGGGGGGGGGGGAGTTGACCTTACAGTCAGCAGCATGCGCTCGCGAAACCGTGGCTTTCTTCTGCAGGAAAAATCACAAAGCAAGTAGCTAAATTGTGGAACCGGCACACATTGACCTGGTTTATGCACACGCTGAAGGTTTTTTTTTTTCTTTCATTTTCTTTCCCAGCAGATACGCATTTACTTTCCCTGAACCTACTCGCCCGTCGACTGCGTGTCAAACCCAGGCGACGTTCTGCAGTTTTCCACCTCGAACATAGAAGAGAAGAGATCGCAGATTGCTTTGTCAGTGCACGAAAGAAATGTCCCAATTAAACATTTCACCGTTTTATTTCTTCTGAGGCATATTTTTTCGATTCTCGGCCATTTCTTCTGAGCTTCAGTAAACCCGAGAGCCAACCCTTACAACAATAAAACAGAACAAAAATATGCGGTAAAAGAGGCGACTAGAACGTTTGACCGCTTCAATATTGGCCCGCGGGCGGTAATGGCTAGTGTGCTCGAGCAACAGGGTGACGAGAAAATTCAGATTAGAAATCATTCGCGCCCTCGCGAAACGTAATTAACAAAAAAAGGACGGCGATATTTCGCCTCAAGTCCCACACAACCAAACGGATGCATGAACAATAGAACCTGACAGGAGCAAGCAGAAGAAAAGACAACTCGTTCCGATGTTCGCACGAAGCTCAAGCCCGACAAAAGTGCCGCGCCGCGAGACGTCAGAAAAACGCGCCTCGGCGACCGTGCGCCGGCGGCGGGGCCAAAGGCGCCGCCGTCCAGCGGCCCGCACTTCGCACGGCTTTTCGAATAACGGAGCCTCGCGCTTCTCGAGCCGCTGTTCAGAAACAGATGGCGGCGCATTTGATGCCGGCGCTTTCCATTCAGGGCCCAAGGAGCCTTTTACGTCGCGTACGGGGCGTCTGCCTGCTTTTACAACGGCTACAAGAAGCGACCGACCCTTCCTCTATGCGCGTTTGTCTGCGTTGCTTCGCAGAACGCTATTTCAAGAAGTTACGCAGAGCCAGAGTTTACAGGTGAAGCCATTAGGGGCGGGAAGGGCTAGTCTTTCTTTCCCTTCTGTCCTTCTTCCTATGTTTATTTCTTTTTGCGTGCGTGCGCGCGCGCGTGCGTGCGTGCTTATTCAACGATATCTTTGCAAAATAGGCCACTAAAGTGCCAGCAATCCCAGTCACAAAATGTAAACTCCAGCTGCTAAGGAAAGTAAAAAAATAAAATGGCATTGCATACCTTAGAACTCACGTACGCGCCTTGAAAATGCGCAACGTTTGAACGTGAATTCTATATTTATGTCATCGGAGGATGTGTGGTGCATAAAAATTAGTTCACCGTTTTCAATGCTTTCGTTCTTTGTTTTTAATGAAAGCTCGACCGGACATGATTGAGACGAGGTTGTGTTCTCAAGCTCATCTACGCTGTACTCTACCGACTTTGCATGGAAACGCGTTTAGTGAAGCAAAATTCGGAAAAAGAGCAGCTTTTTTTTTTTATTATGGCCGAACGCAAATTAGTATCACAGCGGCGGTGATAATAATAATAATAATAATAATAATAATAAAGCAATCCAGCAAACATCACTTTTGTTAAACAACCTCTGCAGCTCGCTTACTGCAGGCACTTCGGGAAGATCTCTATCCCGGAGCATGCGACATCGGCTGTCACATCTGTGTCACACCACAGGCCCTTAAAGGTAAGGTGCGCGGGGTAGGAGTATAGCGGCACCCAGGTGCAGCGACGAGCAGCCCTCCTACCACCCGCCGCCGACCTCCTGGCCGGCTCACTCTTTCTCATTTGCGAACGCTTTCACACTCGGCCACTGCGCGCCAGATAAAAGACACCCAAAAAACGCGCGCCCGTGTCGTCGTCGCTCGGGGACACGTGGGCGACGGGGAAGGAAAAAAATCGAGGCGCAATAAAGAGTGAACACACGGCGAGCACCGGTGTGCGTTGCAGCGCGCATGCTATATAGACTGCACGCGATGCATGCACGGCGCTGAACGAGCGTGGATAAGGGGGAGCCGGAATGCGAGGGCGAGAAGGCGCAGGCAAGTGATAACTGGGAGGAGACGAGGAGGAAGAGAAGAAGCGCGCAGCGATGCCCTCTGGAAGTGACACTTTAATTAAAAGTTGAAATATCAGGTTGTGCAAGCGAAGAAGAATAAAAGGTATGAGAGAAAAGAGAGAGAAAATGTTTGGGAAGGGGGAAAAAAGTATCTGGGCATTCGTGAAGTAGAGCTCGCGAAATTGGGGGGGGGGGGGGGGGGGCGCAGACAGCGCTGGCTATGCCTCGGGGGCCAACGCGCCAGGCGCCCGACCCAGCGCGGATTTGTAGCGGCTCTGTCAGGACCATTCTGCGGGACCCCGCTCAGTCGGCCGCGCATATGCGCCGCCTTCGCGGCTGCCTTTTTCTTTCTTTCTTTTCTTTCCGGCTCGAGTTACGCGCTGTGCCAGTGAGACCTCCTCCCCCCTCCCCCCCCCCTTGCTCTCCGCTGTGATTCTTCGGCACCTTCTCCGCATCGGCTCGTCGTACACTCTTTATTCTCTTACCTCTGGGATACGGCGTTCTTTCTGTTTTGCCCCGACTCTCCGCCCCTCTGTCTCTCTTTTATTTCTTCGCGACGTCACAGTGGTGCGTGCACCCTTTCCGCGTTGCCTGAGCGCACCTTCGTTAGTTTTCTCAGATCTCATTCATGCGTGCATTCGAAAGGCTGCCGGAGCGTATCGTTGCACGCACAGCCTCGGTGCGCGCCACCCGAGGCCAAACTGCTAACGTTTTCTTCTTTCCTCCACATCCCTTAGCGCGCTCCTGCAGCTTCCGGACCACCTCTTGTGCCCTGAGAAAATCATATTAAATGCACAAAGAAACGCGTGGCGCGGTCCTTTCCGTGTTAAGGATATTCAGCCAAACGCACACTGCTGCCGGACTGGCGTGGCTGTGCTCTCGTTCGCGTTTCACGCAGGCGTTGAGCGAAGCGAGAATATTTTTCACGTGTGCCTCGCTCAGTGCCGTGAGTCAGTCGAAACATGTCGTACGATGCCGCATTCTTTGTTTCCGCGATATTGAGGTGCAGCCGGGAACGCTAGCACTGAGGGCAAAGTGTGCAGAATTGTTAAAGGGAAGCTGAAAAGTCTGTCGAATTCAATAAGACGTTCATATACGGATGCGGGAACCTTATAAAGCATGCAGGTAAAATTTGGGTTTTTTTTTTTCAATTAGGAGCGACGTAATCGTCGGTTAAAATTGCGCTGTAGCTCCGCCCCCCGTCGAATGACGCGCGCTTCTGCTGACGCTGACGATGCGAGCGGAGACCGGAAACCGCGGTGTTGTGACGTCAACACTAGAGTTCCGTTCCTTCGCAGCCTCCGCGACCGTGCCTGACAGTGCTTGTTTCTGCGTGCGTGCCATCGTAATCTACTTCGATCGACCGTGCATTCCTTTGTTGGTGCGTCTTAGCTTGATACATTATCAAGCACGCAGCACGTATACGGCCAGCCCTACAATTCGGCCTGCGCAGTTGCTGTATATGGCCACAGAATGGGAGAGGACTACTTGCCACTAGTAGGCTTTCTAAACGCAGCGCGAAGAGATCGGAGCAACGAAAACAAAGACGGCATGAGTGCGGACTGACTGATGATAACTGGTGTTGGAAGGCCTTATGAATACACGAACTCGCCCAAACCTGGATTTTGATTTACTGCGAGCTCCTTCGTGTTAGCACGCTGAACGGAAGGTGCATGTTTATCTCCCGCCCTTGACGCAGGTTTCGTCGCAAAGCGCCGCGAATTTTCTATGTGCACGTGTGTTGTAAAACAGCCTGCATGCAGCTACCATAACCGTACACATCGCGTAGTCTCACCTGAACCTCCCGACACCGAATGTGCGTGAGACACCAGTGAGTCGAGCCGCGACCGAGTGACGCGAAGTGCTTCGATAGCACAGAGGAGACGATAGACTTTGATGCAGCGGCAAAGGCGGAAACGTGTGTTGGCACGTTTGCTCGCCACGTTAACGCTGACCATCGCGAATCGGGGATTCGTACCTTGTACAACCCAAAATTTTTAGGATGGCCCACAGTGTACTTCTGTTGGGGCATTTTCTGAACTCGTATCATCCCTTATAGCCACTCCTACCTACCATACGAGTATAGCACTCCTACCAACCCATATAGTAACAACGATTTCGTTTTGGTATCTGTCTGTCTGTCTGTCTGTCTGTCTGTCTGTCTGTCTGTCTGTCTGTCTGTCTGTCTGTCTGTTCTATTCTATTCTATTCTATTCTATTCTATTCTATTCTATGCACGGTTCATGGATTGGTTCATGGGGAGGGAGTAGACACGTAAACGAACGATAGCATACAGCAAACGAACCTGTTTTGTTTTTTTTTCCTCCTATGTTACAGCCTGTTCTACATAAATAAATTTTGTGCAGAATGCGGCATTCAAAACTATTCGCTCTTTCGCGGAGTAAAAACTGAGCCTCCGAGTTCAAGTCGTTGTACTCGTGGTGTGATGGTTCTCACTGCGGCAGCCATATACAATTATGGGAGGACATTCGGAAGTTTGTGTCAAGCAAAGCTAACGACGTAGACCAGCGTCTGTGATTTAGGCAAGAGTCATGTGGTGGGGTTGCTGCACGCATCTATCTATCGCGCGCCCAGGTTATTTTGCTGAATCGGCGCCATTTTTATGGCGGCTGCAGAATAGTGGAGTGAGTGACATCTTTCTGTTTTCATTTTATGATGTGAAGTAACTACTGGAAAGGCGCTACGCAAGAACACGTGCGCGAGATTCAAGGCTGGCATGTACGTCTCTCGTGCATGTATCCTTCTGGTTCTGTTGTGCATTTTGTGGGCTACGCCACAATTGTGCTATGCTACCAGCTCCCAGCAAGCGACTCTCAAAAAAAAACTTCTTAGAACCTCTTCAGAATTTAAGAACCGTCCACTGCAGCCGCGGCTTGCTTGCGTTTCTTTATATAAGCACGGAAAGAAATGAGAAAAGTTGACGGGAAGTCGATCGTAGGACGGCAGCGGATAAAAAAAAAAAGCTTTGATGGACACCATATCCACACTTGCAACTGCTCCGGAGCTTACCTATAGTCTTTATGGAACATGGCTAAAATCACTCCTAAACTGAAAGCAAGGTGTTTGCGCTACGTATAATCAATTTCAATAGCTCGTAACACAACAGCTTGAAGCAGGACAGAAAGGGAGATGATTAGCTCAGATATATAGGCCAATTCTCTATCGCAATGTGAAGTAGGCATATGAAACCGAAGTTTCAGGGGTATATATTATGAGTTCCACCTCATTGATCGGAGCGAAGGCAGAAACTACGAACCGCTAACATTCCCTGCATCGCCAATGGCTAGAAAATTGCCAAAAAATCTGCGCTTACTTGAGATTGTACTGTAGGGCATAGCCGTTATATGTTTTCTTCCCGAAACTTCCGATAACGTAATATAAAACAAAAGACGTTGGAGGGTCATCATAATGCTTTACTTTATGAAGAGGCTTTAAGAGCTGGAACCACACCTGAGGCCATTACCTGAAGGGCGCGTTTAATTAAGAAAAGGATGTGAGCGTATAAAGGGGACTGACCCGCAGGATACCAGAGCCGACAGCGTGGGCTAACTTCGTTTTCTTTTCTTTCAGATTAGAGGGGGGAAGAGCCGGGTGGCTTTCGATGTGTTAGCGTTCGTATTAAAAGCGAGACATTGATCCAAGCGTTGTAAACTTCGATTCAGCGCTGTTTTCTGTCCCTGTATTTGTTTCAGTTTTTTAATCAATTCCACTCCCGTGAGCATATACACATGTTCAGGCGAGTTTTCTTTTCCCTGCCATTTTATTGATCTCTTTCACGAGGAATTTATGCGAGTGAAGCTGCATAATGTCGGGGGTAATTTCAAAGTGCGTCATTCTGAACGAAATCTTGTTAAGGCCAAATTTTTATTGACTTACGCTTCAGGGTTACATCTTTTCTTCTGTGAATCAGCCTAGGTAAGTCGAGAGCTGGAAACGGTGCTACTACACCTTTACTAGTTGAAGCTTTTGATGGATGTTTTCAATTAGTTACTGTTGTGCGAGGTTTTTAAGAATACATAAGAATCCGTTTGCATGAGTTCAATTTGTACGGGTGTTAGATACCGCGTGTTTCAGCGAACACGTTCAAATTTTTTTTTAATTGCCTGTCGTAGATAGCACAATTCTAGTCCATGAGCTGGTCTACTCGAAGAGGCAGCCATTACTTGCACAAAAAATTGAAATGCATAATTGACTAATTAACAAAATTCACGAATTAAAAGAAGCGCCAGCCCCAGGGTATAATGTTCAGGTTTGATCCCAGCTGATTTACCTTCATTCATTTATTCATTCATAGCGACGCTTAGTCCTGTAATTATAATGTTCGAAGTTAAAATGGCACACACACACACACACACACACACACACACACACACACACACACACACACACACACACACACACACACACACACACACACATATATATATATATATATATATATATATATATATATATATATATATATATATATGTGTGTGTGTGTGTGTGTGTGTGTGTGTGTGTGTGTGTGTGTGTGTGTGTGTGTGTGTGTGTGTGTGTGTGTGTGTGTGTACTATCAATAATCGCTTGTAATAAAAAGAACTACAGAAGCTGGTCGCTTTCAATATGGCTGCTTATTTCGAAAACCACTTTCAGCGAACAATTCGAGAGTTGCATGCACGCAGGCACACTGAAGATGGCGTTGGCGTTCGCATATACAGGCCAAATAATATTCTTCAAGTTTTATGAACCGTGTCTGTCACTGTGCTCGTAGAGAGAAGCTTTCAGGGTTGCGTCTGCATCATGTCAGCATTCTACGTGTCCGTCAGCATTTACATTATTTACAATTACGCAATTCACAATACATAATTTACAATTGAGCGAGTATTACAATATCGTGCCGTTTTCAATGCGCGCTATTGGGCCGAATTGGCGTAGAATAACCATAGAAAACTTATGGTTTCTTCGTAGCGGCAGGTAAGTTATACTTACGTTTATAAACATTATACTTATACGTCACTCACAAATGTAACGCACGTGTTCGTTCTGTGAAAAATGACCACGCGCTCGCTTTTCATTTCGTTTCGTTTGTCATAGCCGGCCGATGCTCACTGGCGCGTAAGGCAGATATAGATGCCACATGGCCAAAGCGTGTTACGAATGTCAGCTGCGCACGCAGAACAGGCAAAGAAAGACCAGAAATTTTGAGGGGAACTAAAGTTTGGATGCGAGCTAGTTGGCAAGGCAACACGTTTTAAGAAAGCCGGGCGAAAGACGGTACAGGCGAGTAACAGTAAACACACAACAGAGAGCACGCACTGTGTGTGCGTGTGTGTGCGTGCGTCTGTGTGTCATTACTTCGCTTGCCCCGTCTTTCGCGCTGTTCCCTTCAAAGATGCTGCCTCAATGGAGAGCAACGAGAGCGAGACTTCCTCTCGCAGCTGAGACGGGCACAACGAGGTGCATTCTGCAATGTCCGCTTGCCACCTACGTAATAGACAGGAAAGGGAGCGGGCCTCGCCTTCGGAGCGCGAACACGGTAGCCAAAACAGGCGCCGCGGCCACCGGGAAGTGTCGCCGCGGCTCGGAGACGACTCGGGAGTCATCCAGATGGCGGCCGCTCGCGCGCGCTCCGAAGGCGGGGAAGCGAGAGAGAAGCGCTGCGCACGGCGGCGAGGAATTTGCAATTGGTGTGAGCGGGGAAGACGGAGTGCTCTGAGTTATGGCGGCAGGCGCCAAGTGGCGACAAAAATAGCGGTGTAATTTTCAACTCATGAACACGGCCGCGATGCTCGCCAGACATAAATCTCGCGCGCGAGCCCGACAGTGATGGGCGGCCGTCACGTGGCTGCGGGCGCGTGCGCTTTCCCGAGGGCTGTGCACCCCCCCCCCCCTTCTCGTTTTCCTCCGGTCTCCTTGGGAGGCGCGAGTTGCGGCGATGCGATACCGGCGGTGCGCTGCGCTACTGTGATCTGCGCTTCATACACCTGGCAACGTATCAAAAGGTCGCGGGAGGCCGTTAACTTCTGCTCGGAAGCGAGGCGCCTCCTCATTTGGATTGATTCTTCCCCGCCCTTAGCAACGCTGTGGGAACGGTGCGAGATGCCACGCATCTCGCGAGCTGCGCCGTTCGAGTTACCGACATGCGAGCGGGAGCGCGAACGCTCTATTTCTGTGGCTAATCAAATGATGCAGCGCTGGTCCGCTAAATAACCGGGCTGCTTGGAAATTCTCCGTCTTCCCCTCTTCTCGAGAGTCGAATACGCAACCTTGCAAGGTGCTTTGGTTACTGTACCGAGGAGCGCGCGCAAATTCTATCTAAGGCGCATAAGTGTGAGGTGTGCTAAAGGTAGGGACATAATTCCTCTCGGCATTGACCTCCTTTGTTTGATGCTACACTGCTTGTGCGACATTAATAGAAGGACGAAGCGGGTATCCCACGGTGTCGTTGAGCGTGGAAAATCTTGTGAACTAATGCGCCGTAGGGGGACTTATTATTCCCGAGTTCTCTGTGCCTCTTTTTCACACGAGCAATTTTTTCCCACGAACATCGTTTCGAGGTGCAAACGAAAGCACTGCTCATGCTTGCACGCACGCAGGCACTCGCACACGCCCAAACTGTGTCTGGGCACATGACCAGACACTCACGCACGAGGCACACTCGCGCGAGAAAGAAGTGAGCTATGGAACGCGCACTCGCCAAGAAACAAACACGAAATGGAGACACAGTACACTCGTGCGAAAGTTCGCTAAAGAGAAGAACACTCGCGAATTTCTCGCACGGGGCTTCTATCAGCAGACCGAACGAACTCCTTCGCGATGAAAGGAAATAAATATATGTATATATGTCTACATCGCCACGAGGAGTAACCAAAGTGCACGCAATTGCAGCCCATTGCACACTATCGAACGCGCGCACTGCAGCGCCTCGCACATCACGTCCTTATGCGCGCACTCAGTATTAATGAACCTGGCACGGGTTACCTTAGTCCACTCGAGGCTGTACTCTGCACGCAGTATATTCGTACCCGTATCCGACGCCGAGCCTCGTTTCTCGGCTGTGTAAGGTTTCGCTGCAGCAGTACAGACGACGTCGGTGCTGCATCGAAGGGAGGCTCCCGCGCCCACCTGTCGCATCGCTTTCTCTCGTTCTGCCGGCTGCCGGCTCCGGATTCGACACAGCGGCGGCAGCCGCAGCGTGCCCCCGATTTTTCTCACGTGAGCACGGAATCTCGAACCACGGCCAAAAAGAGTACTCGCGGCGCCCCCATAGACGTACGGCCGCATACACTGCGCGTATCGCGACACCCGTCCTGGAACAAAAAAAATCGCCCGCCGCCAACACTCCGCAGTCGCTGTCACGCACGTCATCCTCGAGGAAGGATGGTGCCCGAGCGAGTCCCTTATCTGGGCGAGAATTTCTTCTTCTACTTCTTCGTGCCGCGGGAGTGAATTCGTCGTCGTCCATGTTCGAACCGGAGGGAGAATTCCGACGTCGCTTTCATTTCCGTCGGTGCCGCCGTTTTTAGCGGAACGGGGATGTTAATCTGGACGGTTTCCGCGAAATTCTGCAGCGTGAACTCGCGGTGCCTGCGAACCGCAGTGTGTCAAGAAAAGATGAAAAGCAGAAAACAAAGATGAAAAGCATTTTGGAACAGATACTCCCTGCCCCATAGAAATTGACGCCATAAAAAGTTTAACCGCATTAGCGAATGTGCCTGTGTGGCGTAGTTGTTTCGAAACTTCTTGCAGTGTGTTATAGACGTCATAATTATACGCGGAAGAAAGAGAAAGAAAAGAAAAATGACCGAGAGGATTATTTCTGGAAAATCTGCTCCTGTTAATCGTGTCAGCGGTCTCGCGTACTCCTGGTTCTGCGCTCTATCTTTTCAAGGAAACCAAATTTAGTCATTGTACGAAGTTAGGAGGCACTGAAGCAGTACAGCTGGCCTGGTTTTGAGAATCTGCGATAGTTACTTTTCCAAGAGCAACAAAAATCCGGGATTTACAGGGACTAGGCCATATAGGCAATTGTGGTTACACGCTGTAAGAAAGTGTTACGTGCCCTCTTTAGGGAGCCTTCTACCACAAGAATTTTTCAAATTGGTTGATTACTAGCAGAAATCAAAACATGTGAAGTGTCGTGAACCCATGATTTCAGGAAGCACTCTCTCTACTTGCCTCCGTCTAGCCTCCGCAAGCGAAATTCCTTCCCTGCGTTCTTCCATACCGAAGCCAGAGGATCGCGTCAACCCGCCGCGGTGGCTTAGCGTCTGTGGTGTTGCGCTGCTAAGCAAGAGGTCACGGGATCAAATCCCGGCCGCGGCGGCCGCATTTCCGCAGGGACGAAATGCAAAAACGCCCGCGTCGCGTACATTGGAGGCACGTTAAGGAAACCCTGGTGGTCAAAGTTAATCCGGAGTCCTCCACTACGGCGTGCCTCATAATGAAATCGCGGCTTTGGCACGTGAAACCCCAGAATTCAAGGTTCGCGTCAAGTCCACATCACTGTCCTTGCCTTCTTTTTTTTTTTTCTAACGTTTTTGCTGCACGGCACACTTTCGGTGATGGTCTCGCGCGCGACGCCGCGAGCTCTTGCGTTTGTGGCGAGCTGTGCACGAGAATGCCTGCGTTGTTGTCTGGCTACTGCTGTGAACTGGATCCCTCAGTGCGTGCACGTTTGGATAGGCTGACCTTCTCATGGATCCTTACCGCGATACATCGCGTCTGTGTACTGCTGGTACCAGACTAGCGGTATATGTTAAGTAAGTGCCACACGTACACCGAGATAGACGCGAGAGGATCAAAGAGCATGATCGCGCGCTGGAGCATGGTAGAAAATGACAGTTTCGTTCTCTGCGCGCGCGATTGCGCGATGTGGGAACAAGTAGACGAAACGCAAGTACGTCTCTCTTGCTACCGTACGAAGTAAAACACTGACACGCAGACATTCGGTTTGTACCTTTTATTAAAGAAAGTTAAATTATGGGGTTTTACGGGCCAAAACCACTTCCTGATTATGAGGCACGCCGTAGTGGAGGACTCCGGAAATTTCGACCACCTGGAGTTCTTTAACGTGCACCTAAATCTAAGTACACAGGTGTTTTCGCATTTCGCCCACATCGAAATGCGGCAGCCGTGGCCAGGATTCGATCCGGCGACCTCGTGCTCAGCAGCCCAGCACCATAGCCACTGAGCAACCAGGGCAGGCATTTGTATAGTTTTTATTTCTCTAAACTTTAATTTGTCTATTGAAGCAATTTGTCTGATGTGTATCAAGCAAATAACTGCTGTTGCCTTAAATTATTCTCAGTCACTTGTCACTGTCAGTGACGTCACGACACTGCGAACTACGTAGGCACACTTGTAGGAAAGACGGCAACTCTTCGGCTGGGAGCGCGGCGCCCACGAGGAGAAGGGAGCACGACGGTTGGTTTGAAATTCCAGCTGTTTTTGCGGAGCGGAGCAGCACAATACTTTGCAGACGTAATCGTTAACGCGCAACATGGCCGCGCAACATGGCCATAACTGGTGAGGGACCCTTTAAACATCCGGATAGGTTCATGTTCCCCAGTTTCTACTGTCCTGACAACTGATCTTTTCTTTCTTTCTGATCACTATAAAGTATATCTCCATTAAATCAGATTGATTCGTATTTACTTCGTATGACGCCTTCGCCCTTCCCCTAATATTTGTTTCAACATAAAATGAAAGAAACGGAGCGATTGAATCGAAGCTTTTTAACTGCACACCAAAAAAGGATGAGTAAGCCACAGTTTCACTATATCATAAATCCCTCGCCTTGTAGACGTTAGCACAAAGAATAAAGGTCTAATTGACAGGTTAGCATGCTTTGCAAAAGAAACTCCGCGTAAATATACATTCGAAGCCATGGACGCTCCGTTAAAGCTTACGGCGATTTGGACTCCTAAGAGAATTTATTTCGTCCAGGTGCAGTATTCTCGGTTGTTCACTTTAGAGGATGCGATCACGTTCCCGAGATTTAGCACGACTCGGCACCGGTCGCGTCGGCATCTACGAGCAACAGCGTTGCTGGCACCGTACCAAGACAGCGTGCTCGGCTGTATGAAAAGGTGTGCCCCGTAGACGCCGATGCGTCCTGTCCCGAGTCATGTGAAATCTCGCGAAAGGGATCGCCTCCCCTAAACTGACTGACCGAGACTACCTCTGCAAGGGCAACAGTCTTGCTCTTGGCAATGCCGGTTTAAACTGCGCGTACGATGTAAGGCTGCCGGTGCGACGTCAACCGTAGTCCATGTCGATGACATTACGCCGCCTATTGACAACAATATTTTTCGCATTCGAGCGCCACACTGTTCGATGAGCTAAATGTAAATGAGGATACTTAAAGGACATTGGGTAAAATGAGCCACGTATGACAGCAGTGGTTGAGAACTGCGCAGGCGCCAGCAAACTTTACTGCAGCGCCATGTGAAGTTAAGGGCTTTGCGTCTTAATTTAACTATACATTGAAAACTAGCAGAAAAAAAGCAGGGTACCACCACCATGCAAAACCTAAACTGTTCCCGACACTTGTAGCAGTTTAACTAGTACCAGTGTCGTAGCCCACTCCGTAGAACACTAAACATGGTATGCTGTGGCAGTGCATTTAGCTCCCACCGATGCAGTGTTATGTTTACGCCTAATTTTTCTAAATTTACCTCTTCACAAATATGCGGGTCAATCGGCTTCACTTTTTTTTAATATTGCAACTCGTTGGCGCTTTTCTGAATGTTGATCACTGTGCTGGTCTCCTCGTTAATTTATTTGACTACTCCTTATAACCAAGAATTTTGTCTGCCGACCATATCGTCTGAACTCGAATAATCGATAGTTCCCGTTATTGTAGTTCGAACAGTTGCTGTCTTGGTCACAATTGTAGGTGACCAACACACCGAAAGAAGTGTACTTGAGACTTAAGCATTGGTCCTGTCAGTTAACGTTCGGCCCATTAAAGCTGTAAAATAAACCATCAAAAAATCAGCACAGGCGGTGGCCATGTGTATTTAAGCCGAATCATTCCGGTGGACACGCGAGTTAAAAAGGGCGCTCCTGGACCAGCTCGTGCATACTAACTAAGCCCCCAACGCCGGCCTGCAGAAGCAAAGAAATATAGTAGATTAGGTACAGGACTATCAGCAACAGTTGCAGCCTCGTAAGTTCGCCTCTGGTAGTTTGGTCAGATCACCGTCTTCCGAGAGGCGCCACTGTTTTCATTCCTTAATTATGCACGCGAGCGTAGGAACAATAAGAGAAGACACATACACTCCGCAATTAACAATGGAACAGGGCAGGTAAAGAGAACGTCATCAAGTAAGCTGTCATGCAAGTTTGTATGGACAAACTTACAACCTAGCAATCTACCAATGGCTGCCCAGAATAGCTAATCGGAGGCGTGCCCAGTGCCTCCGTATAGTAAGAATGCAAAAAGCGGGAAGATAGTTCTGCGAACGGTGGATGCGTGCGGGTAATGTGTGATTTAGAAGTGGCGGAAAGCGCGTATAGAGGAGGGGAATCGCGGGTGTTCGGTAACCACATCGAAACAGAAGCGAGCTCTTGTTCTGGAAACGATCGGAATCACAGCAACGATGAGTGCAGCACGTAACGGTGGTGCGCGCAGTGCTGGGCTGCAGCGGAGCGCCACGAAAGCGGCCCGCGTACGCCAAAGGATTATCGGGACGAAAAATAAAAGCAAAGACACGCCAGGTAATTCGGGGAGAGCGCCGGCCGTCCCGCAGCAGCGCCGCGGAGCGACTTGCATAATGGAGGAAGCCAAGGTATTACGCGCCGCAAGAAAGCTAATTACGGCGAACCGCGACTCCGCGAGTCTCGCGCGATTCTTGGGGAATCAGGAATTCCGAGCGTCCGGGCGCCGGCTTCATGAATCTACCACAGTGTAATTTCGCATGCTGCTATACGGTGGTGCCGCCGGCTCCCGCCGCATACCCGAGCCTGCAGTTGTCCGCACGCTGCGTGGGCTCCCGATTCTATTGAGTTTTGATGACGCGAACCCCCGCTTCGTGTGCGCCTCTCGTGGGCGCCCGCTTTTTGTCGGCATGTCGCGAGAATTGTGCGCGCTCGCTTTATCCCGCCTTCTCCTCTTCTCGGTGTTACTATGAGTTTTCAGAGTTTACCGTCCGGTGGATTAAGAATACGAAAATAAACTGCGGAAAAGCTGAGAAAAGCTTCCTTAATTAAACTTTCGGTCTCTGTGTAACATAGCAGAGATTTAATCTGGTTTCCCGTCGAAGTAGTACAGCTTTCTTCTTCCTTTCTTTATTACTGTTGGTGTGTGGCGCTGTGTCAACGTGAATACTGAGTGGACTCCGGTCACTCACTTTAATGGTGTGTGTTTATTGGCAGCTTTGCAGAAGTTGCACCAATTTTAGACAGAAGCTGTGCCTTTTAAACGACACATACGAACGCTTTGAAGTCCAACTACAGCAGTAACACCAAACCCTTCGTGGTTATACTTTGCATCTGCGATTTCTCTCTCTCTCTCTCTCTCTTCGATCAGTAGTCGGCCTACTATAGTCGGCGCATATAGTAGGAGGGTTTTTCTCTATTTCGTCTGATATATTACTAGCGACAGCCAGTAAATGGGATCAATTTCGCCGGCGGGCCGCTTACAATTTATCAACGGCAGCTAAATGTCGAGAAGCATCGCAAAGGTACATGAAGACAGGAGGAGGTTGGATTTTATTCAATCGCATGTGAGTTAGTGCAAAGTGGAATTCCCAGCCTTGCGTAATATTCTTAATCTTACTGCGCGACGATCTCCGAAGAAATCAGTCATACTTCGTGAATCGAAACCAATGTTACAGTGACTATCAGTTGTGACTATCAAGAAGAGTTGACAGTTTAAATCAGTCGGCTTCATCGCCACATGAAACAAATAAGCCACGGAATTATCGTTTCGTAGAATAGTACGTATTTGGGCTGGTTGGTTCATGATTACGAGCAGTAAAACAGCGCTAAACAACAGGACGAGGAGAGGGGCACAGACACCAGCGCTGCTAACAACCAAGTGTCGTTATTCTTTCAGTCAGCATATATGTATACTCCGCCGCTATCTCAAAGCACAGAATCCACAGAATTCAGCATGCGCAGGGGAAAAAATGTAATTAATGCGATAGGAAGGCAATCTCCTCCGGAAGGACGGAAATAGAAGGAAGGCTTACACATGCTTCGCCGCTAACATAAATGTAGAAAGCTTCGGAAATAGGACGCGCGCTGTCATCGCGGTATTTTGACAGGTAGGTCACATTTTTAAAAGACGGCTTGCAGCCGCATTCAGTGCAGTGCAGTGATAACTGGCTATCTCTGGCTCGTTTTTGAACTTTGTTTGAGTGTTCGCGCATGCGGTCATTGATGCACCGCCCTATTTGACCGATATAAAAACGCTTGCATGAAAGAGGGATGTTGTAAACCACACACTCGCAACAGTCACCAACAAACCTCTGTCTGTGTTGATTTTGTCTGTGCGCTGGTGTCGGTGTCTGTGTCCCTCTCCTCGTCCTGTTGTTTAGCGCTGTTTTACTGCTCATTATCGTTTCGTGCCCTTTTAGCGATTTTTTGATGGTAGCTCAACTGGTGATGATCATGCAATTCAAACTGCTCGAAAATCCAACAAAGGCAGTCACACTCAAGGACGGACACACCTAACCAACTTCCTTGGCTCGCCCTTTGTTGTCACCAGAGATGTGAAATCGTTTACATTTCACACACACCAGAATTCACACACTCTGAACCCACCCCTACAATTCTACTCTCCAGCCAGTCCCTCGTCGCGATGCAACTGTCTGGTTTAGGCTACGTCGCGCAGTTGCGCTTACAAAGGCCTGCTCCAACCTCGTCTAAATGGCTGAGAGGGCTGAATGCGCTCTCTGCGACTGAGTCGAGATCATCGATCACCAATTCTGTGAATGTCCTATGTTTGGGTTTGAGGGCATAGGGACAACTGTTCGCTATATGACTAGCATGGCTGGGCACCCGGCATTCGTCTACGGTCTCGTCATTCATCGGCGTACAAGGCTCGAAGCCATTATTAGGTAGTTTTCTCTTTCTCTCTCTCTCTCTCTCTCTCTCTCTTCTTTAAAGACCAATTGGCCTATGTGAACGCCGTGGACCGCTTGAGATTTTTCTTCGCGTACATGTATTGAGGGAATCTTCTCTTCCCGTCACCCTCTCAACTTTCTATCTGCTCCTTTCCCTTCCGCTGTAAAGACAGCCAATCGGATGCTTTTCTGGTTTCTCCTTCTTGCTCTCTTCTTTCTCTAAAAAGTGGCAAGAAAGTCTAGAACGGACATTCATTGTGACCATTGCGGGAAGCACAATTGTTACTGCCATGATCGGAAAACAGCCTGAAGCGTAAGCGTAAGCGTGTGTGTGTTTGTGTGTGTGTGTGTGTGTGTGTGTGTGTGTGTGTGTGTGTGTGTGTGTGTGTGTGTGTGTGTGTGTGTGTGTGTGTGTGTGTGTGTGTGTGTGTGTGTGTGTGTGTGTGTGTGTGTGTGTGTGTGTGTGTGTGTGTGTGTGTGTGTGTGTGTGTGTGTGTGTGTGTGTGAGAGAGAGAATGTCTGTAGTGATCATTCCCTTCTGCGTCTGAGATAGCTGAGACTAATGAACAGGGTCCCCTGAAACACGAGCTGTGGAAATAAGGGTGGATCAAAGAAGCGCAATCGAACAATGCATGAACTTGTACTCTAATGGCGGCGCAAACAAGAATTCGAGATACATATCTCAGACGACCTATATTGCTCCACGTGGGCAAGGTATGCCGCCGGGAGCGCTTCCACCCGGTCGACCTCAGTGACTGTTACTGTGGACGGCGTTTCTAAAGAAGGTGTTTCATGCTATTACCACACGTGCAATGAGAAAGCAGCCAGGAAAATATAGATAGTTATCTTCAATAAGCTATGCGCTGGGCTTTACTCACTACCAGACATGGGCGCATGCTGTATAAAAGGTTACCCCATACGCAAAATAAAAATGAACAAGCCCCCCCCCCGCCACCTCCCCCCCCCCCCGGTGGCGTCTCAACACAATGTTCTAGATTTAGAGCTCTCGTAAAGCCATTAGTTCAAATAAGCTTCTCCATACATCTCGTAAAGCTTGCTTCACAAACTACAGAGTTGTTATGCAACAAAGCCAACACTATTGGAGTGCAGAGGAGTGAGCTGCTTGACTCCACCCATTATGCAGAAGGTGTCACAGCGCAAAAACAAGGAGAGATAAAGGAGATACAATCATAAAGGACCAATATAAAGGTGCCCAACTTCCTCACGAAAGCAATCCAGATAATGTCATGGGTAGCCAGACCAGATCGAGGATAACGGCCCGTCGCGCGGCAATCTTGCGTGTATTCGCGGGCTTCTTTCACGCTCGAAAAAACACTTTTATGTAACACGTATTGAGCAACAGAAAGCTGTATCACGAATGTTTCGTGTTGCTGTACAGTTTTCTGATTGACGCTTCTGACCTAATTATAATATTTGAGAAGTTACTAATTAATTAAGACTAATTATGAAATTAGGCGGAATGAAAACAATAATCTGAGTATATCCAAGTAATAGCAAACAACATTACCTTGGTACTATCCAGATACGTGGCATTTGCATACTTTTTTAAAAATCTTGGTGCATGATAGTTGAGGCACCCTTTATACTCATCCATAATATATTCGTTTGTATACGGACGGATTGTGCCAAACTAATTCACTTGCATCCGCATTCATCATATCAGACCTGAAGCTAGAACACACGTTTAAATGATTGAAGGTGACATCTTCTACCGTCACCTAACTATATGCTCTTCTGTCTGCCTTGCGCATCATTGCGTCAGCATAGATCGCAATGAGACTGGTTATATTTTAGTGATCCTCAAACGATCCTGACGGAACTGTGTGCGTCTCTTAAGCGGCAACCACCTGAAGCCTGTTTCCGACGTCTGCAGGGCGTGGCGTCGTTCAGCTCACAGGAGGTCCACTTCACGCTGCGAGACAGCCTACCTGTTATCAAGGTCGTAATGTGTGCCACAAGTCATCCTTTTTAGCCGGTAACCACGTGGCGGGCTCTGCGGCCGTCACTACCGACGCGTCGACGAAGGAGCGCGCCACGCCAAAAATACGTCTGAAATACGTTGCATGTGGCTACGGCTGCCCGCAGCGGTATCGCAGTGGCTTTGGCGTTGAGCCGCTGAGGTCGACGTCGAGGGTTCGATCCTGGCTGTGGTGGCTGTATTCCGACAGGAACGGAAAGCAAAATCGCCCGTGTACCGTGCATTTGGTGCACGTTAAATGACTCCGGGTGGTCAAAATAAATCCGGGGTACCCCGCTATGGCGCACCTCATCGTCAGATCGTGGTTTTGGCGCGTAAAACCCCAGATTTTAATTATTAGTGAATAGTTATTTATGTCTTGTTACTCTCATCTGTGCCTCCCTTAACTCCTTCGCGCAACTTCGCCGATGTTCGGGTTATATATGACTGTCTCTCCAGTGCAGTGCTTTTAGTTTTGCCTTCCCGGCGAATAGGAGTAGCCGGTGCCAATAAAGGCGCGGACCCCTCCTTTAATTACATTGAAAAAAAAACTTTGTTTGAGATTTAAACTAAACCTACCAACATACACAGCCAAATCTTTCCTTAGTCGCAAGAGCGTCCAGTTAGATAATGCACATTTAACTAGTCATGTTTACAGGGCTGTCTCAAAACAAGAGTTTAGACCGTACGAATTTTAATGGTCTCCATTTGTTTTGCACTATAAGCTCGAGGATCCTGTCACTTTCTCATATGTGCGGTGTTTTTATTTTATTTAACGTTATTTGTTCTACATACTCTTGGTAAATTTGATCCCAGTGAGAAATATAAAATGTGAACCGAAAAAGGAAGGAGGCTTAATGGGAAGGAGTCTGCCAGGCTACCCTACAAATATGAAAGGACGAGAAAGAGAGAAGGATCCATTAATATATGCGGATACAAAATAATCCTGATTGGACCCATGGCAATAGCGCGAACCAATTGATCGTTAAAAAATAAAGAAAAAACGCTGTAGCACTTTTACAGCCTTGTGAGCCGTTTAACGGCGAGGTAGCAGTTCTACTATCTTGCCTGCAGTCTGAGGCCGGTCGCCCAGTCGCTCTAATGCGATGACGAGCGGTTGTTCATGGGCACCAAACTGAAGATTATTATTATTATTATTATTATTATTATTATTATTATTATTATTATTATTATTATTATTATTATTATTATTATTATTATTATTATTATTATTATTATTATTATTATTATTATTATTATTATTATTATTTGTTTTGAGAACATATATGCATTTGACAGGAAAGGGAAAGCGAGGAGCAGGCTGGCAACTGCCACTGGAAGGGGCACAACACCTGCCTATTCTTCAGAAAGGAGGGGACAGAAACATAGAAATGGAAGATAGGAAGGAGGGGAGGAAAGAAGAAAGAAAGAGCAAGATGACAAATCTCAAAGAATAAAGTAGGACACACAGTAAAGGTCACACACAGTATGGTCGGTCACTGCGGGTCCCGCTACTAAAGAATGTTACATCGAAGAAATGGGGTCCGAGGTACAAACGTGAACCTAACTTAATTAATTCTATAAAAGTAAGGAGAGCACGATGAGTCTGATCGCGTCGAGACGCACAACCACTTCGGGTACAAACATTCGTCGAGTGTCGTACACCGCAGGCCAAGGACATAATGGTCCCTCACTAGCGACATGCGCTGCGCACTGAAAGTGGGACACTCCTATATCAGGTGCTGAAGTGTCTCGCAGCAATCGCTAGACGTACACGATGGATTGGCCACACGTGCTTGTGTGTTAAAAGTTCGCACACGTTCACGCAGCCAACCCTCAGCGTGAGTAGTTGCGCCCTAGAGCAACGAGGCAAGCCTCGACTGAGAACACGGGCCGGGAACGTTCCAATTGTAACGCGCTGGTTTGGATGCTGCTTGAGTAGGCGGCGACAAATCAGCAGACGAGCGTCATCAAGCTTGCACAAAATTTCAGGGCAGGCTAAGTTGTTATTAACGCAAGTTGAAGCCAGCCAATCAGCCTCTTCAATTTCGGCGATCCCTACGTGTGAAGGTATTATTGAGCAACGAGAGATACCCCATGTGATGAAATTTTGTTTGCAGACTCAGTAATGCAGCGCACACTTAGGCAATCAATCCGACTGCGTTGTAACTTGGTAAGGGCAGTGCGAGAGTCCCTAAAGGTGGCAATATTCGATTCGGTTAACTCCTCTTGCACGTATTTCAGTGCAACATTAATCGCTGCTAGCTCCGCAGTTGTTGACGAGGCTGGAGGGAGTGTATGAAGTATACGTCGTACTCGAGTCGAAGGGCAGAAAAAAGCCGCGGAGGCGCCTTGGCCATCGCTGTGTACAGATGCATCTGTGAATACTTGAAGATAATCTGGAAAATTTTCGAACATGTGAGACTGAGCCAATTGGAATATTGCCGAAAGAGGCACATCAGACTTTTTGTGCATGTCAGGGATGGTGAGGTAAATGGGTAACACGTGTTTGGTGACATCTTTCGGAGGCGGAGGCCTAACTGAAGTAGCATGTTCAGAAATGTCAGCGTTGTTCATAAATAATGCCATCATTTTTCCCATGCAAGATTATTGTAGGTGAATGAGACGATCAAGGAGTGATTGATCATTCGATGCGCGGTTCAGACGCTCAATATGATACAGAGCTCTCTGGTCTGCTTGCAGCCTCAGGGGTAACCAATGCGCTTCAGTGAATGCAACAGATTGTGCCTCATGAGGTAATCTATGCATTAGTCGAAGGGCAACGTGATGATCTCGTTCCAGTTGTGCCATCAAACTAGGTGGTACGTTCACGACTGGTAATCCTTACATCATGCCTGAGAGTGCAGATGGCTGGTACACCTGGAGAGCCGTTGTCTGGCCGCAGCCAGCATCTCTAGCAGTCAAAGCGGCCAGATACTTCATGAGGTCTTGCGATTGACGTCGTACAAACTGAACGGCAGGACGCCAAGAGATGCGATCATCCACAATTAATCCCAAATAACGGTGTTGTCGCACCCAGTTTATCGGCGTCTTGTCAAGGTAATGTCGGCTCAATTGTTCGACGAGAGCGTTGTTTAGAATGATATGCTATTACAGCCGACTTAGCAGGTGATATGTGCAGACCAATTTCACCCAAGTGCTTCAAAGTCGCGTTCAGATTTCTTTGCAAGCTTGTACGAAGCCGCAGACCAAGATGCGACGGGCCGCTTATCCACAGGGCAGTATCGTCTGCATAGATAGCTATGCTCACACGGAAGTGACTGCCCCGAGGCAAGCGACTTGGAAGCGCGTCGAGTACGGTGTTAAACAGAAGCGGCGATAAAATGCTGCCCTGTGGGACACCGCACATCAGTGCGGGATTCACTTGTTATTCCTCTGACACGCACAGTGTCATACAACTAGAATCATACAGAGATCTAACATCCCCGCACCTCTCCTCCCCCGCGCCGATATATACATTTCCTTCCCCTCTCCCAGATTGTCTAACAGTCGTGAAAAAGGCTGGCGCTGTAAGACACAAGCGGCAATTGTGTTAATGTCCGCAGTGGTACTATTTCCTAGCCTCACCGATCGCGCCTTCGATTACTTCACGCCTTATTATCATGATATCAAAGGCACCGTTTCTTGGTGGTACTGAAATAAGTATATATCTTCCATTCCGACAATAATTCGTACGCAAATGTAAGACACCTCTATAGGCCCGTAACTGAAAGCCATAGAATATCAATTAAAACTCGGCTGTCGCTGCCGCCGCTTAAGCACCGAACTTCTTTACCAATTCTGGGTGCCTATCAAAAAATTGTGGGATAATCATGACGAAAACTAAAAATAAACAGGCCCCGCGAGCTTTCATGTGATTCGAAGTGAACTAATACTGACGCCGATGGTGTCGACGTTCAAGGCCCTCCTCCTTTTGTTCGTACTATTATACAGTAGAAAAGAAATTAAGGCGCTGTTTTCTTTCTCCCTCCCCCCTCCTACAACTTGAACACTATCGCTACGAAGCCTCCGAGACGGCGCTTTTATCTTTGATTGAAGAAGCATCGCGCTGATGCAGGGAGGGCATTCAGTTTCCAGGAGCCGTGACCCCGGCGGTGCGGCCGGGGCCGTCTTTATGGTTTCCAAACAATCGCAGACGAGTCCGCCGCGTTCGCGCATTACCACCTGTTAGACGCGCGCAACGAGCAGAAACCCGCAGGGGACGAGAAAGGGGGAGGGGCGGGAAGGATAAATGGGAAGGAAGCAACGAAGAAAGTGCGGCCGACGTGGAGCCGCACGCAAGCAGGGGGGGGGGGGGGGGGGGCGGAGGCGCGGCCAGCGCGAGAATTTACGACCGGCCGCCTGGCGTGGCGCACTTCGGGCGTACACTCGCGCAGAAGGTCGCGCTGTACAAACGCGGAATACAGGCGAACTCACGGCGCAAGAAATCTTGCAGCGAAACGACGCGCGTTCCCTCGCTATAGTTTTAGTTAGACGTATACGTAGACGCTCGGGGAAGCACGTACTTTGTAGCCGTGGCTAGGTACAGGCCGGCCCGCTTCGCCGTCTTGCCTGAAGCCGCCGTCACCGCTTCGCGGAGAGGCTCGTGGCTCAGAAAATCAAAGAGCGCTTCCGTACGTACACGTAGTTAGGGCGAACAAAGAGCACGTTCTGCCGGGGCTCGCGTATATACCTCGTAAAACCAAGGTCATGACAAGCCTGTAAGCATGTGCCTCCCTTCCCCCTGAAAGTCTTTGCTCTCGGCCTCTCTTCAGGAGCAAGAAAAACAAGGAGGATACCAGAGAAAAAGGCTCGCCGCTGGCGCGCTATACGAAAACGCTCCGCGTGTTATGGGCCAAACTTTGTGGAAGAGTCGGCGCGTGTAAGAAACGCGGCGCTCCCTGTTAGTGGGTGCGCTTCCAGCGAGGATGCGAGTGTTTACTGTCGTGTTGAGGAAAAAAAGAAGAATGCAATGAAACCGGAAGGCTCATCATATCTTTTGTTTATCTATTTCTTTCAAAAAGTTACGTGCCCCGCGCCAATGCGGCCGTAGGAGCAGCCGTCGTCGTTTATCTGCTGTTGCCCCCGCTTTGCGAAAGGCGGCAGGCGACGGTAGTAAAATAATGCAAACTTACTGGTAATCACCGAATTCCTGCCATGCAGGCAAAAATAAAACTTTCCGGTTGGGCTTGTATTCTCATCTTGGGGCTGTGCTGATACGCTTACTTACGCATGTCCGGGAAACAGTATATCTTGCTTCTGTCAAAAATACGAAAATAACAAGTCATTTACTTTGTTCCAGGTTCCCGGAAAGGCCGCAGAAAGCAACGTCCCGTACGTGGTAAGTCTTTCCTTTCTTATTCTATCGTTGAACTTGCTCACATCGTGGGATATTCATGGTTGAATACGACAATCAAAACGAATAACGAAATAAATAATCCTGGCATCTTGGAATTGTACCGTAATTGACATCCTAACACGATTTGTAAAAAAATTCATAAAATTTTATAACGAGCAGCAAAAGTTGTGTCATTATTCGCTTGCATGAGTGAATAACCGTTCAAACCGTGCAAATATTTGCGTTAACGTGCAGTTGGGTGTGTTCTTCTGGTGGATAAAGGATGCATGCAGGATTTGAGCACAATGGATCAATGTTTTTCACTCCGGAGCGCAGTACGGAGACTGCATAATGCGGTTTTTTTACCTTTTCTTTTACTTTCTTTTCTTTTTCCTTTTTTTTTGGAAATGTAGCGTGTTGAGGGCAATTAGGCATAGATACGATTCAGCACGTTCCATTTCTCAGACGTCGCGCACGCATATGCATTTTTGCATCTGAAAGTTTCTCATCAGCCATTGCGACAGTTGTCAGCTATCGGTTCTTTGGCTATTCGTATGTGTCTTTGAAATGCTGAGATTAGAATGAAGGCGACAGTGGTGGTCATAATCGGGCTGGACACATGAAAATAAGAAACTGGAAGTTCTGTACTTGACGTTTCGGCCGACAGGCGGCTCTCATAACGTCGCTGTAGATGAAGACGACGGCTTTGCGCTCAATGCGTCTGACGAAAGCCATCGGCTCACCGGAACGACACGTCACCAACTCCCAGTTTTCATCCTTGTAAGGTTTCTTCACTGCAGAACTTTTCTGTGTACGATTGAATACAACGCTGAAAGCGACAGTTACATGGCCGATAAGACCGGCCTTTACATATATATATATATATATATATATATATATAATGAGTGTGTGTGTTTGTCTGTCTGTAAAAATTTAACAAAAGAAGAGGAAAAAAAGGCGCGTGAGGGATTACTTCAAATTGGCGAGGTTCGGTCACTGCTGCGTGAGTAACGCGCGGACACAGCCGCGGCTCTCCACGCAAGAGGCCTCGCGGCCACCGCCAAGCGCCGAGTAGAGCGGCTCTGCACAGGCAGGAAGCACCAGGCTCCACAGATAGGAAGGAGCGCGCAGAGCACCGTGAAATATGGCGGCCCGCGCGTATCAGCCAGGTATGCCACCTGTGCTCTTCAACAGACCAGCCGCCCCGCCGAGCGACTGATTTACGGCCCGCAAGTCCGCGGCGGCGGCGGCAGCTCGCGCTGGCCTCCGTCGTGCTCTTAAACAAAGGCGATTCGCGAGCAAAGCAACGGCGTCCAACTGTAGTATACGACGATGAAGAGGGAGCCAGCAGATAAGCAGGAATGTCGCCGCCGCCGCCGCCGCTGCGGGAGCCACGACTCGAAGCGGCGTCGTCGGCGACCTCCCCGCCAGGAGGTCCCGGTGGCCCCGCTCGACTTGTTTGCGGACGGCTTACGAGAAGAAGATACGCGACGCCCTCCCGAGTTGCGTGCGGCCGCTGCCGTCGCGGCGCGTGCACGCTCCAATTGACACTATGTGCGCGCCCGGGTCCCACCGAGAGCGCGCTCTGGCCGCCGCGGAAGAGTGATGCGCCGCCGCAGTGCCGCCGCGGTGAGCGCTGCCGGAAGCGCAGTCACGCGCGAGATCTCGATGCAGAGTGAGGGCCCGATGCTGCGCGAGACATCCCTTCTTCTGCTTCCGTGTTGCTTTCTTATGCTTCGCTCGAGATTTGGAGGGCAACATCAAATTGCTGCTCGTCGTTTAGTGGCTGTGCACATAAAAAGAAAAATAAACAAAATAAAATAAAGGAAGACAAACTGGACTTTTGGACGCAGCAGAATGAAAGAAAGAACGCCGGCGCGTGTGATTCCTGATGTTTCTGTTACCTTTCTGTTCTTGCTCTTTAGTTCAGCGCGAAACAAGTTTTGCGATTGGAGCGAGGGCTGTTTACCCGATCAACTTAGCTTGTTTGTTTTATCAAGCACTTTCCTGTCAGGCTTATCGAAGCACGCACAGGCTAACTTAACCGGTAGCTGTCCAAAGCAAAGCCTTCTTTCTCTTTTACTTCTTTCTGTAACATCTCTTCCTGCTTCTTTTGTCTTACTAGCTGTTACGCTCGCTTTAGGCAAAAAAGATGCTGCGCTGGGGACATTTCGCGGGGAGAATTTTTTGTCGCTGTTGAAACTACCACCGAACACTGCTGCGTTTCAGTGAGTACGATGACTCCCTTTTTCTTCTTCATTTTTTTTTACTTTAGAGAATTAATTAGAGACATTATGGGGTTTTACGTGCCAAAACGACGATTTGATTATGATGCATGCCGTAGCGGGGGACTCCGGAATAATTTGTACCACGGGCGGTTCTTTAACGTGCACTTAAATCTTAATACACCGGTCCTTTCGCATTTTGCCCTGTTACTTAGATTTAGGCGCACGTTCAAGAATCCCAGGTGGTCCAAATTATTCCGGAGCCCCCACTACGGCCTGCCTCATATACGAATCGTGGTTTTGGTGTGTAAAACCCTACAATGTAATTTTTTTCGTATCTCGCCCCTATGGAAATGCGGCTGCCACGGCCAGGATTCCATCGCGCGGCCTCGTGCTTAGCAGCCCACACCATAGCCATTAAGCAACCACGGCGGGTTTACAGAATTCAAAAGAAATTGCCTGTACCAGCTAGCACAAATCTAATCCATGCACCCGATTGCTCAAGATGCGCCGCCAATGTTGCGCTAAAATACACAATAAAAACGCCAATTGATTTTGTCGCGCACCTTGGGAATGAATATCTCAAAATTGCTGTCATCCTTATTACTGAAATCGATTGTATATTTCAATATCCTGTGCAAGAAATGTCCGCCTTTTCGAATAATCCCGCTCAAGAACGGCAATTGTGTTATGTGCCACAGGTGATGTTTAAAAGTTCTGTATAGGAGTCTGAAACTATCAACAACAACAATAAGAGACACCCGTTCTAGAGCATGTGACAATATTGTTACGGACGAGATGGGTTTATTTACAAGATGATAGAAGGGGGTGTAGAGACGAAACCACAGGAAGTCGTGCATTTCTTCTTCTGCTTCTCCGCGCAGCGAAACATCTTCCTCCGGCGCAGGCGAAGCTCGCCTAACGAGTCAGGAAATCACGTGATTGGTAGGGCTTGATTCCGCAACCCTATGGTGGTAGCACTTCAGCCGGACGACATGAACCACTTGTGTCTTCCGCGACCGGCGATTATTGGAGGTCAGTTTTGCTATGACGTAGGTGACGTCACTTAATCGGTTGAGTATCACGAATGGTCCGCTATACGTTGAGATAAACTTGCGATACAGGCCTTCCTTTGATAGAGGTGTCTACAGGAAAACGTGATCGCCTGGAACGAAAGTGACAGGTATATGCCGGGCGTCATAGCGTGCCTTGGTTGAAACTTGCGAAGAGAGTGTTCTTGAGCGAGCAAGCCTACGCGCTTCTTCGGCACTACACATTGTCTGTGCAATGGATGTGTCTTCGTTCAGTGTGAATGGCAAAATTGTGTCCAAGAACGTTTGGGGACTGCGAGCGTATACAACAGATAGGAAGGCTCATACCCGGTTACTTCGTGCTTGGCTGTATTGTATGCGTACGTGATGAAGGGCAGCACGTCATCCCAATTCTTGTGATCAACCGAGACGTTCAGTGACAACACGTTGGTAAGCGTACAATTCGTGCGTTCGGTGAGGCCATTTGTTTGTGGGTCGTATGGCGTTGAATGGTGATAAGTAGAACTGCAAAGGCGCAGCAGATTTTTCAACAACGTCGGCGGTGAATTGCCGGCCACGGTCACTTACCTGTATAACAACATGTGGAGCGCCGTCGCGCAGCATGGCAGAATGAAGCAGAAAGTGCGACACATCAGCGGCGGTAGCAGAGGTAAGGGCCGCAGTCTCAGTATAGCGCGTCAAGTAGTCGACACGCACAATAATCCAGCAACGGCCGGTAGAGCTCTTGGGAAAGGGGCCGAGCAAGTCTATACCAAATTTTTCAAATGGCAAAGTAGGCGGTTTCACTGGTTGCAAATAGCCTGTAGGAGGCGTCGCCAGCTTCTTATGACGATGGCAACCTGGAAAACTGGCAATGTACTGTCTTGTGCTCTTCCTTAGCTTTGGCCAGTAAAAACGCTGGCGTAATCGATGAAGCGTGCGAGCAAAGCCAAGATGACACGATGCGATGCCATCGTGCATGGCGCGAAGAATCGCAGTACGCTGGCGTTGGGGAACGACTAGGAGCAATGAAGTGCCGTCAGCAGAGTAGTTCTTGTTGTAAAGCAGGCCGTTACGTGGCGTAAACGGCGTGGTCTGACATGAAGTGCGGGCAGCCTCCAATAGGGGAATCAGCGAGGATCGCGACGTTGTTCACCTTTAAAGGTACTGACGTCAGGAAACTCGGTAATTCTGGCAAAGTATAGTCGTCGAAATCGTCGTCGTTAGCGATGGAGTGTGGCGACGGGAGACGAGACAAGCAGTCGGTATCGGTATGACACTGACCGCTCTTGTAGCCGACAGGAAAGGTATATATAAATTCTTCAAGGCGTAACGCCCAATGTGCCAGTCGTCCAGAAGGATCTCCCAATCCAACAAGCCAGCAAAGGGAATGATGATCCGTCGCTATCTTGAAATGGCGACCGTACAGATATGACCGAAACTTCTGGATGGCGAGGACTACTACGAGGTATTCCAATTCGGTGACAGTGTAATTTCGCTCCGCTCTCGTCAGTGTCCGCCTTGCGTGCGCAACGACGTGCTGGCGCCCATGATGAAGTTTAACGAGGACGGCGCCAAGGCCCACACCGCTAGCATCAGTGTGTAGCTCAGTCATGGCCTCTGGATCGAAATGGCGCAAGACTGACTCAGAAGTTAGGAAATACTTCAGCTGACGGAACGCGTCCTCGCACAGTCCGTACGTACGGATTGTCTTTGTGAAGGAGACAAGTCAGCTAGCGGGTGAGCAAGTTGGACGAAGTTCGTTATAAACCGGCGGAAATACGAACACAGGCCAAGAAAACTTCTGAGGTCTTTCGCTGTCTGCGGTTGGCTAAAATCGCGCACTGCAGCAATATTTTTAGGGTCAGGTCGTATATCATCTTTGTCGACGAGAAAACCGAGCACGAGAGCCTGACGTTCACCAAAGTGACACTTCTTTGAATTTAAAACCAGTCCAGCGTTTTGTATGCGGTCCAGTACGACGCCAAGTCGCTGATTGTGCTCCTCAAGTGTTTTGCCAAAAAGGGTTACGTCATCGAAATAGCACATGCAGATCTCACATTTCAATCCACGTAGCACGGTGTCCATAAACCTTTCAAAGGTTGCTGGCGCGCTGCATAAACCGAAAGGCATGACATTAGACTCGAAGAGTCCGTCTGGGGTCACAAAGGCAGTTTCTTTCTTTATCTGTCGGGTGCATCGGTATTCGCGAGTGCCCGCCGTGGTTGCTCAGTGGCTATGGTGTTGGGCTGCTGAGTACGAGGTCGCGGGATCGAATCCCGACCACGGCGGCCGAATGTCGATGGGGGCGAAATGATTTAGGTGCACGTTAAAGAACCCCAGGTGGTAGAAATTTCCGGAGTCCTCCATTACGGCGTGCCTCATAATCAGAAAGTGGTTTTGGCACGTAAAACACCATATTTTAATTTTTTTTATTGGCCAGTATCCCGATCGTAAGTCAACGGAGGAAAAGTAGTAGGCTGCATGAAGGCAATCGATAGCATCGTCGTTGCGTGGCAGAGGGTATGCGTCATTCTTTGTGGCTGCGTTAAATCGTCGATTATCAACACAGAATCTCCAAGAATTGTTCTTTTTCCTAACTGGTATCACTGGAGCTGTCCAGGGACTGCAAGAGTCCTGGGCAGGCTTGCATGAACATTTAATAACGAAAATAATAACGAATTCAAGAATGCGTTCTTAAAATTTCCCTATAGACAACGCCTAGTGCGCACTAAAACGTGTTCTTAAATTCGTTATTATTTTCGTTAATAAATTTTCGTGCGAGCCTACCCTGGACAATGCCTTACCGCAGCATTCTTTTACCTTGCTTGTCGATTACTTTTCATTCCGCAGGAGACACGCGGTACGGCTTCTGTCGAATAGGCGTCGCTTGAACCGTGTTTATGCGGTCTTGCGTGCGTGAGTCGGGAAACGAAATTGGACGCTTGTCTTGGGCGAAATCGAATACTGGCGCATAGCGGACGAGCACTTTTGCAATTTTTTCAGCTCCGAAGAGGATAACGACTTGTTCGTCGCGCGGTAGTATTCCACGGAGTAGTCGCGATTTGCTGCCCTCGCGTCGGTAGAAGCGTCAACGGCACCAATACTCAGAAAGAGAGAGAGAGAGAAAATAATGCAGATAAAGGCAGGGAGGTTAACCAGAGGTAGTTCCGCTTGGCTACCCTGCGCAGGGGGAAGGCTTAAGGGGGATAAAAAGAGAAACAGAGCGGAAGGGGGAGATAGAAAGAAAGGGAGACAAGCACGAACAAAGCGCGTACACTACAGAGCGGTAGGGGGCGGCATTCTTAGAGTCTGTCGTGAAGCCCCGTAGACCGCAAGAACCTTAATAGCGCGAGTAAGGCCTTCAACGCGGATGTTCTTTCGGAGCATTGGCCAAAAGCTTTTAGTTCTGAAAGTGGACGATTGTCCAACTGGTCCAGTACTCTGCACATCACTTGTCTCTCAGCATTGTATCACGGGCAAACACAGATAATGTGTGCGAGCTTCTCGTCGATGTTACATGTGTCGCACGTGGGGCTGTTGTCCATTCCTATGAGGAAAGCATATGAGTTTGTAAAGGCAACGCCTAGCCACAGACGGTAGAACATGGTCTGTTCACGTCGTGGTAATCCAGGCGGGAGGTGCATCCGTATGTCCGGAGACAACGAACGCAACCGACACATGGTGAAAACATTTGAGTCCCACAGGGGCAAAGTACACTCACGGGACATCAATCGCAGCTCAGCCGCAGCGTCTGTTCGCGAAAGCGGAATGAAGACTCGTTGACCACTTTCATGTGCAGATCGAGCGGCTTCGTCGGCGTGGTCATTCCCGCTGATGTTACAATGTCCTGGAAGCCACTGAAAGATTGTGTTGTGTCCCTTGTCATGGCTTTGATGATATATGTGCCGAATTTCTGAGGCCAGTTGTTCATTGGGTCCGTGGCGCATTGGGCTTCGTATGCACTGAAGGGCTGCCTTGGAGTCACTAAAGACTGTCCACTGTTGCGGTGGCTTCTGCTTAATGAAATCAAGAGCAGCACGGAGCGCCGCGAGTTCTGCACCCGTCGATGTGGTCACACATGAAGTTCTTTATTTGATTTCCTCAGATTGTGCCGGGATGATGACTGCAGCAGCAGAGCTGTTGAGTTTTACTGAACCATATCTGTGTATACATGTTGCCGGAATCTGTGCACGTTGTGAATTTGCTCCAAAGTTGCTTGTTTCAAAGCTTGCAATGGCGCTCCAGCTTTCTTTCTGATTCCTGGAATTCTCAGTTGCACTTGCGGCCGGTGCAGACACCACAATGGATCTGACAATTGTGTAGCGGGCGTAAATTCTGATGGCAAGTAGGGCTGATGTCTTACAATAGTTTTAGCAAAAGTTGAAAGTGGCCTTTTTGCTGGCAAGCAAGCAAGATGGTGTGAGGGAATCCGAGTCAGGTGTCGGATGTGTGCTCTCCGGACACCAATACTGAGGGTCACTTATGAGTCAATGGTGGCCAGCTTGAGCCCTGTCGGCAGTAAAGCTTGTTCCAAAGACGTGTTCACCACCCACATGTGAGCATGACCATCTACACATTCTATAACTGATCGAGGAACCAGCATATTCTTCTTCAACATGGTAACTATATGAGAGTACGGCTCAATTAAACAATGACAGCGATGCGGAGGGCAATCCGTGGAAGTCACCGGAATAAATGCCGCAGTCTGAGCCGGTAAAACGACATCATGGGACACAGAAAATAAACGTGCTTGTCCCCGTCAGGTACTGCTGGTATAGGTGTCATCACGTGACTGCGAAGAGAAATTTCAACAGCCCTACAATCTAACATAGCACCACATTCACCAGGAAAGTCAATCCCAAGGATGATGTTCTGAATTGTGTGTTCCAAAACAACAAATTCAGTTGGGAAACCTTGTCCACCTACTTTCACTGTAGCAGAGCAAACACCAACGGGCCGCAGGGGTTCGCCCCCAAATCCACGAAAAGTACTCTTTTGGTCCCACGCGAACATTGTGTCTAAAGCGACTTTTGAACAAAACACTCATTGCTGAAACTGTAGCACCGATATCCACCAAGGCATCAGTATTTAAACCAACAACACGGACAGACACTTTGTTTTAAAGCATGGCGACAAGCGGAGGACTACTTGACCGTCCCGCGACTTCACCTCCATGGATCGCACCAGCTAGTTTCCCAGCTGGGATGGTGGTGAAAGTGAGCGACGGCGGCGCGATGCCGAGCGGCGACAACCGGTAGGAGGTGGAGTAAGGCTGCGGTCGGAAGCTGGAGACTCACGCCGGGATACACGTTCACGCGGTTGTCGTCGAAGAGGCGCAGCAGTCTGCCACGGCGCGCTGCCTTGGCCTCCAGATTGATAATCAGGGATGGCCGAAACTTGCTGCTGCCGTTGGTGGCAATACCTGGCGATATGTCCACATATTCCGCAGCTAAAGCAAATAGGTGGCTCACGGTACACAGGGTAGTCATAAAATGGCGTCTGAGGCTGGCTGTATCGGGAAGGAAGGCGTTGGGGTGGTGCAACCTGGCGGTGTTCGAAGTGTTTCGGATCGGACCGCTGGTACGATCTGTTGGGAACTCGGCGCTGACGCCCGTGGTTGTACCTGGGTCGCAAGCCCCAAGGGTAGCGTTGGCCTGGCGGCCTGGGGTACAACTGGAAGCATCCGAAGGTCCCGGCAAAGCATGAGTCGACTGGTAACAACAAAACAACTTGTTTATTTTAACATCGCAAAGAGTTGGCGGTCAGGTTTGACCGTAGTAGAGAGACGGGAGAGCACTTCACTCAACAGAAGAAATCGGAGCCCTCCTTTTGGCGTCCGGGGGCAGCTGTTTTTATACTCTCGCAGTTGAGGGCAAGAAGGAACCCCTCAAAAGACGAGCACGTGAATGTACAATGGGCTAATGGTGACGCACACTGTCGTAGCGATGCCGTAGCACCATGTCGAGCACGATCTCGTAGCACCCTGTCGTGGCGCTGCCGGTCGGACACAATGACTGTAATGAGAGGATGGTCCCTGCTTTGGCATCGCCTGTTTCGGGCACAATGACTGGAACGAGATCCCTGCTTTGGCATCGCCTGTTTCGGGCCCAATAACTGGAATGAGATCCCTGCTTTGGCATCGCCTGTTTCGGGCACAATGACTGGAACGAGATCCCTGCTTTGGCATCGCCTGTTTCGGGCCCAATAACTGGAATGAGATCCCTGCTTTGGCATCGCCTGTTTCGGGCACAATGACTGGAATGCGAGGATGATCCCTAGGCGGTCGCATCGCCGCAGTCGCGCCTGGAAACACCTGGCGATGAGTGTTGCGGCGACGACGATCGGGCCAAAATGTCTGCCGCCCCGCCGCAGTCGCGCCGGCAAAACCACGTGTCGCAGGCGAAACGCAACAGACCGCCCCGCCGGGGGAAGGAGATCCCGATGGACAGGGGACTGCATCCGCTGTCCGGAGGGATGTCGCTCGATGATGCTCATAACCGAAGTCGGGCGTCCCTTGACGTTTCTTGAGCGCAGCGCACAGAGAAGGCCTCGTTCTCTCGTTCAGGTTCGCACGGGACACTGCAAAGTGACTTCGGGAGAGTTCACATTTTTGTTCTCGTTCCCGGCAAGCGTTAGAACTACGCTGAAACTCAACCGCTCAGTCAGCAAGCACGGCACAACCCTCACTAAGCCCTGCCAGGCTCTTTCCCCTTTTTATACCACTGCCTAGTTCCTTACAGTAGTCTAGCATCACTCAGAACGCGTCCACAAATTGAAAAATTGCACTAGAAAGCATATCATCACTTTGAAACACTAAACAAAAGCAATATGTTAAAAAAAAATCCTGCCTCAGGAAGAAAAACATCAGTAACAAACAATTTTGAGGCTGATTCCTACGTTAGGGGCTTCGACTTAAGCCATCGGCGTTACCGTTGAGACTCCCCTTTTTGTAACGCACCTCAAAGGAATATTGTTGTAAAGCGAGGCTCCAGCGCAGGAGGCGGCCATTTTTGGGAGAGATGGTCTGCAGCCATTGGAGAGGGCAGTGATCCGTCTCAATGATAAACCTCGAGCCGGCTAGATAGCATGACAATTTCTGAACGGCCCACACGAGACACGCACACTCTTTCTCGGTGGCGCTATACGCCTGCTCACGACTGGTCAGCTTACGACTAGCATACAGGACGGGGTGTTCTACTTCTCCATTTTCCCGTTGGCACAGTACAACGCCCATGCCTCGCTCACTAGCATCGCACTGAACAATGAACCCTTTTGTATAGTCTGGCGATCGTAGCACAGGCTGGCTTGTTAGGGCACTCTTTAGGGCGCTAAAAGCTCTTTCCTTTGTCTCGTCCCAGACGACTGTTTGAGGCTCTGTTTTTCTTAGAGCATCCGTCAGGGGAGCCGCGATATCAGAGTACCTAGGGATGTACCTCTGATAGTAGCCGGCGACACCCAAGAACGACCGAATATCGGTCTTGGTGCGCGGTTGCGGAAAGTCTCGCACAGCGGCCACTTTTATTTCAGAGGGGCGGCGACGACCCTGACCAATCACGTGACCGAGGTAGACAACCTCGGCCTGTGCTAACTGGCACTTAGGAGCCTTGACTGTCAAGCCCGCTTCGCGCAGGCGGGTTAGCACTGCCCGCAAGTGTGTCATATGCTCAGACCAGGATGCGGAGAATATCGCTACGTCGTCTAGATACGGTAAAGCGAATTCTTGCTGTCCCCGCAACACTTTATCCATGAGGCTTGAAAAACAGTATGGCGCGTTCTTCAAACCAAAACTCAACACTTTAGGACGGAATGTTCCCATTGGTGAAATGAACGCCGCATACCTACTAGCCTCTTCTGTAAGTGGAACCTGCCAATAACCCCTGACAAGATCTAGGGTGGAAATAAACTGAGCGCTACTAACTTTCTCAAGGCGCTCCTCGATGTTAGGGATCGGATAAATTTGATCCTTAGTGATGGAATTAAGCCTGCGGTAGTCGACGCAAGGACGAGGTTCCTTGCCCGGTACCTCAACTAAAATCAAAGGGGAGGTATAATCACTCTCACCTGCCTCAATAACACCGAGCTGTAGCATTTTCTTTACCTCAGCCTCCATAATATCGCTCTGGCGGGGTGACACCCGATACGCCTTGGATCGTACTGGCTCTGTGGAGGTAAGTTCTATATCATGAGTAAGTACAGAAGTCCTACCAGGCCTCTCAGAGAACAGACCTTGAAACTCTTGTAATAGCTGGTGTAGTTCGGTTTTCTGCTCGGGCGACAGCGGTGCTTTACTGATAAGGTCACTAATGACTTGACCGGTGTCTTCCCTGTTCGTCACTGAGCCTAGTCCCGGAAGCTCGACCGGAAGCTCTTCAGGAACGTTTACCATCAGGCACACCACTGCTTCCCTTTGTCTATAAGGTTTGAGCAGATTACAGTGGTAAACTTGCTGTGCTTTCCGCTTTCCTGGCAGACTTACCACGTAGTTAACGTCCGACAGTTTCTGAACAATTCGCGCTGGGCCCTCCCACTGCACGTCTAGTTTGTTGTTTAGCGATGTGCGCAATATCATGACCTCATCGCCAACCTCAAAACGACGGGCCCTGGCTGTCCGATCATAATAAACCTTGGCCCTCTGCTGGGCCTTTGTCATTGCTTCACCTGACAACTCCTGTGCCCTTCTTAAGCGTTCGAGGAGCTTAAGTACGTACTCCACCACGACTGGGTCGTCGCCCCTACCTTCCCACGATTCTCGAAGCATGCGAAGCGGAGATCGAAGCGAGCGACCGTACACCAGTTCAGCTGGCGAAAACCCCGTAGCCGCATGCGGCGCGGTCCTTAAAGCAAACATCACCCCAGGCAGACACAGCTCCCAGTCAGTTCGATGTTCAAAACACAATGCTCTCAACACGCGCTTCATGACGGAGTGGAGCTTCTCAACGGAATTCGACTGTGGGTGGTACACTGAGCTGTGTAGCAGCTTTACCCCACACCTTTCGAGAAAAGTTGTCGTCAAAGCGCTAGTAAACACTGTGCCCTGATCTGATTGGATTTCCGCAGGAAAACCAACTCGCGCAAATATGGACAGTAGTGCATTGACTATCTCAACTGAGCTGAGTTCTTTAAGCGGCACTGCTTCAGGGAACTTTGTCGCTGGGCAGATCACAGTCAAAATGTGTCTGTACCCCGTGGCTGTTACCGGCAGAGGTCCCACAGTATCAATAACGAGCCGTCTAAAAGGCTCCGTAATGATAGGTACCAATTTCAACGGCGCCCTCGATTTGTCCCCTGGTTTGCCCACCCGCTGACAAGTGTCACATGTCCTCACGAAATGGTCTGCGTCCCGAAAACACCCTGGCCAATAGTACTCTTGCAAGAGACGGTCCTTAGTTTTCTTAACTCCTAGGTGTCCGGACCACGAACCCCCATGTGACAAGCGCAACAGATCCTGACGATAGCATTGAGGCACGACCAGCTGATCGAACTCCACTCCTCGGCGGTCTAGATACTTCCGGTACAGGACTCCACCCCTTTCCACAAAACGCGCAGTTTTCCTGGCGATACCTTCTTTGACATTGCAGCGCACGTTTTCCAGGCTGCCATCCTTTTTTTGCTCGGCTATCAAAGCCGACCGGCTGACTTTTAGCAACCTATCAAGTCCGTCTGACGTAGGCGCGATGAGCAAATCAGTAGATAGCTCTTCTAACTTTCCCGTGTCGGGCATTTCCTCTCCAGTATCTGGCGCCTTTAACGTTACAGACTCAAGTTTATTCAGTTCGGGCGTGCTCGGAATATCAGCTTGCTGCGCCTCTGACCCTTTTTCGTTGTTTGATAACGTCGGCCCCGCAACTACCGCCTTTGCAGCGAGCTCCCGAACCTTCGATCTGGTTAAGGCCTGAACACTAGCTTCACCAAACAAAAGCCCCTTCTCGCGCAGGAGGTGATCGGACCTGTTTGAAAATAGGTACGGGTACTGGGGTGGCAGCATAGATGACACTGCCGCCTCTGTCTCAAGCGCTCCGAAAGGTCCTTCAATAAGCACTTTTGCTACCGGCAGACACACGCTATGAGCTTCCACGGCTTGCTTGATCCATGCGCACTCGCCCGTGAACATATGGGGTTCTACGTAAGACGGGTGAACTACATCCATCGTAGCTGCGGAATCGCGAAGCACTCGGCACTCTTTCCCGTTCACGAGGAGGTCTCGCATGTAAGGCTCGAGAAGCTTCATGTTCTCGTCAGTGCTGCCTAATGAAAAAAACACAACTTTTGGTGTTGTTTCCGGACACTGCGCCGAAAAGTGACCCGGCTTCTGGCACGTATAACAAACGCCCGCTCGCCTCATCTCGAACCGCTTTCTGCGTTCGGCTTCGGCTGCCGCCGTCTCCTTAGGTTCGGTCGCACTGCTTCCACTCGCATCCGCACTACGCGTGTTCCCCTTTGCTCTCATGGGTGTGAACTTCGGCCTCTCAAACTTCGAGCCAAATTCACCCTTTTGACCGTCCTTAGCTCCGCGAGCTCGACGCGTCACAAACTCCTCGGCTAGCTCAGCGGCTCTAGCCACCGTACTCACGTCTGGCCTATCCAAGACCCAGTATCGCACGTTCTCCGGTAACCGACTATAAAACTGTTCTAGCCCGAAACACTGCAGAACTTTATCGTGGTCACCAAACGCTTTCTCTTCTTTGAGCCACTCCTGCATGTTCGACATAAGCCTATACGCAAACTCTGTATATGACTCACTTCTGCCTTTCTCATTTTCCCGAAACTTCCGACGGAACGCCTCCGCAGACAGCCGGTACTTTTTTAGCAGACTCGATTTTACTTTGTCGAAATCCTCTGCTTCCTCTCTATCCAAGCGAGCGACTACGTCGGCCGCCTCGCCGGGTAACAAAGTGAGCAAGCGCTGTGGCCACGTTTCCCGAGAGAACCCCTGCTTCTCGCACGTTCGCTCAAAGTTAACCAGGAACAAACCAATGTCCTCTCCAAGCTTAAACGGCCGCATCAGGTCAGTCATTTTGAACAATACGCGTTCTCCTGCACCGTGTGCCTGACTTCCATTACGAGCGCGTTCCATCTCTACCTCAAGACGCTTCATTTCCAAAGCGTGTTCGCGCTCTTCTTTTTTCTCTTGTTGCTCTCGCTCTTTCTGTTCTTTACGTTCACGCTCTTCTTTTTCTTTCTGTTCTTTAAGTTCACGCTCTTCTTTTTCTTTCTGTTCTTTAAGTTCGCGCTCCTGTTTCTCTTTTTGCTCTTTAAGTTCGCGCTCCTGTCTTTTTGACCTCTCCTCAATAGTCTCAAGGCATTCCGACAGCTCGTCATCCTCAGCCTCTAACTCAAGAATAGCCTTTAGCAGTTCAGGTTTTCTTAGTTTGTCTGAGACATCCAGACCCAACTCTCTTGCAAGCTCCAACAATTTCGGTTTGCGCAACGACTTCAAATCCATGGCTGCTCTGAATGCTGCTTTCTCTACTGCTTACTATTGTCTTGCCGCAAACTAACCCGGCAGCAACGACAACCACAATTACCAGCTCTGTTTCTAACACTAACAAAAGCCTGGCAAAGCTCAGAAGAAGAAAGTCCCGCACTCACCAAACCTCGCAGGCAGGAATTCCGCGCAGTCGTTCCGCTGCAGGCAACCAGTCGTCACACAGGGCTCGTTGCACTGCTCCCGGATCGTCGTTGAGCTGCTCAGCATACAGTCAACTGCATCTCTTCGCTGCTGGCCTCCGTTGTCGCGATCTCGCCGCTGGCAGACAGTTGTTTGAAGTCGGAGGCGATCTCACCGCTGGCAACCAGATGTTTTGATCTGACTGCTGGTACGATCTGTTGGGAACTCGGCGCTGACGCCCGTGGTTGTACCTGGGTCGCAAGCCCCAAGGGTAGCGTTGGCCTGGCGGCCTGGGGTACAACTGGAAGCATCCGAAGGTCCCGGCAAAGCATGAGTCGACTGGTAACAACAAAACAACTTGTTTATTTTAACATCGCAAAGAGTTGGCGGTCAGGTTTGACCGTAGTAGAGAGACGGGAGAGCACTTCACTCAACAGAAGAAATCGGAGCCCTCCTTTTGGCGTCCGGGGGCAGCTGTTTTTATACTCTCGCAGTTGAGGGCAAGAAGGAACCCCTCAAAAGACGAGCACGTGAATGTACAATGGGCTAATGGTGACGCACACTGTCGTAGCGATGCCGTAGCACCATGTCGAGCACGATCTCGTAGCACCCTGTCGTGGCGCTGCCGGTCGGACACAATGACTGTAATGAGAGGATGGTCCCTGCTTTGGCATCGCCTGTTTCGGGCACAATGACTGGAACGAGATCCCTGCTTTGGCATCGCCTGTTTCGGGCCCAATAACTGGAATGAGATCCCTGCTTTGGCATCGCCTGTTTCGGGCACAATGACTGGAACGAGATCCCTGCTTTGGCATCGCCTGTTTCGGGCCCAATAACTGGAATGAGATCCCTGCTTTGGCATCGCCTGTTTCGGGCACAATGACTGGAATGCGAGGATGATCCCTAGGCGGTCGCATCGCCGCAGTCGCGCCTGGAAACACCTGGCGATGAGTGTTGCGGCGACGACGATCGGGCCAAAATGTCTGCCGCCCCGCCGCAGTCGCGCCGGCAAAACCACGTGTCGCAGGCGAAACGCAACAGAAGGTACGCGAATGATGTCGGAACCCCGCCGTGTCGACGGGGACGCGTTCCTCATGCAAGGGCCGATTTTCGCTGTTAGTTTGCAAATGGCAAAGTACCGGCTGTTCAGGACAGCGTACGTCAAGAGTGCATTGGTGGTGCTCCCGTTATGCGTCTCTTCCTCCACCTTGTGCTTTAAAGTGGGCCAATTCTTCTTTAACGAGTTGACGTACTAACAAGGCGATGTCGTGGGGGGTGGAGATGTCCACGCTTGCGACCGTGGTCACGTTGTCAGGTGAGTGAGTGAGTGAGTGAGTGAGTGAGTGAGTGAGTGAGTGAGTGAGTGAGTGAGTGAGTGAGTGAGTGAGTGAGTGAGTGAGTGAGTGAGTGAGTGAGTGAGTGAGTGAGTGAGTGAGTGAGGGAGTGAGTGAGTGAGTAAGTGAATAAACTTTATTGCAGGTCCGGCGAGGACGCGAACTCGTCGCGCACCCGGCTAGTCCCACGTCGGGACCGGCAGGTCTAGCCCACCGGCCCGGTTGCTGGCACGCCGGACGGCCAGGATTTGCTTTTCTAGAGCGGGACTACGCAGAAGCCCCGCTCGTTTTCAGGTCTACCAAACTTTGGAAATACTCGTCGCATCTTCAGCGCCTCAAAAGCACGGCAGTGACGTCTAAATACGACGAAGTGCGCAGGTGTTCCTTTGAGATACGAAAATTGTAGACATCCTCAGCGATGCCCTTGAAGAGATGTCCAACCTTGTCTTCATCCTACATGCCCGTGTTCACAAATCAATGTTCAGTAGTTCTTCAATGTAAGTTGTGCATGTTTCCCCGTGCAACTGTGCTTTACGCGAAAGCGTTTCGCCTGTTTTTTTTTATTTTTAAAAGTGAGTCTCCGAAGGAGCTCTTTATTTCCTCAACGAACCTTTTCCGCGTTGTCATCGTGCTTTAGTTATTATCGAACCAGAGAAGTGCTGTTCTGGTGAGAAAGAAAAAAGGCGTTAGCAAGTCGCGCCGTTGAGTTCCAGCCATTGTGAGCGCTTACGCTTTGATAGTACTTGAGTCAGTCGTCAACGTCCTCATCAGCTTTGCCAGAAAAGGTGCGTGGCTCTTTCTGAGGGCTCCAGCAGATGACTTGCCTAAGGGGCTCACTGTCATCCTGCAGCAGTGTCATGGCTGCCGCCAGCTGCTTGCGGTTTGTTCGTGTCCGTCTCTTCGGGCGGTAGTACGACCAAGCGCCGGCTTCGTCAAAGGGCGCGTTGAAGAAGGTTGTCCAGAGCGATTACCCCGCACCGTCCACCATAGTTGTTACGGATGAGATGGGTTTATTTACAAGATGATCAAGGGGGCGTTGAGACGTGGTCGCAGCCAGTCAGGCATTTTCTCTTCTTCTTCTTCTTCTTCTTCTTCTATTTTTGGCTCCACCGCACAGCGTAACAATATGTTCAAGTGTGTTATTTTGCTTGCTGAACATGTGAGCTTTTGAGAGGCAGAGAGGGACGCTATGTTCGTTTTCGCGCTTAGTGTTCACACTTAAATTGTCTTTGCACTTAAATTCTTAGCTCACCATGGTAACACGATCATTGAACCTCGTGACAACAGTGTAAAATGCAGCTGATGTCAACGCATTGTTAACGTAGTTCGTCAAAAGTGGTGCCTAACTTTCGTACGGGGCCGCATCACACTGGATAAATATGCTTCTCTCAACGTTCGTACATTTTGCATGGAGAAATCTATTGATTGAAATCAGTGTACTATACTCAGCAGATGACATCTCGGAAGAACTGCCTCCTGCCATTAAATCAACATTTGATTTCATTTATGCTGATACTGCAACTGCTTTCAAATATAAGCTGTTCGATAACGAAACTGCTTTCCTTTTCCAATTATACTTCATGGAAGCGGTTAGCCACTCCACTAACCTCTTGTATAAAGCAAGGACATTATTTTATTTCACTCCCATTACCCGCTGCTTTCGCTCACATCCATAGGGTAGGTAAACGATGACGACAGCAACAAAATAATAGTGCAACACAAGCATAGATAAAGGGATGCGCACAAAGGGAGAGACAGAAGAAAAGAGTAAGTAGAGGAAGACAGCGTGACATGCCACGAAGCAGATGAGAGAAAACAAGCAGGGAAGCCACAAAGAGGACAGACACGCCGCCAGCGGAATGTCAGCGCCGAGGACGGGGCGTGTGCGTGGCCTGGTCGCCGTCGTCTGGGAGATGAAATCGACCGCGACTCGACATGTCAGTTATCGCCCCGAAGAAAGTATCCGCCTTCCGGTCACAGTTCCCGGAGCGCACTACGAGGTGCCATCGATTGCTGCGCTCATACACGAACAGCTATCGGCTGCGGAGGGAATCGGGCTCTCCGCAGCAGAGCCTGATTAGCTTCCCCTCACCGCATGCATCCGGCCCTCGCCACGGAGCTCCGCTGTAGCGGCGCTTTTTGCCCGACTGCGGACCCGACGTCTGTGTAGCTGGAATGCTTGAGTTCAATTCGAAAGTGCGACGATGTGCTGTTTGTATCGTCAGTCTCTTTCGTTCTAATTTATTTATTTATTTATTTATTTATTTATTTATTTATTTATTTATTTATTTATTCCGTCAGCGCCGTCGCCAGTTGCCGTAATGAAGGACCAGTACAGATAAATTCGTTTTCTCTTGGATGCGCGCTGGGACGCGTCAACATGAACCTCTTTCTAGTTCTTCCCTTTCCTTTCTTTTGTAATTTGTTCAGTGATCGATTTCAAGATAGCAAAAAAAGAAACCAAATGAATGTAAACTACTGGCACAATTGGATACCGCACACCGCGGCTGGACGTATGCATAGCCCATTGAATTCAGGACATGTGCACATTTGTACGCGTATGTCCGGAGAAAGTGCGTTTGCAGACGAATCAATTCTCCTCGAATATGTGATCCAGTGCATCCCGTACATCACAGTTGAATTTGATTGATGCGAATGTATGTGCGGTACTCTGGAGTGTGTTTGGCGTGTCCACTGAGGAAATTTTATTTGTCCTGTGCACCACGAGCTGTGTTGACTGCAGCGAGTGAGTGAGTGAGTGAGTGAGTGAGTGAGTGAGTGAGTGAGTGAGTGAGTGAGTGAGTGAGTGAGTGAGTGAGTGAGTGAGTGAGTGAGTGAGTGAGTGAGTGAGTGAGTGAGTGAGTGAGTGAGTGAGTGAGTGAGTGAGTGATTACTTCTTCAATAAGCCTCATATGTAAGGGTTAGATATTGCATACACCTACACCCCTATAAATGGTTGGAGTTCGTTCAGGCGAAAGATGGTGTCACATACATCTGGAAAGAGCGCGGGAGGACCCGTACGCAGACATTATAACGCATATGAGTCCGTATCAGCTACGAACTTCGGCGTGACACCCTATAACTTACCAGTGCGCCTGTGCGTGCTACGGGTTCGAGATGACTTCAGTGAACATCCCTTACGAGATGGCTTGCTTCTCGCTTCTATAACTGGTGAGCGTCAGCCGTTATCAAACTGCAAAGTCGGCTGTCTTCGTTTACTAGCGGTGGCATTCCAGTCATGAATTATTATTGACGTAATAGTTCCGCGGCAACCCGCAGGGTGGAGAGAAGTAATTAATTAAGAGAAAATGAGACATCCACCAAATCGTAGCAATTAGTACGAAGGATACCCATACGAGTTCTTCGAAAGAAAAGCCTCGCAGTTGAAGAAAAATTAATCCTGGTCCAGGACTCGATCCCGGGACTCTAAATTATTTACAAACTGGGATACATAGCGCATGAAAGACACAGGGACAAGCAGGAACACGGGACGAGCGCTCCTGTGTCTTTCATGCGCTATGTATCCCAGTTTGTATGTATCCCACCAACACGCCCAAACTTCTTCCCTGCTCTAAATAATAATAATAATAATAATAATAATAATAATAATAATAATAATAATAATAATAATAATAATAATAATTATTATTATTATTATTATTATTATTATTATTATTATTATTATTATTATTATTATTATTATTATTATTATTATTATTATTATTATTATTATTATTATTATTATTATTTGGAAACCTATATACACTTGACAAGAAAGGGAAAGCGAGGAGCAGGCTGGCAACTGCCACTGGAAGTCGCACAACACCTGCCTACTCTTCAGAAAGGAGGGGACATAAACATAGAAATGGAAGATAGGAAGGAGGAGAGGAAAGAAGAAAGGAAGAACAAGATCAAAAATGTCAAAGAATACAGCAGAACACGCACAGTACAGGTCACGCGCAGTAGGGCCGGTCACTGCAGGTCACGCAACTAAAGAAAGTTAAAATAGAAGAAATAGTGTCTGAGGTCTTGTCATTTCAAACTTGAAAAAGGTTACAAATGTGAACCTAAGTTAGTTAACTGTAGAAAAGTAAGGAGAACGCGATGAGGCCTGATCGCGTCGAGACGCACAACCACTCGGGTACAAACATTCGTCGAGTGTCGTACAACGCAGGCCAAGTAGATGACGGTCCCTCACTAGCGACGTGCGCTGCTCACTGAAAGCGGGACACTCCAATATCGGGTGCGGAAGGGTCTCGCAGCAACCGCAAGACGTACACGATGGATTGGCCACACGTGCTTGTCTGTATAAACGTTCGCACACGTTCACGCAGCCAACCCTCAGCTTGAGCAGTTGCGCTCTAGCACGACGAGGCAAGCCTCGACCGAGAACACGGGCCGGGAACGTTCCAATTGTAACGCGCTGGTCTGGATGCTGCTTGAGTAGGCGGCGACAAATCAGCAGACGAGCGTCATCAAGCTTGCACAAAATTTCAGAGCAGACGCAGTCATTATGAGCGGAAGTTGCAAAGCCAGCCGATCAGCGTCTTCATTTTCGGCGATGCTTACGTGTGAAGGTATCCATTGAGAAGCGCAAGTAGATTGTCTCAACGCAGCGTCATCCGTTAGATGGTGCGAAGTCACTCTGCTGCATGCTGGTTTCGCACTTGAGACAAGTCTTTCAGGTACTGCAGATAATCGAACTTCCTAAATCACGGTGTTCAACACACCCACAGGATCTAGCTGAACTGTCATATAGAAGCAGCAACAAAAGTGATGCCCGAACGATTTTCACTACCACAGACGCACTTTCTGGATAAGGCTGATGTTAATTTCTTTGGTTAGCTTTGCGGCAGCGATGCATAATTTTTCTTAAACATCGCTGAAATCGGTCGCACGCAGCGTGACACATCGCACGTTGTTGCAGCGCAGTGTGTTAGTGGTTATTTCGATGTCGTTGGTGAGGTTGTATGTGTGAGCAAAGTTAACGCGATATGCCCAGAAGGTTATGGCATGGAAAGAGCCGCTTCAGTGGACGAGAAGCTAACTATTCAGAATTGCTGATTTCGTTGGAAAGTCACGCTATACTGCTTCGCTTTTGTGCAATCGGGAAAGTGCGACGTAAATGCACCGTCAGAGGCAAACACACCATTAGGACAACAAACAAAGTTGTTAAGAGTGCGCTCTCCCGCGTATATCGCACTGCGGGAATGTGTCGCGTAATCATTGCGGGCATAGTCAGACTTGGCTCCGGGCATGTCTCGCCGTCTTGCGAAACTCCCAACGCGCGGAGCACCGAACGTGTGAGAGGTGCATCAGCGTCACGGAGAATATGAACCTCCTCGGAGCCAGTTTCAGGGTCGCGAGTTCAAAATCTCTAACGAGCCGCACTTTCCTGCAGGGCGCGACTAATGCGAAACAGCTTTAGCCTCGACTAATGAGGACATGCTGCAGCGCAGACTTCCGTGTGCCTCGCTCGGGTGCTATAACCGCTGTTACCACGCACTCTCACTTGTGCACAAAAGAAGCACTCACGCCTTCCTTCTCTCCACTATCTCCGCTCTAACTCTGCTCCTGCCAACTGCCATTCCACGAAATTAAACAAAACGACAGGAAGATCGTATGACGACTCGCCCGGCATTTCTAAGAAGCGTGCGTAGTCTCGTCCGGGCAGGGGCCTTTCGACCTGCGCCGCATGTAGACCTCCGAATCAGAAATAAACGTGCGCTCTTGGTTCCAAGCGACATTTATTTTGGTTCTGGTAAGGAAACATACCCTTGGCCCGCTTGCACGTGCTTTTCAAGAACGCACTCGACTCATTAAAACATGAGATACTATTGCTCAGATTACCTTGCTATGGTATAAGAGGAACACCACTGTCACTATTCACTAGTTACTTAACCACCAGATTACCGTGCACACAATTAAATGGTTTTTCTTCACGTTTCGTATCTATCGACGATGGTGTACCGCAGGGCTCAATCGTGGGGCCCACACTATTTCATTTGTACATTAACGATGTAATGAACATAGGCCCAAAATGGTATTGCGCACAAACAACGCCAACGTATTTTTTATCGGGTACAGGGCTAGTCTTATAACCAAAAATACGAAGGCATCGTTAAATGAAGTGGAAATATGACTCAGTGCAAATAGGCTGCAACTTAATGTTGAGAAGACAAAGTATATGTTCTTCATGCGTAAAAACTAACGAAGACACGTTGGCAATAATCTCGACGTCACATTTTTGGGCAACGTAATTGAACGTGTCTCATCGGCTAAATTCTTTGGTGTCACTATCCGTGAAGAACTTTAAAGGACAGGACACGTTAGAAATATCCACTAAAAATTTCTTGATATGTCGGAATAATTCAAAAATTTCAGTGCCTTCCGCCTCAATAGCACTTTTTCCTTCCTTACTTTACGCTTATTCAATCTCATTTGCATTGCTGTTTGTTGGCCTTGGCTCATACGAGTAATACTAACTTGGATTCACGCTTTATCCTTAAAAAGAAGGGAATAAACGCTGTCACCGACACACCGTATTCCGAGAGCACCGCCACACATTCTTATTCCCTATGTATAATGAATATGAAACAACTAATAGCCTAAAAAGGCAAAATTCTTTCAAACTTAAAATCGCATCCACAATCCAATTATGAGGTGACATGTCTCTCGAAGAACACCACAGACAAGAACGAACTATGGAGCGCAAAGGTTTAAATTTCAACTTATACATTTCCTTAACGCTAATAAACACATTGAAGACCTCATCTACCAGAGCACTTGTTTTAGGGCTTACAAAGAGAGCGTTACAGAGTGGTTGATAAATAGCAAGAAGCAGTACACGTATTCAGTGCAAGTGCCATGTAAGTATAGGTGTTACGCGATCTTATTCCCTGCGTGTTTTGATAATGTGAAACTGACCCTGCTTTAAGTTCGCTGTGTTGTGCGGTGTCCTTGCTGCTTTTTGCCGAATGCAACGACTGATTGTTGGGGGATGGCGCTCGTCAGCAATTTTTTCATTTTGCCCTTCTCCCCAAGTGCGCTGTAAGACTGCTACGCTTTGAATAAAACTTCACACACGCGCGTTCGCACGCCCCCTTTATCCGAAAGAAGTAGCCTATCGCGCAAAGTTTGCGCTCAAAGCATGGTCATTCATGCTGTCGGCTATTATCGATTGTTATAGCGAATACGATCCAGACCCAGCTCGGCGCAGTATGTAACTTACTTTCACCGGCGGCCACGCGCATAATGCACAAGAATGGGCGCCGTTGGGCGAGCCGCGCAGAAGCCCGCACGACAATTTCAGGCTTAGCCGCGTGCACGCGCGGCGGGTGTCGCGCGGCGCCACTCTTCCCGTCGGCCGCCCCAAACCAGATAGCGTAATGGCCGGCGGTTGAAAGGGACACCACATCTTCGCCTCCACGGGCCTTTTCCCGAGCTGTAGGCCCGTCATCGTCCGTCCTGCCCTGCTTCCTGGGAAGTCCTCGAGGCCGGATATTGCCGGGATGCGTCGCGCGCTCGTAACGAGTTTAGGCGCACGCGCGAGCGCCCGGACCAAAGATACGCGGCACCACTCGCCCGCTCTCCCCCATTCTTCACCGTTTTTGTGTCGCCCGACCTGGCTCGGCGAGGAGGAAGCATTGTTTATAAGATGACGGCCAATCCTGTTAGGCGGTCCCGGCTCGGGCTCAGCGCATTCATGGGATTGCGGGCTCACCGCGACCGAGGTGCGCTGCTCCGGAATTAGGAGCTACGAGTACAAGCGTTGCCCGCTCGTAGGCTGGAGCGAGAGAGAGTGCTGCGCTGCGCGGCTCGTCCGACACCGCCGAATCAGGGACGAGAAGCCTTATATTTCCTTCCGGGAGGAATGCCAAATCCTTAGCTTTTACGCCCCCTGCACGAAGGCCGCCGGCGCAATGAAGGCTTCGTGCTTCTGGAGTCTTTTGGTAAACACTCCCAAGTCTTTGTTCTATCTTTCTTATTTTGTATTTCTTTTTACTTTTTTGCCGAATGAAAACTAAGTTTATGCGACGTCGGATAAGTGCTCTGCTTACTCGTATTTCGCGCAAACGACATCAGCGTAAGAAAAATGCTGCGCTTCTGTGGAATCGGTATGGAGCGGAAAACGAGGCTGGTAGATTATCGGTGATGTTTGCTGCTGAATTGACAAAAGATGATACCTCCTTAGTTTTGTAGTGCTTAGGGGACAGCGTGGAGTATATAGTCGGAGTGTAAACATGTATGTGCTTATACCAGTAAATATGATTAGTCTGACTGTTCAGCTGAGGAAAATATTGTCGAACATGTCTGTCACATGTCTGAACTGAAGCACCGGGGTAGAGGTGACAAAAGTCAAAGTGATGATCAGAAGCTGCACAAATTCGGTCGGTAATATCTAGCACGTCTTAGTAACAGGCCGAAATGGGTTTGTTCTTCGTTAGATACCGTGGAAACTATATATTAAATAAGGATAACACGCGTTTCCTTGCATTTTAATTTCGCGTGGGAATTCCGCGCAGGTGCAGGGAGCAAGAGTGCAACAAATACAAATAAAGTGTGTTTCCACGCAAATTTCCCTGCAGCACATTTTTTGAGCATCCTATCGCGCTGGACATATCTTGTAAACAAAACATGATGTAGAATATCCTTTCATACATTTAGCCTTCTAGCGCGGAAACATTTTCACATGGACGCAGGAAGGGACGCACGCAAGCGCAAGTGTGTGTCCTTCCTGTGTCCGTGTTAAAAAGTTTCTGCGCTGAAACCCTATATCAAAGATGTCGCACCAACAAGGCCGCAAGTCAAAAGTACAATAGCCATTGGGCCACCGCACTGGTTTAACAACTTAATAAAATCTCGTAGCTCCATAGCAAAAACACGAAGCACGGAATGGCCTACATAAAAGAGAGAAACATCCAGAGGAATGAAGAGTAGCTAATCAAAAACAAAGACCGATACGTAAGGTAGGGGAAACACTATGGGCTTCCTCGCAGATCCTATGATGATCCGCCGGAAACAGACTTTTCTCTCTCCTTTCTTCTCTACCTCCCCTCACCCTCAAGAGAAAGAAGACAGACTGCCTCTGGTATTTTCCCTCTACTCTCTTTGCCGAAGATCCTCCAAAGCTTCCCATTCGTCAGGTAGACGCACCAGCCAGTTGCCGATGTTCAATCACTCGGGGGCTTCCCGCCTCTCGGCGTGCTCATGGTGCGCACATCGGGGCGAAAACAACAAACGGCACCGAGGAGGCCAGGGGATCAATACAGCCATCTCACCAGACCACTTGGTCCCCTGATAGATCCATAAAACAAACTCCCAACTGCGTATGTGGTCGCCCCCTATACCTCTTCGTTCCTTCCCGCCCCCCTTTCCCGGACCGGCACTGCTTCTTTGCGTTCAGCTGTCGGCCGCCCGGAATCGGCAGCACACACGCACCTTGCAGCGCGCGCACGCCGTTTCCAGGAATGTTTGCAGTGCACGTACCAAAAGACTTCAGGCTGTAAAGCTACCACGCGAGCCGAAGCGAGTGGGAAAACTCGCCCCAGAAACAAAAGCCCTCGTTGGTATCCCCTCCCCACCCCCGCCACTTCGAAGCCGTACTTTCAAAAATTCATGAACGCCGCCGGCGGCCGCAGCCAGCTATCACCCCTCGCCTCATCCACTTTCTATTTTCCCTGGGAAGCTACCGTCTTGGACCGGGCCACGTACCCCCGATGCTCGGAGGACCCACAGTCCAGACATTCAACACCGCACACTTACCTTCCAGATGGTGTCGTTGAAAAAAAAAGTGCTGGGGAGATAAGAAGGGAAAATAAGTGTGTGTGTGTGTGTGTGTGTGTGTGTGTGTGTGTGTGTGTGTGTGTGTGTGTGTGAGAGAGAGAGAGAGAGAGAGAGAGAGAGAGAGAGATAGTTTGAATATAGAGATTTACAGAAGCAAGGCGCTTGCTCTGCGCGATGACGAGTGCGTGTAGACAGATATAGCTGCCATGACAGACACAACCTTTCTGGGGTGGAAATAAGCAGCCCTCGTGAATTAACCACCTAAAATTATATCTCTCACACACGCTCCCCTATCACAAGCTCATGTTTTTAGCCCTCGGGCAAACTGTCCGCGCGACGCCTGCATATCGCGCACGCATTGCGGAGCGAGCTACAACTATAGCCCGTTTTCTCTGACGTGGCTGCCGCTGGCTGAACGGGCCCCGACGCCCAGATGAAAACGCACACACACACGCGCGCGCGCAAAGCTGAAAATAGCTAGTCCAAAGCGACCGATGCTGTATGCGAGGAATAAACAGCAGGCGCGACGCGTACAAATCATCGGGTTTTGTTGACACTGAGATCTGCATATCATTACGCCAGAATGGATCCCTTCCGTCGGAACGGTGTGAGTTGGCGCGTTTTGTACGACGACACCGGCAGGAAGGGAGGGATTCGATGAGAACGTGAGGGGGGGGGGTGCAGGGAAAGCTGGCGGAACTGTTTGTCTATAGAGAGATCGTTCGGATGCCTGCCTGCGCATGTATTGGTGACTGGCGAGCTGTATTTGCCTCCCTCCTGACAGATGGTGCCCGACGATCCTCGATGCAGAGAGGCTGCGGAGAGCGAGGCCCGCGAGGAGCTCTTCACTCGAGCCAGCATATACGCGTTTACTGCTTCCCTTCCCCACGCGAGTTTTCACAGGGCCTAGGCAGCAGTGCCTGCGGCTGTAGAGTGCTTGAATACGCGCGCCTAACTGGAAACGTGGCTTTCACAAAGAAAAAGAAAATAAACGAACGCAAACTGCCCGCGAGCCAGACGCTCGCACACTCTCTCACTGGCTCCGTTGTATATTCACCTGCGCGAAAACGCCCCTATACGGTATCCTTTACGATGCATGTCTCTTCCTTCCGCTCCCCTACACTGGAGACACAGAGAACCATAGTTGCGACAACCATCTCGTACACACGATGCATTATGTGGGTCTACAGTGCGTGCATGATAAAGGACTTCTGTGAGCGCGAGATAGTTGCCATACATATTGACACAGAAATGCTTGTTGACATTAGGCATTCCGCAACGCAATCGTATCAATGGAAAGTTTTCTGGCGCCAAGGCTTAACACGCTTAGCATTTTTACTTTTCGCTAAGTCAGATCTCTCCATTGCGAGAAGTGTATCCACTTAGAGGACTAATATATTGCTTAAAGCAATGCACAATTCGCGCGCATTCCTCCTGACCGGAGAAATGCGTCGCTTGTTTCTCGGATTTCAGAGTTTCGCAAGCAGCGGCCTTAAATTATTCTCCTTATAGCTGTGGTCGAAACATTGCGAAATACAATCAGCTGTCGTAATCGTGGGGCAGCTGTTTGCTTTGTTGACAGTAAAATTGTATATGCCTATATCGCGCCGTTCGAGGAGCCACCGTTATAAGTGGAGTTGACATTAAGGACGCAGAGCGCCTCTCCCGCCCCTGTGCGTGCAGGAGAAACGAAAGTGGCGAACGACCACCGAGGCCACGAGGCAGGGAATCAAGAGAGCGGAAATGCAAGGAAACGAGCTCCGCGGGAGGAATCGGTGGGACGAAGCACCGACGCCAGGAAGAGGGAGGGGAAACAAGCGGGAAGTCTTTGTAATCAGTTTACGTCCCCCAGCAGCCAGTTTTAAGAGTTCCCTCGGTCTCGCTCCCCCTTTTCGCGTGTTCGTATTTTTCTTTCTATTCTTGCTTCTGAGGCCACCCGTGTGTACTCTACGCTGACCGTATGGCCCGCAATGGAATAAGGATCGACCGCACACCCCTCTTTTCGTCCCTGCCCGCCAGGGAATTTTTTCCCTGTGTTTGCTTGCCATCGAGTTTTCTTCCCGGACGAAGTGGAGTGCAGATTAAAAAACAAACACAGAGGGAAGAAAAAGAACCCGATAGAGAAGAGGATCGATCTCAGCGAAAAGTGGTAAATAAAAACGCCCTAGCAGGTAACCACTAGCAGACGGCTCACTTGGAGCGTACATGTAAGAATACCACGGGGCACCGAGCAGACGCGCGTCTGCTGCCCTGTAAGACGTTTTGTTTCCGGCCTAATATGCCGAACGGAGGTGTGCGATCAGCCTAAGATAGCACGGGACACTAAAATGATGTAAGGAAAACTTGAGTGAAATGACAGCGCACTTTGTGTACCTCGTCGCTCCGATGTTACGGCGCTGACTTGTTTTCGCGCAGTGCGACACTTCCTGCAGCGAAGCATCGTGATGAACACGTTACGTGTCGCCATAGTCAACTTCTACTCTTTCACCTCCCATTCTTATCTCGCTTCCTTTCCTTTTGTCGTCTTCTCTGGTACACAGAACCGAGCCAGTTTCAAAGCCTTCTCCGGTGTTTTTTTTTGCCTTTTTTTTTGCTTTTCTTGCTAGTCTTGGCTAACTTTCTCCGTTTTGTTTCGAGATCACTGAATGAAGGCTACGCGCCCTTGTTTTCTTCGTGAGAGACAGGCATCTCCCCTATTCTAGATTTCTTAAAATATGGACAAGCTGCACTTTCTATCACCGCACCGTTGCGAATTGATTAGAAAACAAGGACAGAAAAAAAAGAAGTGCGGGGAAGGGGAGAGAGAGAGACTGAGCCCGACCAAACAGGTCTGCGTGGCAAGTAAACAATGTTCGCTGCATACTCAGTACCGGTATTCATTGAACCGCGTTGGTCGTAACGTCGGCGCGTGTTTTGTGTAACTTGAGCGTTCGTTTGCGTTTAACTGATATGCCAACCTAATTCATTAAACGCTGAGATTTGTCGTGCGTGGGCCACGGTCTGATTATGAGTCACGCTGTAGCGGAGGACATTGTGGTGGGCAACCTGCCGTGGGAGAATTTTGAGCACCTGGGGTTCCTTAACGCGCACTTAAATCTAAGTGCATAAAACGCTTTTCTTTTTTTTTTCTTCGCCCGCATCGAAATGGGGCCGCCGTGGTCTGGATCGAACCCGTGACCTCCAGCTCAGCAGCGTAGTGCCACAGCCGCTGAGCTACCGCGGCGAGTGGCATCCCAACCTCGCGGAGAGAAATTGCAGACCGTTCGGGCGTCAACTCCTTGCCTCCGAGAGCTTGCAACGGCGTGCGCGACGCGAAAATAAATAAATAAGTAAAATAAATGAAAGAAGGCAAGACGGTGGCGCGTCAAAAAAAGAACGCTAACGGGACAAGAAGGACAACAAGCGGGGACAGACGAAGGACACGCGCAGTAACATCTGCTCCCTGGGGATCAAGACATACAGAGCAGCGGCGGCATCGTCGAGAAACCCGAGCGTCGCCGAACAAGATTTCTCGCCCACGTGCCCCAGCACGGGCCTTGTAGGCAAGGACAAAAGAGCGCCACTGGCTCCTTTGATGAGCCGTCGCGTGTTTCTGGGCAGATGCATCACGCGGCGGCCCCTGCGCGGGCTCAGTCAGGCGTGTGGGCCCGCCGACACCGAGCGCCTAATGCTTGGCTGTTCGGGCAAGCCGGCTTCCTTTTTAGGCGGACTCGCGCTACAACCAAGGCTCGCTGTTCACCTGCGCTCCTCTACACGTGGCTTTTTTGTTTCGTTTGACCGGGGTTGAGAAACGAGGCACGACAATAGGAATGACGACGTTACCGTTCTTTGGGAGCACGTTACAGACAACAGAGCGTAGTCGGCCGGCCGACTTGTCCACTCCGAGAGGCGGCGCGCATTATCCCTCGCGCGAGTGTACGCGCAAGCTAAGCGCGGCACCAGCCGGTATGTCTTGTGAGCGCGTGTCGCAAGCTGGCATCCACGAAATTTGTGCTGTTGCATCAACCCGTCTTTTTATTGCTTATATGGCTCGAACAAAAGTCGTTAGATCGTTAGCAAGCGTTTGGTGTCGCGTATGCGATATTACGAATGGAATATCTTTGTCTTATTTTAATTTTGTGTTGTTTGTGCTTGTTTGTTTGCTTTTTTTTTTCGTCGAGAATGCCGGTGGCTGTTTTGCGCAGCATATGTGCTCGAAATCGGCATCTGTTAACTATGCAGTAAAGCAGCACAGCTTACGTAAACCTATAGACCAGACCGGTTGTACCGTTTTTACCTTCTCCTTCTTTCTTTCTATTTATTTATTTATTTATTTTACAGTAGACGACCTGGTGTGCTCGAATATAAAACTACAATTTAAACGCCTTCTTAGCGAACCAAGGCAGCCGAGTCTGACTGCGTATACGTGAGTATCAAACCATTTTCCCCCCGTTATCAAGTCACTCACTGCTATTAAAAAGCGTATCATATCGCCGCTATGACCACGGCAGCAAATGAATTGACCATACTGCAAACAAAAGCGCGCAGATGTGCCTCTCGTAAACGAGTTCGATTTTCCAGAACGCACAAGTGAAGGCCACATGCAGGGGCCCTATAATGCAAAACTATTCCAATCTGTTTTTATTCCAATCTCCTCAAGTCAAATTTGCGTAACCACCGACGCAAATGTAAAAACGCTACTAAAATGGATCCTCAGCAAAGAAAAGTTGGCAGAGTGATGTCGTGTACGTGCCAAAAGAGCTCGACAACATTATCTGCTACGCAAGTTTATTATTATTATTATTATTATTATTATTATTATTATTATTATTATTATTATTATTATTATTATTATTATTATTATTATTATTATTATTATTATTATGCGCAAGTAAATACATTTTCCAATGCAGCTCCGAGCAGCCAGTACCAGAGCGACCGGCCGGCAATCATTCTCTGTTCATTTCGAAAAGGGGCAGTATCCGGCTATTCCTAAAAAAAATCACTTTTTTCCGACATATTACAGTTAACTCTCAGTTATACGAACGTCGCTTTAACGAATATTTCAGAGTAACGATCTTTTCAGAAAATCCCCGCCAGTTTTCCTATGCATTCACTGCAAAAATCTTTCAGTTTAAGTGAATTTCTGAACAGCGAATATTTCACTTGAGCGAACTTGATAAGTGGACCCAGGCTCCGCTTTTGGAATCAGTTCAACGAAGTTTTGCTCCCTGCAGCGCTGGCGTAGCCGATGCTCGCCGTCCCCAAATCTCCCCTCCAGCGGCGGCTATGCGCAGAGTGACAGTGAACTGGTTACCTGTGCTGAACTATCAGATCTGGAAAGTGTTTCCAGTGTTAGTCGCCAAGAAGAGTGTGACGAGGAAGATGCCTTGGCGGAGGCAGATTCAAATCCTGTAATTTTAACCGAGGCTGTAGGATGCCTTGGAAAGTTGCGAGACTTCGTGTCTCAGCAACAGGCTGTGCCAGAGGAAGTGCACAAAAACATAGACTCTCCAAAAAGCTTTGTTACCTCTTGCGCTTTAAGAGCACCAGTGCAAATGAAAGTTAGATTTTTTTGTTCAAAATGAGATATGCAGCAACGTAATTGCTATGTACTTCGTATATATTGATGCACATAACTCCATAACTTGCATTTCACACGTTTGACTCTATTTATACTGTGCCCTATGCTGTTCCATATTCTAGTGAATATTCAGTTTAGTGAACTTTCAGTTAAGTGAACTATTTCCTTGGGTCCGCTGAAGTTCACTCAAGTGAGAGTGAGGGTACACCCAACCTACAGAAGTCATAGCGTTGGTCTGTAACTTGAATAGACGAGAAAACATAATTCGTTTACGCGGAAGCTAAAACACAAGCCCCTTTTCCAACGTGTCTACCATTCATAGAGCGGTGCGCCCGATTCCTTGCAATACCTCCAGATGGCGCTCGCCTCCGAGCAGCCGCGGCCCACGCAAGAGGTCGCGTTTCTACCAGAAAGCTCCCCTTCGTGCATAGCGTTCGCCGACAGCGTTTTCCGGCAAACATTACTCTTACATAAGCTGCAGCTGCAGGGAAGCGTGAGAAGCAGGGAGGGATCTTTGACTGCTGTCGCTTTCCACTTTTAAAGGCGAAGCTTAAGCGTCCTCCATTTTTTTTCTTTTATTCTGTCTAATTATACATAATCGGTGTGTATACGTCATATCAGATGAAGTGTTTTCGCGGTTTTCCTGACGTCGCGTGACAGACAAGCGGGGAGTGGGGAGGGGGGTTTGCTCGAAACTTTCTTGACCAATTGTGGAAGGCTGATTGCAGAAATGGAATAGAAAAGTTTGGTATAGGTTCGCGTTATAGCGCTCCAGCTTTTGACCGAGTGTTCCATACTTCGACGAAGAGGCCTCTTATCGCTTATTATTATTTTTTATTATTCTTGTTGGTGTATACCTTATTTTCGCTGCGTAATGCTGCTTGAGTCCCGTGTAAATGTCCTGCGGCTCACTCTGGCGCTTTGTCGTTGTTTGCCGCTACACGCACGTCCCTTTGGGAATTCTCTTTATGACGTATCGTGCTGAACAGCGCCGGCACGAGAAGACTTTATCTCCGCACCGTCGCAAAAGTCCGACGTCGCGCCAAGTCTTGAAATTGCAGTGCCTCCGGTGCGCGGGTGAATGATCTCCAGCTGAAGCAACCAAACATGCAGCCACATATTTGAACGACGATATACCCTGAAGCGCCTAGCTCTCTCCGTAATTGGTCGCGCTCGAAGAGAACGCCTGTACGCGGAGGTCTTAAAAAAAAATAACGAAAGAGGAACAGCTGAATAAGGCGCGAGGCAATGAAGGAGCTTGACGCTTCGAGACGAGCAGTCGCGCGCCACCAGTTACCAGCTGAGCGCGTGTCTAAAAATATATTTTAGAGACGGCGACAAAAGAAGGCGGCTGCTGCTGCTACTTGGACGGGGAAGATGCGAAAATTCAAGCAAGCACTTTCAAAGGCAAAATAATGACGACGCTGCAGAGGCTCCACGCCGCTGTTGTCGGCGAAGATGCCTGGGTCGAACTTGAAACGGAGTGGCCGACAGCTCATAGAAAAATAGGGCGGAGCTCCTCCAAGCATATACATTCGCCGTGCGGGTTGTATCTGCCGTACTTCTTTCCTGTATTTTATTTTCGTTTTATTGCTTTTAATCTCCCAAGAAAATTGGAAAACCCGAAGTCGCGGGCTGATTCGTAGTACAGTTTCGTGTAGGTTGACGATAAACATTCTTTCACATTTTTTTTTTGTTCGAGAAAGTGAAAAGAACTTCATGAAAGTTTATTTTTTTTACAAAGGAAGCAGAACAAAAATAATTTGTCATAAACGTAATAGTTTATAAACCAGGTAATTACCTTATTGTGTGAATAATTGATTTAATGAAAACTTGACCCTGTGCCAGGATTGATGACATAGACAAATGAGTAGTCCGTGCACACAATAACGAAATGATATGCGAGTTATTTAAGAGAAGATTGTCAAAAGACATTAGGCTCATTTAGCTACGCATGTTAAAGGAACATTGAATGGAATTATTAACGATATGTTGGTTGGCAGAATAAACTTATGCATTTCCAAATAAGCAAAATTTGACGGAGGCGGAGGCTTCCTAAGCTGGTAGTGAAGGCAAGAACGCAAAACGTGGAGCGACACCATATTGACATTTTAGCATCAGCTCCCCTTGAGATATCCCATGGATTTTGACAATGCCTGTCCAGTGCTGGGCGATTCTTGATCATTACACAAAAGGGTCTAAATGGCACTTGAAGTTAAGCAATGCTTCAAAATAGCCATTCCGTTCAGTCGTTCTGTCAAGAAAACGATCAGGAAACGCCGGAAATGCAAAACCCGTGACGTGCGAAATTCAAACAGCCAAGTTTCACGTCCCTTTCCAGCCAATAATCAAAACATTTCTCAATAAAGAAACGAGTATAGGTATTTAACTTGGTGTTCTCTTGTTTTAATTTTTCTATATATGCTTCACTTAGCGGACAGTTCTCTTCTTTTTTTCTTCTAAACACGAGTCGAACTGCTAGAAGACAGTCGTGATCGAATCAAGCAACTAAGATGTGACAGAATGGGCGGTTAGGCTGAGAACATTGCCTCAGCTTCGCCAACAGCTGCCAACGAGAGAGAGAGAGAGAGAGAGAGAGAGAGAGAGAGAGAGAGGTAGTGTTCGTGCGCGCGCGCGCGCGTGTGTGTGTGTGTGTGTGTGTGTGTGTGTGTGTGTGTGTGTGTGTGTGTGTGTGTGTGTGTGTGTGTGTGTGTGTGTGTGTGTGTGTGTGTGTGTGTGTGTGTGTGTGTGTGTGTGTGTGTGTGTGTGTGTGTGTGTGTGTGTGTGTGTGTGTGTGTGTGTGTGTGTGTGTGTGTGTGTGTGTGTGTGTGTGTGTGTGTGTGTGTGTGTGTGTGTGTCGTGCTTTTTGTGATAATGATAATGAGTTCCTTACAACGCACTCGCATGGCAATGATCCAAAGATTATAACTCTATGAGGACGTTTAGCCTGCCTAAAGGGGCGGTACTTGCGGATGCTTTACAAAGGCTACCGCAAACACTGTTCATTTTTTTTATGGAATGCAAAGTTGCGGAAAAAAATACCTGGATCCAGAAGCAGCAGGCGTCACCGTGCGAAGGAGGAAAGTGGTGGTATTACGAAAACTCTGCAAAACCGGTAGATTACACCGTGAACAATTTGATTTACATGAGTGAACATTTCACCAGGGATAGGACGGCCGCAGCTCAAGTCTTATTCACGGTTTTTAATGCCTGTAGCTCAGACTGCATTTCAGAACAGGAATTGCTCGTGGCAGGTGGAAATGGAGTGACTGAAAAGTAATCATGGAAGTAATCCCCAGCTTAAAAAAAAAGAGAAGACCAGCATTCGACCTTTTTCACTCGTTAAAGTGTTGGATCAATGACAATCGAAATCAGTGCATCATAAACAGTGAATGCTCTTAGAAGCTTCTTTGTAATTACTGGCCAAAGGGATGATTATTGACTGCATGAAGGTAGATGTGAGTAATTCATACCAACAATTGACGTGACTGCTCACACAGGAGGCCGAACAAAAGCGCACTGAGCGCGTTTCTATCCACCAGACGAAAGGCACGAGGCCGAGCTTTTTACCGAACCGGGCTACCGCCGCTCCACGCGCATCGTGCCCCGTCGCCCTGCATACACCGGCGAATCTCCGCGCTTCTTCGGTTACTCCTCTCGGGGTTCGGGCACGCCGAAGAGTGTTGGAGCGTTCGCGAGCAGCTGACGGGCGATTTCGGAAAGCGTGAACTTGAGTCGCGGTGGGAAACGCGCAAAATAAAGAAGGCGCCGGGCGGGGGTTTGGCAAAATGAAGGCGACGCGAACGGCGCTGGGGGACGGCGTCGTATCCGAGAGAGGCTTCCCTGCGGCTTCCGACGAGACCCTCCGGCATCTGGGACGCATTCGTTCAGCCGCGCGGGCTTTTCCTGCCTTTGACGGCGGCGCGGATGGGATAAGATGCGCCGGCGTCACTTGCCTCTTTATATCAACGCGCGGCGAGTGGGCGCGCGCTGGTGCTGCCAAAGCGCGAGCCCGTTTATAAATACGAACGCTGGAGAGGTCTGCTCGACCTTTCCCTCTGTCTCTTGCGAACGCGCGCGGCTGCTCTTGTTTATGCGATTACGCGCCCGGTGCGTGAGCACGCGCTGTGTGCTTGTGTGTGGCGAAAAGACGGTGCTATAGGGAGAGAGCTAGGCATATAGCCGACGAGGCGGTGTAAGGATTCGCATGTTGTATTTTTAGGCGAAACTTCTACGTCCAATCATTCGTTGCGCGGTGCTCTTTCTCTCTTGCTCTGTTCGGTCAAGCGCCCCCCCCCCCTCGCTCCGATTCTATTTCCCCTTATTTTTTTCTTCATCATTTTCACTTCGTGCTTATGTTTATTTATATAGCCATCGTGATTATCACTTTCGCGTCGGATTAGCAGCGGCGACGTTCCAAAGAATTGCGACGGGGTTGTGAAGCGGCGCCAGAGGACCAAGGGGCTGACGGCCAAGCTGAGGCACACGGAAAGATTATTAAGTACATAAAGGATAAAAAAGAACGAACGAGACAGACAAAAAAGCAAGGCCCTGGCGATGTCTCCCGCTAGTGCTTTCCTCTTTCTTTTCATAAGCTACCACTCAGCCGTCTTGAAGTTTCCCTGGCCCGTGTGTTTTCCTAGTCGTTCAGTTAGCATAAGACAGGAAGTGAGGGGGCAGGATGGAGGGGTTGGCAGGCGTTAGGAGGAAAGAAAAATATATTTCTTAATTGCTGTTGTTTGTTTCAGGCGAAAAGCGCCGCTTTTCTTTTTTTTTTTTTTTTTTTGCGGCTAAAGTTGCGAGCAATTCGATACGCGCGGACATGCCTCCTTGCCCACCGTCTTCATTCACCTTTAAACAGCCTGTAAGCTTTCTTTCACAGATATACACCCCCGCCCACATTCGAACCGCACACACATTAACACGCATGTACTCGCGCACGCGGGTGCAACTAGTGCACTTCCTTATTATACATATCTAGGCGCACGGTCGATAGGAAAGGCAGAGATAGTGCTCTGAAAGTGTTTCGAGTGTAACACGGAGCACTTGGAGTCTAATATACTATACTTCGTGAAAGCCGACGTTGCGTAGTGGTGGTGGACCGAGCAGCAAAACAGGTTGGAGTGTGGGTCAGAACATGCAGTCTAAGAGAAAAGTCAGCGTTAAGTCGTTACCATTCTCTTTCGCGCTTTCACCCATTCATTGCGCGCGTTGTCCCTTGAAGTGTAAGGTCTCTCTCTCTCTCTCTCTAGAAGGCGCTGTTCGAAGCGCAGCTCACTTTGTCCATCCAGCAATGAAAAATATGAAGAGACAGTGCTCGTCTAGTCTTAAATTATTCATTTACTTAAAAGGCGTCTTCCGGAAGAGAGAAAAGCAGGCACTTCTGGCTGCTGCGAACAATTTTCGGCGGCCTTTCTTCGCCGGTGGTTCCGTCTTTTCTCGAATCTTTCTCGCACCGCTGCACCTCCGCAGTTCTAGACAGCTGCCGGTGTCGCCGCTGCGACGGCTGCTGAAGCTCCTGCTACATTTGAGACCCGGACAGCCTTGGCGTGACCGCACCCGGGACGGCTCCTCTATACCCTCGCCCATCGCGGGGCGAGCAGTCGTCGACGAGAGCCATACGGGTGGACGGGCAGAGGTGATGCCCAAAGGAACCCCTCTCCTGTCTGTCCGGCGCGGCATTGATGCACGCCCGCGCCGGAGAAAGAACGCTGCGCACACGAGGACGCGCGCGCGGGACGGCCAAAAAGATGATGGGCCCGGCGCGTCGCAACAAGGAGACAGATGACACTGGAGCAAGTCGGCCGTGTAATGTATTCGGGCGCGTATATACTCACCGACGAATGAACTCGGCGGTGGTGTAGGCGACTTGGGAGAGAATGCGAAGATAGGAAAAGGAGGGGGGACGACTGAGGTGGAGGTTCGGGGGGTACACGCGCGCGAATCCATCTTCTTCGGGCGGACAGCGCGCAGGTCGATTATGCCGCGCACGCGGACCGCGGTTCTTGGTCGGCGGCGGCGGCCGAGGTTGCCCTCCGTCGCGTAACACGCTCACGCAAGCTGCGAGTCCATTATGCGGCATCGGCAGGCCACCGCGTATACAAACAGCCTTGTCGGCTCAGCCTGCAGGCTACGTACACTGTTTCGCGAACTGTTTGGTCTTATCTGGCTCTATCGGCATAACAAGCTTATAACGAGCGCATTCATTTTTAAAGGTCGAGAACTCTACTCTTTATTGTTTTTGTTCACATTATATCTTGATCTCTCTCACTACGTCGCCTAACTTCTTTTTTCTGTATTTTTTCCGCAGGCTCAGTGTTTGCGTGTTTTGTGTACGTATGTATGCGCGCGCATGTATGTATGTATGTATGTATGTATGTATGTATGTATGTATGTATGTATGTATGTATGTATGTATGTATGTATGTATGTATGTATGTATGTATGTATGTATGTATGTACTGCGTATATGTATGTATTATGTAGGTTTATATATACGGTTATAAAAACGAAACTTTCCTTGCGAACCCTCCCGGAATTTCCTTTTATTGCGCAAACGCCAACCATAGCTCGTTGAGATGATCGCCCCGTGTGTCACATTATGTAGCACAGGTGAACGAGAGCACGTGCTTGAGCGCCAGTTTCCTCTACGCCAAAAAAACTCGTGAATGAAATGGGCAAATTTGTAGCGTTTGATGAACCTCTTTACGAAAGCTTCGCTTCAGATTGGTACCAAGATGTGCGTTGGATCTGCATAACCTTTGTGTCTGCGCGTGTTTGTATGAGGGTGGTCGACCATATTACTAAGGCGTTAGTGTAAGAATTTCACGAGGGTCTGAAAACTGTCCCGCGTACAGAAATTTCTAATACACAATGTTGCTATCGTTAGACCTGCAACATGCATCTAAGAGTACAACATTGGTATTTAGAACAAAGTTTACGCGCGCACAACACTGAATTGAATAGCGCGCATATTGAGCTCAATGAATTTTCTTTGCTGTCAACCACACGCATACAAACTCAGTATGTATTGGAAGAATAACTATGAAATAGAAAATAATTATGATACGTTACCATGTAAATTTACTCAAAGAAAAAAATCCTTTAACGTTTTCTATACTTCGTAAAGTGAAAGGGGAGTTTACAGTAAGCAAACTGTCACGTAACCATGCTAGAAGACCACGCTCTAAAACAACAACCTTGTTCATATCGCAGTTTTTTTTATATTGAACCTCCTCACCACATTGCGCAACTCTATCGTGCTTACGCGCGCGCGACCACGAATAAGCCAATCAGCTTACGCGCATTACACAGCACGGATTCAGTATTACCGTGATCAAAGCGAAACCAAACCTTCGTATACCTTATAGCTGCTGCTCCTAAAAATAATAGGTGTGCTTGCAGTTTCTTAACTTTCGCTCTATGTATCACTTCGACTACGGTTATGGCCAATCGCAGAAGCTACTTACGCAAGATAAGGTTTGAAAATACTAGCCGCGGTTACTACCGCTTATAACCATGCCACGCTTATTACACATGGTAGCGGAGGGAAGAATAAACACTCACTCCATTTGCCGAGTACAAAATGTGAGACGCTGAAGTAGCGCGCGATTAGTCATCACGGGTGAGGCATTCTTTTCTACTTTCTTTTATCTAAGACTTCAGTGAGAAGTCTTCACTTTGCCTAAAAAGTAAAAGCTTATTTTTTCCTGTGGTTTTATCTAATGTAGACTGCTTTGCTGTCTATATTCCAGGAGCCCGTCATTTTTTACCCCTGTGCTATCAAGTTGTATTTACCCTTGTACGGGATTATTTGCATGGAATCCTAATAGACGCTCGTCAGGATATAGCTGCCGCAGTAGACCGAGCACGTTAACCTGCAACTCGTCTTTTTCTTGGATCTAATTTAACATTGGGTAAATACCTTCATATTGTGAATATGTTTTAGCTAAGATGCAGCAATCAGTGTACGCTGCCCCCAAGCTAAGTAATTAGGTTTCCTACGATCGTCCCGGAGGCTTTCCCGGCCCAGGAAGGTGTTCCGTTTGTTTACATCTCCTTCGAACATCTTCCTTACATCTGTACCATCTGATAGCACTGACGTTTTCACGTAATCCTTCGTCGGGGCAATTCTCTGAATGAGTCCCCCATCCTGCCAGGCCGTAATTGAACAACTTGCTCCCCGGATGAAGGAGGGCTTGGGTTCCCTCACTCCTGAATAACATTTCTTGTTCAGGGAAGAAGAACATTCATTTCCGGCGTGTAAGCCTTGGCTAAAAGCTGGGATGCCGTGTTCGGAAAATTGATTTCGAGCGGCCCCAACTTTCTCGTCATCTTTTAAATGTTTTTATGAACTCCACTCCTAAACCTCACGAAATTCCAATATCTCTCATTTCCTCTTCCCCCATCCCCACATATTTTTGTTTATTTTTAATGCGTCCTGCAACATATTGAAAAGTCAGGCTGACCTGAACAGGACACCGACGTCACAGCTCGAGCCACGTTGGGAAAGCTTACACCGCACAAAGACCTCGCGACAAAAGAAGGCTGAGGAAAAGAGCAGGGCTGCTTCTCGGGACCACCGGTGAGTTTCGCGACAGCCTGACATGCCACGCCGTACCTAATTCCTCGCATCACTCCATGCTTGCATCTCTGGCGCTTCTTTTTCCGTTTTCTAGGCACTCTTCTACTTTGCCATCTTGGGAGACGTGGCGCGCGACGAGGGTGGCGGGTGTGTAGCGCGGCAAACAGGAAAGACAAATCTCCCCCGAGACCCGAGGCGCCTGTCTGAAAAGACCCGCTCGCGGTGGCGTCTTTATTTTGTCCCACCTTAGTGACTCAGCAACTCCGAGCTACGACACGCAACGCACTCGCCCCCGCTGGCGCGGCATCGCCAACACAGCTGACCCCTCCACCTTTCCCCCCTTCACCGTCGAGACCGCGGTCAGACTCGCGCATTTCAGCCGCCAGTCAAGCTGCTCAGGTTGTTCAAAACGGGCGGAGAGAGAAACGCTGCGGGCAGGGCCTTCCGCAATCACGGGCGAAACGGCAAACTTTGGTCGCGCCGGGGTCGGGCCCCGGCATTTCTCCCTCCCGACTTCTGCTCAACCGCGTGGGGCCCGGCGGCAGCAGTCGGGGCGCCCTCCGCTTTGCGGGCCACTGCGTGCTTGTGTGTGGAGGAAGGACGCGTGCCGCCTCCTAGGACTGCTCAGTCGCCGCCTGCCTTGGCCTCTCTTCATACACACTCGCGCGCTAAGGAAGGTACACAAACAGAAATCCTCTCCGCCTTCGTCCTTCCGCCGCGCGCCCAGGCCCCGGGGCGGCGAACAAATGAAATCTCGCGAGGCCATACCGTCTTCCTTCTGCTTACGCCCCCCTCTCCACTCCTCACCAACAATTCGGGAAGAGCCGCCTGAAACAAGAGGCACGAGACTCTGCGCTGTTCGTAAAGTGCCGACAATGTCTCAGTTCTGGTATCGCGGTCCGCTTTGGCGCCAATTGCTCCGGGGAAATTAGCCGGCTAAAAGCCAGCACGTTTTCTCTCACTCCCTTTGTCTCTACCATTACGTGTGTGTGTGTGCTGTGCCCGCCGATATGATGAAATTTTCATCATCGCTTCACTTTGCGAAAACGGATGAACCGCTTCGTTCTCTCTGTACAGCACGCTTGAAATCCAATGAATTTGGATCCAAATCCAAATAGAAGGCCGAGTCATACTTTGATTTCCCATTTCATTCTTTACCCGAGATTTAAAAGAAAGGAAGAATGCAAAGGGCGCTTAGGCTCTGCCTATGCGTGTTTTGTTGTCGTGTAGCTCGAGCTGTGGTATTACGAGCCTGTTTAGTGCGCCCGAAACTGTCAGCCTTTTTTCCCCTACTGTTACGCATTGCCATTAGATACAAATGCCCGTGTTGTTATTCTGCTATTGAATGATTGCACTACAATCATTATTCTCTCAGAATATCCTGCCTTCACAAGACCAGATCCTCTACCTCATGACAAGTAAGCATAACAGTGAAGCCCAAATAATTTGGGAACTTGTAATTGTTATCTTTTTTTTTTTTGCTTTGATCTTATTCTCGCCAATATTGTTGTAAGTAATAGTCTATAAGCGATAGATCAAATCTTATAAGCTATGAATGACAAAAGCAGTAGAAGTCAGCGGTATCTACCGTCAAAGAACAATAATCCTCCTATGATAAGCTTTCCTGGGTGTTTCATTAAGACTTTTCTTTTTTTGCTCTGTCGGAAAGAAATTTCTGTAACCAAAGAAAATGTCAGAAACCGCAGCTAGCAATCGCACGCACGTTTTAGCAACATAGCGCCTTACCGTTTTTTCGTCCGCGATGTTTACGACCGCGTGGGCTTGCCTGGTACAAATTGTTCATTTTCTGCACTATATTATTACACCGAGTAACCACATTCTTGAGGTTGAGAGTATTTTGCGCCGAGACGTCAATGATGCTTTTATTTGTCTATACAGAACATTGCTGCCCTGTTCAGTAAAGCTACGTACCGCTATAGGTCCTACGCTATGTTCTATTTTTGTTTCGAGAAGGAAAAAAAGGCAAGAAGGGCGCCAAATGGCTGGCACAAATGAGTCAAGAGAGCGACGTAAGTGGGGAGTAAATGGCTACTTTAATCTAGGCAATTAAATAGGCCGTACGAGCAATTCCAAATGTGGCAAGTGGCGCCGCAGTGAGAGCGCCCTTCAATGGCACACCGAGAAGAAGCGAGAAAGCGTGCAAGCAAAAGGCGTAAGGCCTAAGAGGGGGTGAGCAGATTAGGTAGAGACGGCAGGGCGAGTTTTGCGGCGCCAGTGCTGGACGGACGTGAGGCAGCGGCCAGCGCCACGCATCTACCACGAACGCACCGGCGGCGACTGCTCGTCTCGAAGCGGTTCGCGCGCCCCGGCGGCGAGGAGCGTGCGTGGCCGACCACACTTGTTTCAGGCGGGGAACATAGCGGCGACGCTGGTGCGCAGCAGCGACAGTATAAGCTGCAGTCGCGTCCCCCTGTATGGCGCCCGATAAGGCTAATGGCCCCTCTCGCCTCCGCGCGATGAGCGAGCGCACGCGTAAGGCGCCGACGCCCCGAGGAGAAGCCAGCCGGCGGAACGGACACGATAAATGAGCGTCGTCGTCGCGGGCTCGGACCCGCCGCCGGTGACGCCGCATGGCTGGCCGCGCGTTCCATTGGAACCACAGGGAAGGGGAGGCGAGACCTGATGACAACAGTACGGCACCAAACGGGAATTTTCGCTCGCGGAGGCACCGCTGTTGTCACGCTTTGGGCCGCTTTTCTCTCAGGATTCACCGAGTGACGAAGAGTCGAAATTGCACGAGGAAATACTATTCGAAGGCTCGCAGGGGTCGTATTTAATGCCAGAATTAGAGGCTCTAGAATTCGTTCAACTGAGCCAATCGTTGCAATTGTGGTGCAGTGACGCGGGGGGCAGTGTGGCATTGTTCTCCTCTCTCAACAGTGGCGCAACTGATGAATTTTGGATTATTGGTCACTACGTCATCACGTATTCAGTTTGTGAAAACCTAACATGGTTGTTGCCGCGTAGCTGTACATTTGCTTGTTTGTTCTTTTTATGGCCAATATGCTTGGGAATCTGATAAGGAAAGCTTAAAATCCACGACTAGCGCATTGTGGGTAGTTTTGTCTCCCGTCCGAGGCCTGCTGGGTGATTTCTTGGCGAAATCACAATAACAGTCGTGATGGACTTTTATGACATCTTCGCATGACAAATGGTGCCACTATACAAGTACACAACCCTGGCAGTGCAGTGAGAACAGTCACCCATCCATTTACCAGCTCACTCACTCACTCACTCACTCACTCACTCACTCACTCACTCACTCACTCACTCACTCACTCACTCACTCACTCACTCACTCACTCACTCACTCACTCACTCACTCACTCACTCACATAAGCCTGAAGGCAATAATATACAAATTGTCGCAAATGACAGCCGTCTGGTCGTGATTGGCCAACAATGTGACAGGCTAGGTTCTTGAGAACATATTCATTTATTTTATTTATTTATTAGGACACCAGCAGCACCCGTGTGGCTTTGCAGTGTGTGGGTGGGTGGTAGTTGGGCGGATGCATAGGAAGTACGAAAGGTCCCAAAAGCAGATGCAACGCTAAGAAGAAGCGCGTATAAATCAAGCATAAGTAAACTATTTAAAAAAAGAAAGAAAAACGTCGTAACATAAAGCAAAAGAAAACGTTGCACTGAGAAAGAAAACATAGCTACGAGCTTTCACCAGCAAATCAAGTTATAGAAAAATGCTTCATTAGAGCCATTACAAACGACTTCTTTTGGCAATTTATTCCAGCAATGGACGGTTTTCGGGAAGAAAGGCATCTGAAAAACATCAGTCTTAAATTAAGGGGTTTTGCGTGCCAAAACCACTTTCTGATTATGAGGCACGCCGTAGTGGAGGACACCGGAAATTTCGACCACCTGGGGTTCTTTAACGTGCACCTAAATCTAAGTAAACGGGTGTTTTCGCATTTCGCTACTATCGAAATGCGGCCGCCGTGGCCGGGATTCGATCCCGCGACCTCGTGCTCAGCAGCCCAACACCATAGCCACTGAGCAACGACGGCGGGTGACATTAGTTTTACGCTGCACTTCTTTTACTTTATGAATGTGGTCAAGGCGTGCTGAAATGTATTCTGGTATGATAAGGTATATACGAGGGGAAGTCAAAAAGTAAAGGCACTTTCGCAATTTCTCGCACTAGGGCTTGGTAACACTGCTAGTATCCAGCGCTGAATTAGTGTCGTCTGCAACACTTCTATGGAACCTGTCACTCTTATTCCCGCGTTAGTCTTTAGAGTGAAGCAGACCGTCAAACATGGCAGTTCCATTGTCGATCAGCACCAAGGAGGAAATAAGGGCAGTGATTCGCTTTTTGTTTGCTGAAGGTGTTAAACCTGCGGAAATTATTCGTCGAATGCGAGCGCAGTATGGTGACAGTTGTTTGTCGCGAAACAAGATATACTAATGGATAGAGCGTTTCAAACAGAGGACAACTTCTTCATCGCAGGCCATCGACTGAGGACAATTTGAAAGTCGTTCAGGGTATGGTGATGGAAAACAAACGAATCACAGTGGACGAAATCGCCAGTACTTTATATATCAGTCATGGTTCAGCGTATTCCATCTTACACGATCGGTTAAATTTTAGGAAAGCGTGGATGAGTTGGGTTCCGAAAGAATTGTCGGCGCAGCATAAGTCACAAAGGTTGGACATCTCTCGTAAACATTTAGCCCGTTATCGTCGCGAGGGAGGCGGATTTTTACAGCAAATTGTTACTGTAGGTGAAACTTGGGTACATCATCACGAACCAGAAAGTAAGGCTGCGAGCATCGTTTGGAAACACTCATCATCACCAGAAGTTAAGATATATAAACGCCAACCATTAGCTGGTAATATTATGCTAACCCTATTCTAGGACGTGGAAGGTGTGGTAGCCGTTCATTTCATCCCAAGAGGCGAAACTGGGAACAGTGACAACTATTGTGATGTGTTGCGAACTAAAGTGAAACCTGCAATCAGATCCAAAAGTTGTGGAAAACTGCGAAAAGGTGTCATCCTGCAGCAAGATAACGCTCGCCCACCTTCTGCCAAACGGACAGCCGAAACAATAAATAAATTGGGATTCGAACTGCTGGAACACCCGCCATACAGTGCACACCTGGCTCCAAGCGAGTTTCATATGTTTGGACCATTGAAGGAAGCGCTCAGGGGAAGATTTGCAACCGATGCAAAGTCATTGATGCGGTGCAAAGTTGGTTACAGGTGCAACCCAAAAACATTTTTTCTGACGGAATAAAAAAAAACTTGTGAAACCCGTTGGGCAAAGTCCGTTGAAGTGCGGGGTGGTTATGTAGAAAAATAACGTGTGTTCCAGTTTTCTATCATTAGAGTACCTTTTCTCAAAAGTCCCTTTAATTTTTTTACTTCCCCTCGTATAATGATTTATGCCACTCCTGCAATAGAACACTATATAAAAAACTTCGAACGAAACCTTTTCCTTCGTTCCTGAAAGGGTTCCAGGTCAAGACGACCCTTAGCCTGTAGTCACGCTGAAGTTTCTGTCTTAATTAGAAAATATAACTCGCACAGCCCAATCTCGAATACGCTAGTTTGTCGATATCAGTGACGAACCAAAGATCCTATGCACGGCAACGATATTCTAGTACGGTTGCTACGTACTGCAGACAAGCAGCACATTCAGTTACATTTGTTAGTCACAGATCCAGCAAACGTTCGTTGCGGGCCGTGCATGTCGCATCGTCTCTGCTGGACACATGTGCGCATGCACACCGGTTCTCTCAAATTTATGCAGAACATGGTGCACGACACCAGCAATTCAACTGGAGCCTGCGATAATCTTCCTGCTTCTATTGCGGTTCTCTGAGCATTCGCTGAGTAAACGCTGCGCTTTGGAACACAAATGACATGCAATACTGCACAGTACCTCTCAAGAAGTAAAGACACTTTCATCTTATCTTGACCTGTATAGTACTTTTAACATGTAATGCATAGATTTGAAGCATTAAATTTTTTTCCATACCATTAGGAGCTGTTTATTAGTTCATGACGTTGGCCGTTTCTCCTATAACAGCAAGGGGAGAAACGGTGCGCACCATATTGATACGCACCGCGTCGCTGTGCAACCATCATGCTGGACGAGACGTGAATTAACATGCGCATTTTTAGAGCGATCAAATGAATTATTTCATGCGTATACACGAACTTCCCGATATTCGATGCACCTACATTTTCTTTCGGCACTTAAGCACCATGCTTTTCGTCGCTATATTTGCAGACGCTGTGACTTGCGCCACGCATGGCCTTTGCCATTATGTCACTCATACTTGGCACGCAGCTAGAAGAATAGCCTACCGAGTTAGGCCTAACGCGTTATCTTCCGCGCTTTCCTGGACACGTTGTGGCGTCCCTGCAATGCGCGAAGTTCGTAGGTCTGAGTCAGCCGCCGAGGTGAAACTTGTGGTACACGACGCGTGCTCGCTCAAGATAGGTCTCACTGTACGCACCCGCTTTCCTCTATCGACGTGCACCAACTTTTCATCGCGCGCAAGCCACACGCGTCTACCCCGTGAAACTTTTGCGCGCGCTTGAAGACACCACCGTGGAAGAGTCATTCCGCGTACGAACAGGCGCTGGCGGCGCGTGGCATTCCGTCGCAGTCCTACGTCCCGCCGTTGCAGAGCCTCGAGCTGGATGCGACAGCTTATATGCGAACCAAAGAGCCGCACTTGCTTGCTCGACCTCGCAACCTCGTCCGATTTGCGCACTTCCTGTTTGGAAGACGGTGGCGCGAACGCGTCGTCGCGCGCGCGGTGCCGCCGCAGCCACCGTAGCGAATCAAGACAAAGCTGCTCGCCGCGGCTCAAGGGGCCCAAGAAACTCCCGAAACAGAAACACGGGGGCGAGACGTCGCTAGGAGCAGCAGCGCACGCCTTTCGGGCGCCCGCGCGCCCGCGGTCCAGCTCAGCCGGGCATCCCTGATGAATGCTTCCGCCAAGGCGGCAGCCGCGGCAGCTCCACCTCTGACGCCGCGCCGCGCCGCGCCAACTCCCGACCGCGCCGCACCACTCTTAATTGAGCTGGCGTCCCAAGAATGCCCGCAACGCCGGGTGCTTCGTGGCCTTCTTTCTATCTTTCTTTCTTCACTTTTGTTGCGATCGTCTCTTCTCCTTTGGCTGAGGTTTTCTGGCGTTCCCCTCCTTTTTCTTTCTTTTCCCCTCGCACGTAGGCGCGCACTCTCACCATTCTATTGGGTCATTTCCTTCCACTATCGGCCGCCGGTCTCAGGTCCAATTTTTCTTCGACGGCGCTGGCCTCCTGCTGTTTTCATCGGTTTCGCGTCTGTTTCTTGACTCCTATTTTTCTTTCCGGCCGTCGCTCTCTTCTTGTTCTCTCCTCTCTTTTGGGGGGGATATATGCCGCATCTGCAAGGGTAGCGAAGGGAGCTACTTCAAGGACCGCGGTGTTTGATCGCGCCAACTCCGGTGCGTCGCTACTGAGTGCAAAGGCGCCCCGCTGCAAAACACGCAATGGCAAGGACCTGCCGCAGTTTGTTCGTCTCCCGAGGCAACCGAACTACTGGGCCCGCTGCTTCTCGAGTTCAGAAGTGTTTTGGAACGCCGGGAGGATGGGGGAAACAAAAAATGAAGTAGAAAAATACGGCACCAGCTACCACGCAGTGTCCCAGCCGACTGCGTTCGGCGTTCATCGCGAAACGCCGTGGCGTCCTTCACTCGCACAAAAGGCACCAAACTGCGCTACATTCTGCTGTGCCAAGGAGAAGAAGAAAAAAACTGCGGAAATATTGAGCACCGTATACGGTCGGGGAAAGGCAGGGCAGAAATGATTGCCTCAACTGTCCAACCGCTGAACGTTCATGTGTTTCATCAACCGAATGACGAATGCAATCTAAAAATAAAAATAAAAAATAAATATATACATCGATCAAGCAACAAAATTGAATGAAAAAACAAAACAAAAAGAAGTCAGTTTGTCGAGAGCCGCTTGAGCTTGTTAAAATATGGGCGGCGAATTGGGATGCTGAGTCTTCAAGAGTATTTTTATTACCGCGTCTTATATATATATCTATCTATATATATATATATATATATATATATATATATATATATATATATATATATATATATATATATATATAGTGCGTCCTGAAATTGGGTCGGAAATCAGCTTTGAAGGAGAATATACACAGTGGAAAAAAAGAAACAAGGACAGGCCTACAGTAGGAACGAGCACGGCGAACAGCATGCGTGATGTTGTGATGGCCAAATATACATCCCTGGATGGTCATTTTAGCTGTGCCTTCGTATCAATTAACGTAGTCACTTGTAACAAGTTGTGCGAAACGCCAAGCAAAGCAACTGAAAAAGACCTGAGAAATATCAGTGGATCAGTGTAAATTTTTTTACAGCGAAAGCTGTAAATGACTAACCTTCTGTGGTTTTTTTGGAGTCCGTCAACGGAAACGGACTTAGAGATTTCTAACAAGCCCATACGGGTGCAGTGCGGCGGCGCAGATTTCAAAATGCGGAACAGATTAGAACGCTCGCCGTGAACAATAGCGCGACGTCAAGGTTATCTCAGTATTTAAGCAGGAGAGGTATCGGCGCTAAAATCAGCTGCGTTATCGATGGGGCGGACAGGTATAGTTAGTACACCCGAAGAACAACATGCGTACGAGGAGCGCCGGTGGGAACAGCAACGGGAATGTAAACGGTGCCGGCGCGAAACGACCACCGACGAAGAACGTTGCCGCGATGCTGAACGAAAACGACAGTCGCGAGCCTGGGCACCTCCGAACGAGCAACGACGCCATACTCGCAACGCAAAAAATGACAACCATTCCACTCTGTGGGAGATGGAATGGCAGCGAAAGCACATTGGTTTTCATTTGAGAGCTTTGACTGTCGTCAGCTTTCGCTGCCATTCCATCTTGACAAAGTCGGATAGTTGTAATTTTTTTTACTCTCTATCAAAGTCGCTTCCATATATCCATCGACAATCCTCAACAGCTGCAAACTAGTCTGGCACACGTCAGGCGTGGCTGTATCTGGTGGTGGACTTGGAAGGATCAGGAGTACATCACAGTTCAAGCGGGCAAGCTGTTCGAGCCTTTTAGCAGAACACACTAAACGAAATGCTCAGGACTGTGCTTATGACGAGTATAGTAGAGTGACTTGCGTTTTTTCCATTAAAAAAAATATTGCAAAAAATCTTGCATTTACCGCCGCTTTGCTTTTGATCAAGTTTCGCAGCAATATCGCATTAAATGGTCCGAGTCGTTCAATACAACACGTGTCACTGTTATTTGCACGGCTCGTAAAGATCAAAATGCGAATTTGCTGTTATCTGCGCCTTTTTTGGTGGCCACATAGCACCTCTCAGCGATCATATCGAAGCTCGTGCTTTACCGTACTATACTCACACCAGAATTCACAGGATAACGCCATAGCCACCATGTTTGAAACATCACTCACTGTCAGAAACGCAGACGGAAGCAACTTTGCATTTCTTTGCTGGCAAACCATGCAAGCAACAGTGTGAAGCGTTGTCTTGAACGACCCGGACCATAAAGTGAGATTTGGCTGCGAAATTTGAGCAGGCACGGAGAAACGGTAATAACAAAACATTTAAAAAAGTTTTAAAAAATACATGGGTCACTACACAAACGCCTTTCTGATGACTGGTGCAGAGAGAAAGGCGTTCTGTTGTTTATTAAATAATAAGACCGTGGGAAAATATGCCACTGAAGAGCCCGCTATCCCAATAATAAATAGTAAACCTCAACGACTAAGGAATGTATGAAAAAGCTACGCAAACGAGAAAAAGGTAAAAAGGAACACTAAGGAAAAATAGCGGAGGAATAGAGTATCACTTAACTCCGTTCTGTAGCCTCCTATACAATACGCATAGAGCGCGCTGTATCAGCAACATGCGAACGTCCAGTCACAGTGAGCTATACCAGAACAGCCTCTTCTGTACAGCCACGGATTCATTGTTCACTTCTAGAGGCAGGCATTTGTTGTGGCCACGGCGCGATTAAGTGGTGAGCGATGGGACTTGTCCAAAAACGCTAAGTGCTTGTACATAAGTGTGAAATATTGTATAGATGCCTTTATGTGGGTCATCTTTCGTAAACAATCTGCACTTGGTGCGCTCTATCACCACACTGCAAATGTCAGAGGCAGGAGGAAGAGGAGGAGGAGGAGGAGGAGGAGGAGGAGGAGGAGGAGGAGGAGGAGGAAGCATGAATAGACTGAAAGACAGAGAGGTTAGCTAGTTCTCATACCGGCTGACTACCCTGTAATGGGAGTAAAAGATAATAGAGAAGAGATGAAAAAGAAAGAAAGAAGAGCAAAAAAGAAAGGGGAAAAAGTAAAAGAGAATACGACAATGGTTGTCTGAGGTAATTCCACACTGCGTGAGACTGGCCGGGAAGAACGTTATTGGGCGGTTTCAGCATTAGGCGATGGGCGCGATGCTGAAAAATCCTAACTGAGCAGGTACTAAATTGAGCAGACCAGAGCAGTCGCTATCAAAATTGATGGCGTCGTCGGCAGCTTCTGCATGAACTTCAAGGTATGATTTCCACGGATGCAATCAAGCTCTCTTGCCTGTCTTCCAGAACGACGACCACAGGCGTCATACTCCAACTTCATACTCCATATTACCACAGGCGTATGATTATGACCACAGGAGTAGGAGTATGACCAGAGGCGTCATACTCCATACCACGGGCTTCACATCCTCGGCACGTTCACCCTCCGCTTTGTGGGGTTTAAAAGAACCTCAAGTGCGCGCCCGAGTCCACACATATACGGATGTATCTTCCACTCAGACCAGCTCCACCGGTACGGTGGTTATATACCATCAAGATCAATAAGCATCACATACAAGATTTCTCACGTCACAACATCTACCGGTTCGAAGCTTGTTGCACTCCGAAGTGCTGTTGATTACATTAACAACCAACCGGCTAATCGGTGGGCGATGTTCTGCCTACAATGTCTTTTGTCATCTCTTCGTCGCGGGTCCTGTGAACAGCTCATGTCGCAGATACGAGATAAGCACCATCACATGATCGCGAAAGGACACGACGTCGTGTTTTAGTGACTGCCGGGTCATTGCGGTATCTCCGGCAACGACCTCGCCGACGAAGTTGCTAGCAAAGCACATGAAGGAGCAAACCTTGTTTCTGTACCTTTATCGACGACTGACGCAGCCCAACTCTTAAGCAAGCTAGCGCACCGTATAAGATTGGATAAGTGGCACACACTTGAATTCACCCAGCATCAATTGCATTCCCTCGATCCATCCGTGCAACTGCCGCTGTTACCTGGGCTTCCGCGAAATGAGGTAACAATGCTGTGCCGCTTACGCTTGGGCGTCGCATTCACCAATGCATATACGTGTTTGATAGGAATGGCTGATAGCGTCGAGTGCAATGCCTGTTTCGAGGAGACTATAGCATATCTACTGGGCTACTGCCCATTTTATTTTTTTTTTTTTTAATATGAAAGACGTGACCTCTACACAGCTCTAAATCAGTTAGATAGAAAACCGTTAACTTTGAACAAGATCTTGGGACTGTGGCCTCGCATATCGCAGCTACAAAAGGCTGCAAGAGCGTTGCAGCGATATTTGAAAGCTACAAGATTGAGCGACCGTCTGTGACACGGACTAAGTGAACGTCAGTGGATATAAAGCAGAAAGCTTTACCACGTCGGCGATTTCCACAGTGGACTTTCTCTTCTTCTCTTAATATTTTCCTCCCCTTTCCCTCTCCCCCAGTGTAGGGTAGCCAACCGGACTCGCTCCTGGTTACTGTCCCTGCCTTTCATTCATCATTTTCTATCTCTCTCAAGGTATAATGTTTCTCACCCGTCTTTCGTTCTTGAATGTCTTGATTTTCTTGATTTTATGGCTTTTTTTTTTTCTGGCTAGCAAAGCCTGGTACTCTAGATGATTCTTCTTTTGGATATTCTAGATGTGTAATTTACCAATCAAAGTTTCACCTAATATTCCTCGCAAGTGACCCGAAGTCATGCGCAAGCACATTCAGCCTGTGCCATGTAGTGAGCTGTGTCAATGTAAAGCTTCGAAAAGCAGTAGCTTCTCAATTATTTTTCTTTGGCAAATAGTGTCAGTGCTTGTCAATGGGACCATTGGCAAGTTGATTGACCATTGACTCAATGATGGGAAGAAGTAAACATTCTGAAAGTAAAGCACAGGCGTGAATATAGGTATACTCTTTCGCAAAAACACGTAGTAATAAACATAAAAAAGCCGTCACAAGGCTGCTAAGTTTTGGTCAGACAAAACCAAAAAGGAGCTATGAGAGCTGCGCATATTTCTCTTGCGTGTTCAGCAAATTCTTCTATCGTGGGGTTGGTAACAGAGAACGCGTTAAACAAGCCCACTCATGGCAAGTTGCAAACTTCCTCTCGGCTGTGTTTTGTTATGATGTTCGCTCGGCGACGACATTAAATGTTTCTTTTTCTCTTTCTTCCTATCTCTCTTTTCGCGGATTTAGCTGCGTGGGCACACATCTCTATGCAGCAGAACGGCAGCACAGCATACGTGCGGTACAACAGCTGGTGGCTCACACTAAAGTCAGGCAGCGCGTACCACCGCTACCGACACCGCACCAGGAACGCGCTCAAGTTTAACGTAGGCGAAAGCGAACTTAATACGGTTCTCGTATACACGTGTCCGCGGCGAGGGAGAAACTTGGAAGGGAGGAAGGGATCAGGCTCAGTGCTCGTGAGTAACATAAGAAGTTTCTCGGCGAGACAGTTCCGGGAAGCCGCTGGCGCTGCAGAATCGTCACGCCGTCCGCGCGAGAAGAGCCGGCCCGCGCTGACGGGCGCTGAAGGGATACGCCGGCGCGGTGGTATATGGCGCTGCCCCGTGAGAGATTTATGCACGTTCCGAAGGCGCACCGCGCGGGAGCTGCGCTTGCACCGAGTGGAAACAATGCGGCAGAAAGAAGCGCCGCGCGTGGGTCTATTTCGGGCCGCGGGCTCTCGCGGGGCCCCCGCCAGGATTGTTGCGGCCGGCCGCTCGCGGCTACACGCGTTGTCTAGTTACTCTTAATGAGCTACTGTTCCCCGAAGTCGGTATGCGCAGACAGCGGGCCCCTTGCCGTGCGGGCGCGTTTCTTCTTTCCAGAGGGGCGGACCCGCTGTGCGTAACGCACACAGGCGACAAGGGGAACGTGATGCGCATCCCTTACTTCGTCCTTCTCGCTTTTTATCATCTCGCCTTCGCGTAGGAAAAAATAATAGCGAGTACAACAAGATCATTTTGTCGCTTGCGGTGGAAGTGGTGGTGCTTGGAATTGCTTGGAACGACGCAGGGAGTTGTGGGATGCGAAGGCTGTGGTGGGATCGTTCCCCACCTGCGGCAAGTTGTTTTTCCATCCGCTTTCATTTCCATTAATTTATCGTTTCTTTATTTCATTTCTTAAGCACAAGTAATTTCCCCTATGTTGTCCTTGGTGTCAGTGTTTGTTGGCTTCTTATGATATGACTAATAAAATATCGGGCCCCTCGGTTAACCCCCTTTCTTCTCGTTCACCGTGGATTGTAGGGCTGTAAGATACGCTCAATCACCCCCGCGAGGTTGTCGAGAGTCTGACGCTTTATTTATTTTCGTCATCGAAATATTGATAATGTGCTATATATTAGTGTTAATGAAGTGTGAGGTATATTGCAAGTGGAAATACTGCCCTGGACTGGTTGCCCATTCGTGAACTACTTACACGCATGCCACCCTACTACTTCACATGCGAATGTGGACGAAAAGGCAGCATATTATGCAAATTATTTTGCATATTCGTATTTATGATTACATGACGATCTAATTGCATGGAAGGACGCTAATTATGACACGGATTACAATCAGACGGATGATAAACAGTCGATCAAGCAGAAAATGGCGGGAGTTACACACACACACGCACAGAAAGAGAGGGAGGGAGGGAGGGACGCAGAAAGAGAGAAAGTTCTTTATTGAGGTACATAGAATTCTGCCGGCGTATAATTATATAGGCGCCTACATGATACCCTGTATAGGGAAGGGGATCGAGAACACAGAAAGACCCTATGGGTAGAAACTAATGTGTAATGCACTCGGTTATGTACTTGCAGTAAGACTTTCAGGCGACATGCCGAAAGGACTACTCCGAGTAAGCAGGAAGTCGCGACATGGGTAATGTGGCTCCTTCTACTTCAATTCCGACCTTTTAGGCGCGTCGTCAGTGGTTCGAGTCGCGAGCTCCCACTGTACGTCACCAGCATCAACTAGTCACGAGCGCTGGTTGATAAAAGAGTATAATCGAGCACAATGGATGCTGTCATTGCACCAGCCATGAACTTCCAACAGTTCTCCACGGCCTGCCGGGTTACTGTACCATACTGCACGGTTCTTATCTGTTAACAATCCTTGTTGAATACAGGGTTCTCAGTGCAGCTCTTTAAGAAAGAAAGCTTTAACAATGAAAGTAAAGGAAGAAGGAAAGTCATAGCAGCTGCTGAATGTTCATGTTTGCCATTTTATTATTCAGCTTCAAAACACCATATGTGAAAGCTTGCGGTCTATCCGCGTAGTTTAGTAATAGACAGTTTTAGCAGAACGTTTCCTCCGCCCCGCTCCGCTCAGCCAGTGAGTGGGGGCGCAAGAGCGCATGCGCCGAACGCTCAGCCGCGAGCGCGTGAGCGGACGGGCGCCTCCGTTCCGCTGCACTCTTACGCAAAATTACACCCTTTGGGTCGTATCTTGCAACACAACAACAATTGTCGTCTGTCTTGTCCGCATTTCCTTCCTCTAATGCTGGTACTTTTCCTTCCTCTACGCTTGTTACTTCCAAGTCACGAACGGCATGCCCATTATCAGCATGGCAGATCATTCTCGACAGGAAAGTAGCGACCGCAGCGTTTTCAAGAAAGGAAGCGCAAGCAAAAAGACAGATGACGATTATCTTTGTGTGGCAAATATACGACCCAAAGGGTGTACATTTATTTAAGAGTGTAGAGAGCTCGCCGAGAGCAGCGCGCATGCGCGACGAGCGAGTCCACCTAAAATACAAAATGGCTGCTGCCACTGCCGCGGTAGGGCGGCTATGTTAGCCGCGGGTTGGCTGATCTGCTCGGGGCACCACGCTTTGCATCTTTGAAAGAGTGTCTAAAGAAACGAGATTAGGGTAAAAACTCGGCGCCAAAAGCACGGTTGGGAATACGATTATTTGTTGACGAGTACATAAGTGGCACACCAAGCGTCTTCGACTCAGAGCATACTCGCAGCCTTCGTGTCACAATGCACCCGCCCGCGTAAAAAAAAAAGAAAGAAAGAGAGAAATGAAAACAAAAAAATTTCGCCAATAATCATTTAAAAAATTGCAACATTAAAAAAAATTCGCTGCTTGGTACTTATCAACTCGAATATGCCATGTCCTTTTGGCTGTTGTCTCATCTTCTACCACTAGATGACACAGCATGCGACTGCACGACCGCCGAATGCGTGAACGCTCAGCTAAAACAGATTATTTTTCCGTTCATCCGCTGGGGCGGAGCGGGTGTACGAGAGCGGAACGGCGAGCAGAAAAACGTTCTGCTAAAACTGTCTGATGATGCGCGCAGCCAAGCTAAGGAGGCATCGCGTACCCATCGCGACATAAGGAGTGTACTGGCGTGCAGACCAGTAAATCGAGGAGCGCGACGTCACCGTATCCAACTGCGCAGTCGGCAGAACTGTGCGCCGAAGCGTACGCCCGATGTTTCACATCACATAAAAGATTAGGAAAATTCTGCTGAGTGCATGAGTTGGACGGGAACCACAATTGCCTTGAACATTGCAATATAAATTTAACACGGAAAATCTGCAGCTGAGATTTAATTAGCATATTGGGTCAAGTTTTTTATGCTTGTGAAACACGTACTTGGAAATCGTGTTTACTTGACCAAATGTAATACAGCTGTGCACGCATATCTTCGTTCACTATAACTGTACCCATTTATTTTTCTTCCTTACAAATTATTTTTTTCAAGCCAACTATGCATGCATTGCAGAAATAGCAAAGCGCAGAATGAAACTTTCAGAATTCAAACGTTATTCATACCAATCTTGATTTTTGAAATCACGAAGTTCAACGCCGTTATCTCCGGCAGTAATTGCGGACGGGTTCACTGTGACGATACACCGACGTGCTAGATGCTTGCGTTTAATGTTGTAGAAGTAAGCGTTTTTCAACGTGTTGCGGCTATTAGCGCCATTTTATTTCGCGCCGCATGCGTACATCTCCATCACGCAATGTTAACGTGACGCGTATATCACGCTAATAGCTACATTTCTGTGAAGAGCCTAAACGGACATGATGGGCAACTTCTAGACGTTTGTACGACTGTGTTACACCTCAAAATGGAAGCGGGAGAATGAGAAAAGCGACAATATAATGAGTTCAACCAATACTGAACCAAGCAGAGAGTAATGATGAGAAAAAAGGGAACGTTAATGTACACACGCATATATTCGAGGGTTTTGATGAGGCTCATCCTCGCAAACAACTTTCTGATGTGTCAGTGGTTTATTTAATTATTTATTTATTTATTTATTTATTTATTTACTTATTTATTTATTTATTTATTTATGCACTGTAATCTCAAGGACCTCGTTACGAGGCAGTACAGTCTGACGACAAAAGTTTACGGAGGTTGGGTTACACGAAAACAGTCAATTTGGCCCGAAAGGCGAAGCATCAATAGCAACACAAGGTATTAGTATTCCTATTAGTAAAGTAATTACACAAAGTAAAACTCGTAGTTTTATGGCCAGTACAAGTTGCAGTAAGCATTCGTTTACTGACTCAACAAGCGCTATGTCACGCGTCCAAAGACACACATGAACAGGGCCGGTAAATGTAGCGATTCCTTCCGCTCAATTCTAAATTCCTCTCTTACCATTCACCATTCGCAGCCGGCTGATCCCATTGATAACGCGAGCGGAGCACCATTCTGGCCACTGACGATGCGCGACAAGGAATGACATTGGCATAGAATCGTCACATTATCTCGGCCCTGATATCCCTCGATGACCACGAGCACTCGCTGTCAAAACGCTGCCATGGTGAGGTGCCGCAGTTGGCTTGGCCGGCGCCTCCTTGAGACCAGGCCTGTGCTTTCTGCTTTATGACGTCATGCTACTTGGTCTGAAATTTCCATTGCCAAGCCCAGCGTGACGAAAGCGGGGAGTCAAAATCACCGCGGCTTGCTCGGTAGCATCCGCATTAGATTCTATATGGTAATCGGACACGGTAGCACGACGTCATCGATCTAAGTGCACGGGCCTTGTGCTGTCTAGGAGGCGTTGGATTGCGCCACGCTCGCGAGCGAACATTTCGTGCTGCCGCTGGCTTCACCATTTCCACTGCGTCGCGTCTCCGAAACTCAGATCACGTGACCTACAATACTATAGGCAGACAGAATGTCAGCGCGGACGAATCGTGCACGTCAGCCTTCTCGGCTCGCCCTTAGCTCACCCTTCACGCTGGCACCCACAGCAAATTTCGACGAGCTTCGGCTTCGAGCGCATTAAAAACGCTGGTTTTGGAACAAATGTTCCAATGACCTTCGAATTGAAGAATTGCGTCAGCAGTTAAGACTAGGAAACCACCGTGTCTTACTCGGTGCGGCGCGGCCGACGCCAGGCGGTGCACGCGTGTCAGGGGCAGCTGTCAAGGCCCGCTGCCTTTTCTCTTTCGCGCTTTCTGTGCGTCGTTTGCGTGTCCCTGACCCTCAGAATAGCAGTGTAATTGTCGAAATTAAAACGAAATGGCCGAAGCGAACGATAGAGGCGAGTTCCTGGCCCTGACAGGCTACCGGCCTGTTTCCATCACGCGTGCCGAAGAGATGCCGACGATGGCGGCGGAGAATGCTCGCAAAAGAAAGAGCCCGGCGGTGGTGCTCCTCAGAGGTGCGCAGCCGGGACCGCGAAGACAATTTCCCGAGCGGCGCTCCACTGCGTTCGCCCGCGTATCGTCCGCGTGTGGCGCGCCGCGGAAATTTCTAGGAGCGGGGGGGCCCCCGACACAGACGTGTGGGCGATGTTATCGGCCCGGCGTCGGCGGGCCGCCTGTGGCCCTCCCGCGGAGCGCGCGAAAGCAAAAATTACGCCGTAATGCGCGAGGCAGCGTAACTAGGAACGCTAAAAACGTTCAGTATATAGAACCGCTCGTTGCTACGAAACTTGGGAAGAAAAAAGAATGTAAATAAGAATGAAAATATGTATATAGACGGGGAAGCAGGAAAATCTCGTGATGACGGTGAGGGCGGCCTGACGCTCACGTTCCGCCATCTCTTTTTCTCAGCCTCTTCTATAGTTTTCGGAGAAAGCTTAACGGAAAGGTGGTTCATCAGGGCGTCTCTGCCTGTCAATCAAGAGTGCGCGCGCGCTCCGAAACGAGCGTGAAGAACCTGTCCTCCGAGGGCTCAAGCGCCGGACACGCCCGATGGCGGCGGCAAGAAGTGAAGTTGTGCGGCGCCGCGCACGAGCCCGCCAGAAAAAACGAAATTGCTCGCGCTCCGGCCATGGGACTTGGTCGGTGTCGGAAAGCCCGACCTGTAAAAAGCGGCGGCCGCCGCTTGCACACCCGACTTGCTCTTTGTTTCGCGAATCGAGACCTACACTGCGCCCCCCCCTTTCCCTCCCTGCTTCTGCCTCCCAACGTCCTCCCCCGTACGCGAGTTTCCGAACGCCGCCTGTCGCTCTCACCCGCAAAGCGGGCGTGAGGCCAAAGCGCGGCGCGTTAACAAGAAATAAAGGTCGAGTCAAGGTCCCGCCGTCGGTCAACCGCGTGTTGGCAACGTCTCGTCAGCGGGAGGCAGGCGCGCCGAAAGTTTATCCCGTAGGTGCACCTCCCCTGCATCCGAGACGACTGGGGGGCTGTTAGCGGAGCGTTTCGAAATTGGTGCTAGGTCGGAAAGGGACACAACGGCAGTACTCGCTGACTGCAAGGCGTTTATAAAATGGGGAGGCAGTTAAGAGGGGGAGATGAAAAAGCTCTGCCTAACAGTCCTAGAAGTAGGCTCATCTTGAGGAAAACAATGTTTTGAACATCTCGCAAAGAAAGTGGTTTTCAACGTATAAGGCAGGAAAGGTTGCGTGTTATTAAAGTCGTCGTAACTTGGTTGGCCTTTATTCTACAGCCACGTTCAAGCAACTATAGTTGCTTGAAATTTTACTTTAATACTAGTTTGGACTACAGTCAAAACCAATATGGTTGCGCCTGAATTTCGGCCAATTAAAGATTTCCAAGACCGACATTGCGATGGTTCTCATGCTTCTAAACGACCTTCTTACTTGTGCAGCGTTTCTTTCGTGGTCTGAAAACCACGTCAAGCCAAGTATATGTAAACAGGATAGATAATATTCTTCCTTGCAGCTTGTAATCATCATAAGGTAACGATATCTTCCCGCGGTCACTGCCTTATCATGCTCTACGTGTATGCAGACGTTGCTGGTTAATAATAATAATAATAATAATAATAATAATAATAATAATAATAATAATAATAATAATAATAATAATAGTGATAACAATAATAATCAAATGTTTATTGTAGTGCCCAGGAACAGCTACGGAGCCTTCGTACTGGTGCACTTAAAGAGTAATTCGCGAGACAAAATGTACTGAGATGACAAATGTGGTAGACAAAACAACGTGTGATACGGAAGCAGAATACGAGCAGGCGGACGTAAAAGAGAGTTAATTATACAACTTTATTATCCACATATATACTGAACGCAGGAAATTAACTCTGAAGTATGTTAATGCAGGCAGAATGCTTATTACACGTTTTTTTTTTTTTTTTGGAATCGAGCCATAAGACAGAGAGACAGAGAAAGCTTTAATGATACGAAACACAGAGAGGTGGGCCTGATGTACCTAGGACAGTCTCTAATGCAACAAGGCCGCGCAGGAAATGCGGCATGCTGCCTCGCATAATTTGGCACATGATCAAGAAGCTTTGGACAATGTATAAAGTCATGGATCACCTTATACAGCAACAGGTCTGGTTTATCCGCCGTGGCTGCTTAATGGCTGTGGTGTTGGGCTGCTAAGCACGAGGTCGCGGCATCGAATCCCGGCCACGGCGGCCGCATTTCGATGAGGGCTAAATGCCGAAACATCCGTTTACTTAGATTTAAGCGCGCGTTAAAGAACCCCAGGTGGTCTAAATTTCTGGAGTTTCCCACTACCGCGTGCCTTATAACCAGATCGTGGTTTTGGCACGTAAAACTCCGTTCTCTAATTTTAATTTTTAAGGTCTGATTTAACGCGTCTTTATTTTAGAGGTGTATAATGTGGTATACTTGAGAGGGCTGGACTATGGTCACCAAAACGGCAAGAGTAGAGCTTAAAAATAGATATTTATTTATTCTGGACGCGTTCAATGAGGTCAGAATTAGAATTGCACGTTCCGCCCAAAACTACCGAGGCATAGTCTGGTAGCGGAAGGCACACAGCAGAATACAACTTCAGAAGGGCAACAGTACAGTGAAAGTCATGGGATATACGACAAACAATACCAAGAGCGCAAAGGGCACGTTGTTTTCCGTATCTTTCATGTGAATAGGAAGTGAGGGTTTTGTCAAAGTACACACCAATATCTTCCATTTCATCGACCCTGGGCAATGGAGCATCCCGAAGGGTGCATGAAAATTTTGCAAGGCGTATTTTCCTCGTATAACTTAATACCATAGCTTTGGAAGCATTTAAGAGTAGATTATTGTCTCTGCACAAGTTTGAGATAAGTTTTTTTTTTTTTCTCCCATTAAAGTCAACGCTCGTTCTTGAAGAAATGCCTCAAAGAAGCTTTCGCCTTTATAGCGACATCTTTCCGTTCCGAAAGTGAAGTTTGCGCGCAATCGTCTTCAGCTCATTATGTGCCAAGAAGGTCTGAGCCATCGGAGACAGAGAGCAAAAGAACATAAGTACATCAGAATGACAACTCCAAAGGTGGGCAGGAACCCGTCAGTGCAATATTTCGCGTGGCTCGTTATTTCTGCTCACCCGAAACCGCGCAACTCGCTCGCTTCTTTCAATATTTGACCGCGTGCACAAATTACTGCACGCTATTATTCGGAGAGCTGCGCGCTAGGACCCCTGTGCGTCCACAGGCTGTTATTAGCGCACGGCGCGTGGGTCCGGCCATTGTTACGCGAGACGCGCGCGCACACGCAGTGCGGACAAGGCGAAAACCGAAGAGCGGGCCACGCGGACTTTTGTGCCTCGCGTTTGATGTTGCGCGGCTGACCATAATCGTCCGAGCCATAATTGTACTCTCCTCAGCAGCCTTTATATATATATATATATATATATATATATATATATATATATATATATATATATTGTTCCGTGGAGGTCGTCTTGCTTCTCCTGCAAACACAGACACATGCGCTGCGCTGCAGCTGCGGCTTCTCAGGTAACACTTGTCGCTGCGCCCTTTTCCGTGCGCGCAGGGCAACACGATCCCAGCACGTCATATTTCGAGCAAGCATTAAAAGCGCGCGCGAATCTTGTTTCGGCTGATTGCGCTGCACGAGGTCTCCGCCTTTCAAATAAACCCAGCGCCAGCAATGCGTGCCAGCAGGAGGAAGAATCCGGTGCCGGGGAGCGTCAAAGCACTCGCCTGCAACGGGCAAGACCCGATAACTGAAAGAGCAAGGACTCGATGATTACTGTCGACTGTGTACAGTTCACCTTCCACTGGAGGCGTTGTTCCTGTAGCTCAGCTCTGTATTGTTATGGTATACACTCTGTCGCTTAGCACGCTTTCGCGCGCGATGATCATGTGGTCTCGTGTCGTCCGGTTTGGGCAAATCAGCGCCGTTCACCGTTGGAACATACACAGTTATATTCTGCGGCGCGCACGCGTGCGTGCCTTTCGACGAAGGTCTCCGACAACGGGAGCTTGTCTTATTCGTGATCCCCGCCATTATCTGTGCCGCTGTGGTTTGGGTCGCTTTAAAGTATGCGATTGCGACCGAAGGGCAGGACCGCATTGACGCAAGATGTAATACGCTCAGAATATCTTGTTTTATACGTGAAATGCTTGTTTGTGTAAGGAATGAGAAGGGAGAAAAAGCCGCCTGATCAGAGCTTTGAGTGCTTTTTAAAAGCATCCACGCTTACGCCGCGGCTGCATTTAGAATGAGTATCGCCACTTTACGTAGTGCTATCATTGTTTTCTTTTTTATTCGTTCGGGGGCGGCGCCGCTCTCGCTTAGACGCACATTCCAGACCAACCACTTTCCTTTTGATTGTTTTTTTTTTCAGCACAGCGTGTCCTTCAGTATCGTGGAGCCCCAAGGGAGTGGGAGCAGAAATATCCGCGACAGTCCACTGTAAAAGGTTCCTTTCGGGATGCCTAATGAGATCTCGCGTCGGCCGGCGATAAAATAATGGAAGCCAGGGAACCCACTCACCATGGCCAAGCTCGACACGCGAGGGAAGAAGACGTAGCGTAGTGAGCAAAAAAACAAAGGGGGGGGGGAGGGGAATAAGACAGAAAAATAAAGTACGCATATCCTCGAAAGCGAGGGTCCTGCAGAGAAGCTTCTAAAGCTAACCACAAACGCCGCTGGGAGAGAAGTGCACGAAGTTTGCGGAAACTGGGGTATCGCGTTATGCTTGCATTTCTCACCTCTGTTTGTTTGTGTTTCTGGATATTTTCTTTATTTTGATCTCTTTTGTGTGTGTTAGTGTGCGTGTGCGTGTGTGTGTGTGTGTGTGTGTGTGTGTGTGTGTGTGTGTGTGTGTGTGTGTGTGTGTGTGTGTGTGTGTGTGTGTGTGTGTGTGTTTGTGTGTGTGTGTGTGTGCACACGCCCCAAAATCGCATCCGGAAATATTCACACCAATCCGCACATAGCGCGTACGGCTCTCACTGGCTCTCATTCTCTTGCTAGTTTGCCAAGCGCGCCAGCTGGATTGCACATGCGGAGGGGGGAGGGAGGCATGGCCGTGGCGAACTGTGCTCGGAAACTTCGCTGAACTCTTCTGGATCCTTTTACTGGCTGCACTTATAGTAAAGCTTTTCTTTTATTTCTTTCGCTATCTCTTTCTTTGTTCTTTCTTCTTTATTACTGTCTCTCTATTACGCTGCCTTATCAGCCAGTTTCGTCGCATTGTTTTAGATTTCTATTTTTTCTATTCTATTTCTATTCTACAAGCCAGTTCTCACATAGGCGTTTCGGTCGGGGGAGCGAGGAAGATCCCTCCATCTGTCAGGCAGAAAACGCGGTCGCCTAGGTGATCACACTGAAACAGCAGCCGAATTCGCTAAGCATTTCGTACGGTATGGAGCAGTCCGCACGAAAAGGCGCTGGTCAATCGTGATAGATATTAGTATCGAAGATGTTGGGCCATACGAAAGATGTTCTTAATAACGGATAGCTTCGCGAAATCCACCACGCGGAAAGATGGTGGTGGGGCTTAGTTCGTCGATGTTCACGCTGAATTTGTTTGAAGCACGAGTAACAGATACAAGTAGTTTAATTGAGAACATATCACCTTCTCGTTTTAACGTACTTACTTCTCTTGTCGCAATTTAAGCAAAATCCAGCACGAACCGGTGGGCTCCTGTCGTTCGCAAAAACATCGTCGCTCGCCGCTGGCCCGCCAGAACGAGAGCACCAAGTCTGTGTTTGAATCCGTCATTTTCGCTACGCCAATGCGTCACACACAGCTACACGCCCGCATTGCCAGCAAGGGTCGATGAAAGGTACCGCGCGAGACGCGAATGATACAAAACATTCAGCGAGAAATATACCGCTCACCCTCCCCATAGCGACGGCCGAACAAGTAGTATTTGGATCGGACTGCTGGTACGATCTGTTGGGAACTCGGCGCTGACGCCCGTGGTTGTACCTGGGTCGCAAGCCCCAAGGGTAGCGTTGGCCTGGCGGCCTGGGGTACAACTGCAAGCATCCGAAGGTCCCGGCAAAGCATGAGTCGACAGGTAACAACGAAACAACTTGTTTATTTTAACATCGCAAAGAGTTGGCGGTCAGGTTTGACCGAAGTAGAGAGACGGGAGAGCACTTCACTCAACGGAAGAAATCGGAGCCCTCCTCTGGCGTCCGGGGGCAGCTGTTTTTATACTCTCGCAGTTGAGGGCAAGAAGGAACCCCTCAAAAGACGAGCACGTGAATGTACAATGGGCTAATGGTGACGCACACTGTCGTAGCGATGCCGTAGCACCATGTCGTGGCGCTGCGCACGATCTCGTAGCACCTGGTCGTGGCGCTGCGCAGCACACTGTCGTGGCGCTGCGCAGCATACTGTCGTGGCGCTGCGCAGCACACTGTCGTGGCGCTGCCGGTCGGACACAATGACTGTAACGAGAAGATGGTCCCTGCTTTGGCATCGCCTGTTTCGGGCACAATGACTGGAACGAAATCCCTGCTTTGGCATCGCCTGTTTCGGGCCCAATAACTGGAAGGAGATCCCTGCTTTGGCCTCGCCTGTTTCGGGCACAATGACTGGAACGAAATCCCTAGGCGGTCGCATCGCCGCAGACGCGCCTGGAAACACCTGGCGATGAGTGTTGCGGTGACGACGATCGGGCCAAAATGTCCGCCGCCCCGCCGCCGTCGCGCCGGCAAAACCACGTGTCGCAGGCGAAACGCAACAGACCGCCCCGCCGGGGAAAGGAGATCCCGATGGACAGGGGACTGCATCCGCTGTCCGGAGGGATGTCGCTCGATGATGCTCATAACCGAAGTCGGGCGTCCCTTGACGTTTCTTGAGCGCAGCGCACAGAGAAGGCCTCGTTCTCTCGTTCAGGTTCGCACGGGACACTGCAAAGTGACTTCGGGAGAGTTCACATTTTTGTTCTCGTTCCCGGCAAGCGTTAGAACTACGCTGAAAACTCAACCGCTCAGTCAGCAAGCACGGCACAACCCTCACTAAGCCCTGCCAGGCTCTTTCCCCTTTTTATACCACTGCCTAGTTCCTTACAGTAGTCTAGCATCACTCAGAACGCGTCCACAAATTGAAAAATTGCACTAGAAAGCATATCATCACTTTGAAACACTAAACAAAAGCAATATGTTAAAAAAAATCCTGCCTCAGGAAGAAAAACATCAGTAACAAACAATTTTGAGGCTGATTCCTACGTTAGGGGCTTCGACTTAAGCCATCGGCGTTACCGTTGAGACTCCCCTTTTTGTAACGCACCTCAAAGGAATATTGTTGTAAAGCGAGGCTCCAGCGCAGGAGGCGGCCATTTTTGGGAGAGATGGTCTGCAGCCATTGGAGAGGGCAGTGATCCGTCTCAATGATAAACCTCGAGCCGGCTAGATAGCATGACAATTTCTGAACGGCCCACACGAGACATGCACACTCTTTCTCGGTGGCGCTATACGCCTGCTCACGACTGGTCAGCTTACGACTAGCATACAGGACGGGGTGTTCTACTTCTCCATTTTCCCGTTGGCACAGTACAACGCCCATGCCTCGCTCACTAGCATCGCACTGAACAATGAACCCTTTTGTATAGTCTGGCGATCGTAGCACAGGCTGGCTTGTTAGGGCACTCTTTAGGGCGCTAAAAGCTCTTTCCTTTGTCTCGTCCCAGACGACTGTTTGAGGCTCTGTCTTTCTTAGAGCATCCGTCAGGGGAGCCGCGATATCAGAGTACCTAGGGATGTACCTCTGATAGTAGCCGGCGACACCTAAGAACGACCGAATATCGGTCTTTGTGCGCGGTTGCGGAAAGTCTCGCACAGCGGCCACTTTTATTTCAGAGGGGCGGCGACGACCCTGACCAATCACGTGACCGAGGTAGACAACCTCGGCCTGTGCTAACTGGCACTTAGGAGCCTTTACTGTCAAGCCTGCTTCGCGCAGGCGGGTTAGCACTGCCCGCAAGTGTGTCATATGCTCAGACCAGGATGCGGAGAATATCGCTACGTCGTCTAGATACGGTAAAGCGAATTCTTGCTGTCCCCGCAACACTTTATCCATGAGACTTGAAAAACAGTATGGCGCGTTCTTCAAACCAAAACTCAACACTTTAGGACGGAATGTTCCCATTGGTGAAATGAACGCCGCATACCTACTAGCCTCTTCTGTAAGTGGAACCTGCCAATAACCCCTGACAAGATCTAGGGTGGAAATAAACTGAGCGCTACTAACTTTCTCAAGGCGCTCCTCGATGTTAGGGATCGGATAAATTTGATCCTTAGTGATGGAATTAAGCCTGCGGTAGTCGACGCAAGGACGAGGTTCCTTGCCCGGTACCTCAACTAAAATCAAAGGGGAGGTATAATCACTCTCACCTGCCTCAATAACACCGAGCTGTAGCATTTTCTTTACCTCAGCCTCCATAATATCGCTCTGGCGGGGTGACACCCGATACGCCTTGGATCGTACTGGCTCTGTGGAGGTAAGTTCTATATCATGAGTAAGTACAGAAGTCCTACCAGGCCTCTCAGAGAACAGACCTTGAAACTCTTGTAATAGCTGGTGTAGTTCGGTTTTCTGCTCAGGCGACAGCGGTGCTTTACTGATAAGGTCACTAATGACTTGACCGGTGTCTTCCCTGTTCGTCACTGAGCCTAGTCCCGGAAGCTCGACCGGAAGCTCTTCAGGAACGTTTACCATCATGCACACCACTGCTTCCCTTTGTCTATAAGGTTTGAGCAGATTACAGTGGTAAACTTGCTGTGCTTTCCGCTTTCCTGGCAGACTTACCACGTAGTTAACGTCCGACAGTTTCTGAACAATTCGCGCTGGGCCCTCCCACTGCACGTCTAGTTTGTTGTTTAGCGATGTGCGCAATATCATGACCTCATCGCCAACCTCAAAACGACGGGCCCTGGCTGTCCGATCATAATAAACCTTGGCCCTCTGCTGGGCCTTTGTCATTGCTTCACCTGACAACTCCTGTGCCCTTCTTAAGCGTTCGAGGAGCTTAAGCACGTACTCCACCACGACTGGGTCGTCGCCCCTACCTTCCCATGATTCTCGAAGCATGCGAAGCGGAGATCGAAGCGAGCGACCGTACACCAGTTCAGCTGGCGAAAACCCCGTAGCCGCATGCGGCGCGGTCCTTAAAGCAAACATCACCCCAGGCAGACACAGCTCCCAGTCAGTTTGATGTTCAAAACACAAGGCTCTCAACACGCGCTTCATGACGGAGTGGAGCTTCTCAACGGAATTCGACTGTGGGTGGTACACTGAGCTGTGTAGCAGCTTTACCCCACACCTTTCGAGAAAAGTTGTCGTCAAAGCGCTAGTAAACACTGTGCCCTGATCTGATTGAATTTCTGCAGGAAAACCAACTCGCGCAAATATGGACAGTAGTGCATTGACTATCTCAACTGAGCTGAGTTCTTTAAGCGGCACTGCTTCAGGGAACTTTGTCGCTGGGCAGATCACAGTCAAAATGTGTCTGTATCCCGTGGCTGTTACCGGCAGAGGTCCCACTGTATCAATAACGAGCCGTCTAAAAGGCTCCGTTATGATAGGTACCAATTTCAACGGCGCCCTTGATTTGTCCCCTGGTTTGCCCACCCGCTGACAAGTGTCACATGTCCTCACGAAATGGTCTGCGTCCCGACAACACCCTGGCCAATAGTACTCTTGCAAGAGACGGTCCTTAGTTTTCTTAACTCCTAGGTGTCCGGACCACGAACGCCCGTGTGACAAGCGCAACAGATCCTGACGATAGCATTGAGGCACGACCAGCTGATCGAACTCCACTCCTCGGCGGTCTAGATACTTCCGGTACAGGACTCCACCTCTTTCCACAAAACGCGCAGTTTTCCTGGCGATACCTTCTTTGACATTGCAGCGCACGTTTTCCAGGCTGCCATCCTTTTTTTGCTCGGCTATCAAAGCCGACCGGCTGACTTTTAGCAACCTATCAAGTCCGTCTGACGTAGGCGCGATGAGCAAATCAGTAGATAGCTCTTCTAACTTTCCCGAATCGGGATTTTCCTCTCCAGTATCTGGCGCCTTCAACGCTACAGACTCAATTTTATTCTGTTCGGGCGTGCTCTGAATATCAGCTTGCTGCGCCTCTGACCCTTTTTCGTTGTTTGATAACGTCGGCCCCGCAACTACCGCCTTTGCAGCGAGCTCCCGAACCTTCGATCTGGTTAAGGCCTGAACACTAGCTTCACCAAACAAAAGCCCCTTCTCGCGCAGGAGGTGATCGGACCTGTTTGAAAATAGGTACGGGTACTGGGGTGGCAGCATAGATGACACTGCCGCCTCCGTCTCAAGCGCTCCGAAAGGTCCTTCAATAAGCACTTTTGCTACCGGCAGACACACGCTATGAGCTTCCACGGCTTGCTTGATCCACGCGCACTCGCCCGTGAACATATGGGGTTCTACGTAAGACGGGTGAACTACATCCATCGTAGCTGCGGAATCGCGAAGCACTCGGCACTCTTTCCCGTTTACGAGGAGGTCTCGCATGTAAGGCTCAAGAAGCTTCATGTTCTCGTCAGTGCTGCCTATTGAAAAAAACACAACTTTTGGTGTTGTTTCCGGACACTGCGCCGAAAAGTGACCCGGCTTCTGGCACGTATAACAAACGCCCGCTCGCCTCATCTCGAACCGCTTTCTGCGTTCGGCTTCGGCTGCCGTCTCTTTACGTTTGGTCGGATTGCTTTCACTCGCATCCTCACTACGCGTGTCCCCCTTAAATCTCATGGGCGTGAACCTTGGCCTCTCAGACTTGGAGCCAAATTCACCCTTTTGACCGTCCTTAGCTCCGCGAGCTCGACGCGTCACAAACTCCTCGGCTAGCTCAGCGGCTCTAGCCACCGTACTCACGTCTGGCCTATCCAAGACCCAGTATCGCACGTTCTCCGGTAACCGACTATAAAACTGTTCTAGCCCGAAGCACTGCAGAACTTTATCGTGGTCACCAAACGCTTTCTCTTCTTTGAGCCACTCCTGCATGTTCGACATAAGCCTATACGCAAACTCTGTATATGACTCACTTCTGCCTTTCTCATTTTCCCGAAACTTCCGACGGAACGCTTCCGCAGACAGCCGGTACTTTTTTAGCAGACTCGATTTTACTTTGTCGAAATCCTCTGCTTCCTCTCTATCCAAGCGAGCGACTACGTCGGCCGCCTCGCCGGGTAACAAAGTGAGCAAGCGCTGTGGCCACGTTTCCCGAGAGAACCCCTGCTTCTCGCACGTTCGCTCAAAGTTAACCAGGAACAAACCAATGTCCTCTCCAAGCTTAAACGGCCGCATCAGGTCAGTCATTTTGAACAATACGCGTTCTCCTGCACCGTGTGCCTGACTTCCATTACGAGCGCGTTCCATCTCTATCTCGAGACGCTTCATTTCCAAAGCGTGTTGACGGTCACGCTCTTCTTTTTTCTCTTGTTGCTCTCGCTCTTTCTGTTCTTTACGTTCGCGCTCTTCTCTTTTTGCAGTCTCCCTCTCTTCAATAGTCTCAAGGCATTCCGACAGCTCGTCATCCTCAGCCTCTAACTCAAGAATAGCCTTTATCAGTTCTGGTTTTCTGAGTTTGTCTGAGACATCCAGACCCAACTCTCTTGCAAGCTCCAACAATTTCGGTTTGCGCAACGACTTCAAATCCATGGCTGCTCTGAATGCTGCTTTCTCTACTGCTTACTATTGTCTTGCCGCAAACTAACCCGGCAGCAACGACAACCACAATTACCAGCTCTGTTTCTGACACTAACAAAAAGCCTGGCAACGCTCAGAAGAAGAAAGTCCCGCACTCACCAAACCTCGCAGGCAGGAATTCCGCGCAGTCGTTCCGCTGCAGGCAACCAGTCGTCACACAGGGCTCGTTGCACTGCTCCCGGATCGTCGTTGAGCTGCTCAGCATACTGTCAACTGCATCTCTTTGCTGCTGGCCTCCGTTGTCGTGATCTCGCCGCTGGCAGACAGTTGTTTGAAGTCGTAGGCGATCTCACCGCTGGCAACCAGATATTTGGAGTCGGAGGTGATCTCACCGCTGCCAACCAGATGTTTGGATCGGACTGCTGGTACGATCTGTTGGGAACTCGGCGCTGACGCCCGTGGTTGTACCTGGGTCGCAAGCCCCAAGGGTAGCGTTGGCCTGGCGGCCTGGGGTACAACTGCAAGCATCCGAAGGTCCCGGCAAAGCATGAGTCGACAGGTAACAACGAAACAACTTGTTTATTTTAACATCGCAAAGAGTTGGCGGTCAGGTTTGACCGAAGTAGAGAGACGGGAGAGCACTTCACTCAACGGAAGAAATCGGAGCCCTCCTCTGGCGTCCGGGGGCAGCTGTTTTTATACTCTCGCAGTTGAGGGCAAGAAGGAACCCCTCAAAAGACGAGCACGTGAATGTACAATGGGCTAATGGTGACGCACACTGTCGTAGCGATGCCGTAGCACCATGTCGTGGCGCTGCGCACGATCTCGTAGCACCTGGTCGTGGCGCTGCGCAGCACACTGTCGTGGCGCTGCGCAGCATACTGTCGTGGCGCTGCGCAGCACACTGTCGTGGCGCTGCCGGTCGGACACAATGACTGTAACGAGAAGATGGTCCCTGCTTTGGCATCGCCTGTTTCGGGCACAATGACTGGAACGAAATCCCTGCTTTGGCATCGCCTGTTTCGGGCCCAATAACTGGAAGGAGATCCCTGCTTTGGCCTCGCCTGTTTCGGGCACAATGACTGGAACGAAATCCCTAGGCGGTCGCATCGCCGCAGACGCGCCTGGAAACACCTGGCGATGAGTGTTGCGGTGACGACGATCGGGCCAAAATGTCCGCCGCCCCGCCGCCGTCGCGCCGGCAAAACCACGTGTCGCAGGCGAAACGCAACAGTAGGAACTAACCTTCACTTGTTTGCTTAACCTTACCGTCCTGCAGGTATTTGCAGCCGGGACACAGCCAGTGTCGAGCAAGATCGCTTGAAGGAGTTTACTTGCTGATGCGCACATACCGGTCCCCCCTTCCGAGCTTCCCTTCCGAGCACCATTCATCCATTCATCTGTATACGAATAATTAATTTGAACACGGCCACCAATCGCACGGAACAATAAGTACTCACGGAAAAATATAGCTTCGCAAAACTGGCCAGTCACAACGACGGATGAATGCCCACCACAGGGTCATTCCTGTTAGATCCAACACGACAAAGCTGCCGCGAATGGTCAAAACGGAATGAGAAACCGCCAGCGCTGTGAAATTTGGGTGCAAATTAAAGAAACCCGTGCGGTGGAGATTAAGTCGCAGCCCTCAACTATACCATGCCCCATGAGTTGTCATCATTGGACGAGAGAAACCGTGGTTTATTCGACAAAATGTTGCGGTCTCTTCGACACGCGCCTTGCCAACATATTGTTAAACCCGCATCTCCACCAAAGTGTGACGGAGGCGAGATGTAGGCAAATGATATATTTGCAAACTATTTACAAAGAAAGCTAGGGCAAGAGAAGATGTTTTATCGGGGACACGTGCAAGCGACCTCATCGTCGTCTTCATCGCTCTGTCAAACCTCGCGTGCATCCATGTATCAAACGCTCCGTAGCGATATCATGCTCTAAAACGAATTCATTTATTTTTACATAAGAATTACATTGAAATACGTATGGTGCATTGGCGCTTAGTACATGTACACCTCAATTGAGATATAACTTAGCGGAACCGCCGAAGACAGCCCACCTGTGCCAGAAAAGAGAGAGAGAGAGCATGCATAGAAAGGCAGGGAGGTTAGCCATAGGCAGGTCCAGTTGGTTACCCTGCATGGGGGCAAGGGGCTGGGGGATAAAAAGAGAAAGAGAGCGGAAGGGAAGAGTAAGTTAGAGATGAAATGTAAATGACTATTAATGTGAATTTCGGCAGCAACAACTTATGGCGCAGAAGCCGGCCAGTGAGAAATACGCATGAGTAAATAATGTTTTAGGAATATAGGCCGAGATCTTTGTAGGCTATAAATTATCCATAGGTCGGATTTTCCTGAATGAACTCGCCGCGCATATCGGGAACGTTACAGGAAGAACTTCAATATATGAGATCACATTGACAAAGCAGCTCGTATACGTATCCCCTGGTTAACCTCCCTGTCCTTCCTTTGCTTTTACCTCTCTCTATTGACTAACTGCATGGTATCTTCATGAACGCTCCATTGGCCATGAGAATAGGTCTGGGCCATCACAAATCGGGCCTTTGCACGACTGCCTTTTCTCTCCTTAGCTGAAGGAAAAGAAATCGCTAAACATTCGAGGCCTCCGTTCGTCACTATTGTGTTTTCTTCACCCGACTGCATGCGACGAACTGCACTGAAGCAGCTATATCAAAACGTCCTGTGATGGTAGCTCCGCAGCGATGGGTTCCTGCCTAGCCGTTCCTATAATAATACGCAAATGCACCATTTGTATCGTGTGTGATATTGGTTATGATAATAACCGCATTCGGCATCTAGCGTGACAGAAAGTAAACGAACCGTCAGCTTTATGTACGCAGTATTTATACGTATGTTTGTCGAGTCTCCCCGAAGCCCATCCGCCAGCACCGGCTTTCTACGCGTCGATGTGAACATCATCCAGATATACAAACCGAGAGGCCGTCGCCCCTTCACTCTGCACCGCACAAGGTTTCGTCTCCCCTCGAGATATCGTGCAGTGTTTCGAGCAAGGAGGAAAGGGACTCGTTCACGCTGTTTACGTCGAACTTTCTTTCTTCTTTTACAGCGGAGCTGTACATGGCTAGGGTACCATAGAACATTCATGTCCGCACATAAAAACTATCATCATCAATGGCGCATATCCCCGTAAGCACTCATACCTCCGTAAGCGAGCAAAAAAATGCAATGGGCCATAGCCTCGTAAGACAGAGGCTATAATCACTCAGCAAAGTGAAGCGAACAGTGCCTACATTCTTTGGAATCACGCAGACAACACGCGGAACAGCATGTCGAAAAGCTGTAGTCGGCTGCCTCGGAGAAAAACAATGGTAGGTCTCGTCGAGGCTCTGCTGCGGCTCCGTAAAGAACCTAGACGGGTAGTGTTAGAGTGCCTTGCGACGGGAGAGGAGACGGGGGGGGGGGGGGCACGCCTGGTTAGGACTCCCGAAGAGCACATCGCTTACGAAGCGCAACGGCGCGAACTTAGGCGATAGCAGATCGACGGCGGCGCGCGGCAAACAGCACCGAAGGTCGTGCCCGAGAAACCGGCCGTGTAAGCGGCAGGCGAGACGTGACGACGCGCGTCGCGAATCAGAGAGTGCGGCGAAGAGACGCAAAAGTCTCTTCGATGTCGAAATGCGATATCGAAAGGTTCGTGGCTACTCACTTTGCGTGGGTTAGTTGCGATGACATTGCCCCTCTGGTCGTTGTCGGTGATTTCAATGTAGATGTGTCGGGCCCGAAGAGGGAGTGATTTACGCGTTTCGTGTTGGAGGCATTTCGCTTGCACGCGATGCCACACCGACCCGGCCCAACCGATCACCCATCGGCGTACGTGCATCGATTTGACATTCTCAAAGACTGTATCCGCAGTTGCGGGTATGTCTATCAGCGTTTATCATAGTGACTACACAGACATTGTGACCGTCGTTACTAAGTGTCAACGAGTGAGAGAGAGAGAGAATGAAGAGGAAAGGCAGGGAGTTTAACCAGATATGAGTCTCCGGTTTGCTACCCTACACTGGGGATGGGGAAAGGGGTTAGAAAGATGACAGAGAGGAAAACGCAAAAAAAGAGAAAACGAACGCGCACACATGGAGACACACACACAAAAGGCGTTCCAGTTAAAGTCGTTCACACAGGCCGGTAGATCGCAAGAAGCGCAAAAGCGCTTGCACGGCCTTCTTCTGTGACGGTAGGTCCTTTCGATGTTGCAGAATTCTTTTTTCGGATAGCGGTTGGTCGTCCAGTTGGTCAAGTTCGTGGCTAAGGCATGCCCTCTGTGGACTGTACTGCGGGCAGGTGCACAAAATATGGTCAATTGATTCTTCATGGCCGCAGTGGTCACAGGTTGGGGTGTCGGTCATCCCTATGCGGAAGGCATAGGCTTTAGTAAAGGCAACGCCCAACCAAAGTCGATATAAAAGCGTGGCGTCTCTACGGCGAAGCTGTGATGGCGCTCGAAGACTTAATGTTGGATCAAGTGAGTACAGTCGCGGATTTCTTAAATGTGGCTCATTCCATTGCGACGCGGTGCACTGCCGAGCAAGTAGGCGGAGCTTCCGTGCCGCGTCAGTTCTAGAAAGAGGAATTGGGACGTGGCGCTCCTCAGTATGGGCTGAGCGGGCAGCGTGATCCGCCCGTTCATTGCCGATAATCCCGCAGTGACTTGGAAGCCACTGAAAGGTTATTTCGTGGCCTGCATCACTTATATGGTGTAATGTCTCTGTAATATGGAATATTAGTTGTTCGTGCGGTCCGCGTCGTAAAGGTGACAGTAGAGACTGCAGTGCCGCCTTCGAATCGCAGATTGTCCATTTGTGCGGCGGTTCATCACCAATGTGATGAAGAGCAGTAAAGAGCGCTGCCAGCTCTGCTGCCGTCGATGTTGTCGCGTGGGTCGTCTTAAATTTGATTGTTGTAGCTTTCGCTGGTATGACGATTGCCGCCGCGGAGCTGCTTGGAAGGACAGATCCATCAGTGTAAATATGCGTAGAGTCACGGTAGTTCTCGTACAAATATAGTAGCGTGAGCTGTCTAAGGGCTGGTGATGACAGATCAGCTTTTTTCGAGATACCAGGTATTGCGAGGTTGATTTTTGGCTGAGCGAGGCACCATGGAGGGATCGAAGGTCTCGCAGCCGGAGTGAAACAAGCTGGCAACGATTCATCATATGCAGTTATCGTTTGGCTGAAAGATGTGTGTGGCCTGTCCGCTGGTAGAGAGGCTAAATGGTGACGAGGAGTCCTGGCTAGATGCCTTATATGGGTCCTGAGTACTTCAATTTCAATGTGGGTCTTGACAAGGTGGTCTCTAGCGATTGCTATCGTAGCCACTGTTGAAGCACGCTGAGGCAGGCCCAGACAGATCCGGAGCACTTGACGAGTGATGCAATAAAGTCTTTACCACGTGTTTTCCTACCACGACGTCTACAGTTCCACTGGTCATCCACCTTCGCAGGGCAGAATCGCCTCGATTTTTTTATAGTTTTCTTATTTGAAAAATTCTGATGGCTAATTCCGAACGCATAGCCTTTTACGACCTCCACCCACGCCTTCCAGGTACACATTTTTTTTTCTTTTGGCGTTTTGTTTTCCGTTTACAAATGAGAGAAAAAAAAACAATCGATATCTACCTCGGATTTTGCACCTATTTTGGCATACAGATTGACACAGAATGAAATTTACGATGTATTAACTGCACTGAGATTCACTCAGTTACCCGCCCGCCTCACAGACATATACGACGAAATATTTTTTTGGCACGTTTTTACGCATTCGCTCTCTTTTCGTAAGCAACTTCGAAGTTTATAAAAAAATTGTGGCTTCTCGTCAGCGCGCCTTTCTTTCTTTCTTCATTATCCCACAAAATTTTTTTTTGCTTACATTCACCCGTTGGCTCGTTGCCCCTTGGTTCTTCGCGGGTCCATAGCTTGTTATTTAGTTTTACCTGCGCGCATTATCGACTTCTCTGGCGGCAGCCAAAGTGAGCCCCAGAGCCACCAAAAGAATCCGCATCGATTTAACCTCGCTACTTAGATAATTAATTTCGTTTGAGGAGCGAGCTACGAAAGCAAGAGAGGTAGGCGGCTGTACACGTGGACGGACCGCGGGTGGGGGGGGGGAGAGGGGGGAGGGGTTATCGAGCAGCCAAGGAGCATAGAAGAGAGCAACGGCGAGGAAATGGATTCGATTAAGGACTGCAGCCTCATTCTTCGCGCAGCCTTTCGCCCTTCACACAGAGCTGAGAGCTACTTTGTGCCGCTCAAGTCGGGGGCAAAAAAAAAAAAAGGTAACCCTTACCCACCACTTGCACCGCCCCCGCACTATATAGCTTCTTTTCCAGCGTGTGCAGATGCGCTCCTCGCAAGCTGCGGAGGACTTTCCGGAGAAGGACGCACTTCCAGTGCTGCCCTTCGTACACGCGGAATGAATGAGAGCCCTCTCCGCTATACCGTACATAGAGGGGGCGGAGAAGACGAAAGAAAGTGCCCCCTTTCCGTATGCCGGCCCTGTAATCGACAATGTGCTTCCCTTTGTGTGTACTGCGACGGAGGAGCTTCTTCGCACTCACGGTTAACTTCTCGCTGATTAAGCGCCGCCTCGCGAGTTTGGAAGAAAGATGCCGACATTAGGGCTAATTGTGAAGCGTTTCCGTGCGCTTGCTGGGACGCCGTCTCTACAGTTTTCTCTCTCTGCTCTTTTTTGTATACTTATTTTGACGCCGATTGGCGCATGGACGGATCGGCCGTTTTTAGGAGTATTCTTCGTGCGTGGAAGGACAACAGTGAAGTACGCGAAATGACGCCCAGGGGAGAGAGTCCCGACGTCGTGCAGGGCGTTCTTAGTTCTGCCCTAAAATTCAACATACCACAGTTGGCCCGGTAACACTAAATTGATAACACTGCCATGTAGTATACACTTCAGAGTAGTGCGCGTTGTTCCGTGTAAAAGATTTAGAAAAGTACTGCGCAGATGGTGCGGGACAGATCGTACGCGTCGAAGCACGCCACGCGCGAAGATATTTTCTCCAGACAAATATCGGTGCTCCGGCTTGCTCACAAAAAAAAAAAAACACGAAAGGATGTCTACCAAGGCGAAAATAGTGAGCCAAGTGGACGCGCGCTGGCGCGCATCTTGTAGGTTTGAACCGCCATTCCTCGCGAGGCGCAGCAAACGCAATGCGCGTAGGCGCGAGCTTTCGCGCGCTGACGCGTAGTTTGGCCTTAAATGTCGGCGTTCGGCGGCGAACGCGCCCCGAAACTCGGTCGCGCGATAGCAAGTGCCCTCAGTGGATAAAGTCCGCGAGTACGAAAACGGAGGGGAAGGAGTCAAATGAATAATCAAATTGGTTTGGTAAGTTATAATACGAGGGGTTCACGGCGCATACTTGTTGCGGTGAGGATATTTGCGTAGCGTTGTGTTGTTCCGCTTCGTAATTCCGTACAGAACACAGCCAAAGACCAGCGCGTTTGTATCTGTAGTGCAGATATCTATATACGATATATGCGGACTCGATATACGTATGTGTGCTGTCCTGTGTTGAGCCATGTCGTGCAATGACGTAGTTTCCATGAAACGGAAGTCTCTGGGTGTCATAAAAAAAAAAAAAACCTTAACTTAAAAGTCCCTGGATAGTGCTAGCTGGATACAACAGCACCGTAAGATAAGCGACTTCTGCTTGCAGAACGGTAAAAGCAAGGCGGCGGTGAAGCCGGGCCTGTACTCACAAAACAGCTCTTACGCTAGAGTTGTTTAAAGCGATAATTTCAGCGAATACTGATGTTCGATATATTATCGGCGAAGGGGGCCGGACACTAGGAAATAACACTTCAAACGAAGAGTTTTGTGAATTCGGCACACTAGGAGCCTAATTAAAAAATGTGGCGTTGGTAAGTGCTGTTTGCCATTTTAGCCCGCCGCCTTCATTGATATTACGTCCAGCATCGTGCAGGATTTGCTAAAATTTTCTCCTGAAAACAATTCTAACGTAAGAACGCTTTTTTGAATATACGCTCAGGTATATTAAGGGTACCCCGCTTCCTGTTTGGTGCGAACGGGCTACTTGTAGCAAGGAACATAGAAAACTGCTTTGCTAATCTGTGTTATACGTTTGTCTGCTTCATGAGCTACATTATATGTCCATTTTTGTATTTTGACCCATTGCCGGCACAAGCCTAACTGTTTCGATGCCATCAGCAGAAAGTGGGGATTTGCACATGAGCTTCCATTCGCCTACATTACGCTGCTTCGTCTCTTGTTTTGTTTCTTTATTTTTGTTGAATTTAATTTTGTTCTAGATATCATTGCATACCAAAACCCGCCGTGGTTGCTCAGTGGCTATGGTGTTGGGCTGCTGAGCACGAGGTCGCGGGATCGAATCCCGGCCACGGCGGCCGCATTTCGATGGGGGCGAAATGCGAAAACACCCGTGTGCTTAGATTTAGGCGCACGTTAAAGAACCCCAGGTGGTCAAAATTTCCGGAGTCCTCCACTACGGCGTGCCTCATAATCAGAAAGTGGTTTTGGCACGTAAAACCCCAAATATTATTATTATTATTATTGCATACCAAACGACCCATGGCGTTGTAAAGAGGTGTGACGTATGGCGGGCTCTGAGCCCATGTACGCGATAACTGTTCCTAGGCTAGAATTGTTAGTAAGAGTACAGGCCAGCCAATCGTGATATTGGGTATATTAGTAGCGAAGACAGGCGACCAATAGCAAGCAGCGCTTACGAACGAAAAGACTACGTAAGCTCAGCCGCTGTTCTTAAAGCGTGGCGTACTAATTTTCACAAGCACTGCGCATAAAAGGAAGAGGCAAGATCGTCATTCTTTGGTACGGGGTGAGTTTTGTATCGCACCAGCAATAGGTATGGGATGACAGGGCAAACCGCCGCAGATACGTGCGCAAAAACAACAATTATAGGCATGTCATCGATGACGGCGCTCCCGAATGTACTGCTGCTTCCTTTATTTTCTTTATTGCGATGACCATTCTACGGGCGCTCGAAGCGCATTTGCGCCGTCGGCGTTGCCGTGCTGTCCTGCTGTTGACGGCGCATGCGCGGCCCACGCGTAGGTGAGTAGAAGGCCGGCCTCCAGAGGCGCGTAGTGTGCTTGACTCGAAAAGCGACGAAGCAGTGTGGACTGACCGTCATGCCTTGGTCCCTGGAATATACAGTCATGCTCCGCTCGCTCGGCTCTGCCGCAGCCATGGGCAGCGTGCTGCAGCTTCCGCTGCTGCCGGGAGCGTCGTGCGCACATGCAGTGCCGCTCATGCCGAGCATAGCCGCGTCCCTGTAGCGCACCGTGGTGCGTGTGCACTCACATATGAGCGGAGCGGACAGTATGTGTCGAGTTGCATTTATGTAATCCTTTCTTTGGACTCTGGCCGACGCCCACGGTTTTCCTTCCGTCTCAGCTCGTGCCCGTGAAGCCACTGGCACGCTGCTTACCACGCAAACGTTCTGAGGCGCATTCGGCGCAACGATCAACCTTCCTATCGCTTTCAAATTTTTTCGTCTTCGTGCGAAACACACACATTTTTTTTCTTCGTCAATAAAACGACTCAGGGTATGTTGCGGTGCTATTGAGTACCGACGATGAGGTGAGGTATTTATTATGATAAAGAAGCTGAGAGGTCGGCCTGAATCGATGTTCTGACCTGCTGCTCGGCATTGGTGGAAAGGGAAAGGGTGTAGAAAGAAAGAATAGAGAAGACGTTCAATTATGGAGGGTGAAGATGATGGTGAAAATCTTGCACGCTCCAAGACTCTTCGTAGTCTCTTGTCGACTCCGCTCTCATAAAAATAATTTTCAGAGCCTTCAGACTATCAGGCTGATGACGAGTATCAGGCGAAGGTCCTGATAAAACCTTTTCATTTAATGGTCCAACGACAAATTCTGACACGATGTCTGTCAGCGATTTTTCTCTGTACGTCAAATCGCGGGCCGATGCACAAGAGGTGTTGTGTCGTCTCAGGAATGTCGCATTCCTCACAATTCGAAATGTCCGCCCGGCCGATGAGATGCAGGTAGCGCCGGGTGCCGACGAAGTACCCTCATCAGGCGCTGGAGCGCCACAAGTTCTCCCATAGTAAGCTGTATGCTTACCGTAATGCTAAATGCAAGTCGGGCTTTCTTACAGATCTTTGCGTTGCTTCAGTCTAGAAATTGCATAACTGCATGCAAGGCAGCGGTACCAAACTGCGAACCGCGGGAACTGATATGCATAATAAGACTTCGGGCTCACAGATGGAACCGACTGAGATATTCATAAATGCGTCCTGCGAATATAAAGCTTATGCACCGCAACTATCGTCATGCGAGTCTGACTTGAAAAATGCAGGGCACGTGGCGAACGAGAATATACTTCGAGCGCTGCCTAGAACTTTGCATATTGATTATTGACGCCGCAGCAACGCCGAATAACAACACTGTAGCTAGTATAATGAGACCGGTCGCCTCGCGCATAGCGTGAACATGGTGGATAAGACGGATGGCCCGGAAATAGTGTAGGTCCGTTCTTGAAATGCACGGAGCTTACGTGTTCTTGGACGTGTCTCGCGTTCAGCCGCGATCGAAGAATCGACGTTAAGGCAAGGAAGGCTGTATCGTCAGCGGGTCGACAATCACTTATTCGATTTATCGAATGCAGCCTGTTCTATCTATGGCCAAGACGCGTGCTTCGAGCTTGCATGTTATCTACGCCCGTCTATCTGTGGCTCAGCTGTTGTCCAAATACATGTCCGGGCCTCCGTCTTGGAGCCGCCTTTCTATCCCGTGCATCTCCGAGTTTTGACGTGCAAGGTTATCTCTCCGTGCGTGTGTGGCCTTCGCTTAATTACCTTGATTCGCACACTCACCTCGCTGGTCGCAACTCGATTTCCGCTCGCGTCCGTGAAATGTCAATGACCGGCGTCGTTTCCTTTTTCGCTTCTCGCTCCGACCATGACACATTTAATTTTCACTTTCTGACAAGCCGATACACGTCTCAAACTGGAGAGTGTATTAAAGTCTGCCCCTGCGACCGGGCATTCTCCGCTGCCCTTTTCTCTCTCGCCCTTCCTGCGCCGGCAGTATCGCGATTCCGCACACACGCCGCGTTTGACAGAAATAAATTATTGGCCCGCTTCGAGGGCGTAAAATGAAAGGTATACATACAAGAAGCAACACCGCTCGGGTGGAGAGGGCAGGGGGGGGGGGGAGCGAAAAATAAATAAGGCGAATTCATGCGTCGTTCCGCGCTCGCGTCTCGAGTGCGCGCGCGCGAGGACGTATCGGAAGTGCTCCGCTTAATAGGCACCCTTCTCGTCTCCGCTTATATGCGGATCGATAAGGGCCCGCGAGATAAAACGATCGATTTGGCGACCAATTAATGAGGTCGCCGTGGCAGCTGGGGCCCGTCCCGCGGCGCCGTGGGGTGCGCGCCGCACCGCCGGGCGGAGCCATTTATGCGCACGTGAGGAGATGGGTGGACCGCAATTACGCGGCCCCGCGCAATCGAACGCGGCCCCGGGTGCGTGTCACGATCTTCGCTGCCGCCGCCGGCGCTGTCGCCCACCTCCCTCTACCAATCACGGCCGCGCCAAGCCATCTATGCACACGCGCACGTAACTCCTTTCCGCCGAACGCGCTCGCTGCGCTTCGAATTTGTGCGCTGTCACATTTGTGACGAGCGGACGATGCGAGGGGGTGACGCAAATGCGTCCTTGCGCGCCTGTGTTGCGCGTGTTTAGGTTGCACTCCGGGCTGCTGGCATGGAAGTTTGAAGCAACACGCTTCCTGCGCCACCGTCCCGTTCCGCAAGGGAAAAAGAAAGCGTTGGTACTGGGTCGGTATTTTGTAGCGATGCCTTTTCCGATTCTATGCCTTTTCAGGCTTTTCGCGCTTGGCCACTGGTCAGAGCAACGGTCTGCCCACATTATCAAGGCGATCAGGCGGCCGTGTGTGGTGGATGATAAGAATAGCATAGAATAAGGCATAAGGCATCGCTACAAAATAGCGGCCCCTGGCCCCAACAGATTGGAAAGCCGCAAGACGTTTCGTAAATAAGTAAAATAAATAATTATTTTAGTATTGTTTGTTCATTAATAATGATTTATACTAAACATGCATTGATCACGTATCTTCCGTCGTGCCTGAGAAACCAATTTTGCCGATCGCTGGGATGCTTACCATCGTGCAGAAGCCGAGTACGTTTATGCGGCTAGCAATGCCAAAAAAACCTATTTTAATGTCACATTGCCATCCCTCTTACTAACTAACCCACGTAAATTCTGGAGTATTGTTGGCGACAAGAAAGCTGACTCCATTCATTTAGTTCATGTAGATGGCAGTGATGTTGACGAAAACGAGTGTTGCACTGTGTTAAATGAAGTGTTTACCTCATTCTTTTGTGATGATAACTTTGCCGATTTACCAAATATTCCTGATTCCTTGTTCTGTGCTATGGATCCCATATTATTTGATTGGGTTGGTATTAACCGTTTGATTGATAATCAAAAGATCTCAGCGTCTGCAGGTCCTGACCTTATTAATTCAAAAATGTTAAAATGTACTGCATTATTTTCATCTATTATTCTATCTAAACTGTATACTCAGTCAGTACAGTGCTCATCGCTTCCTTCAGACTGGAAAACGGCGAGGGTGGTTCCAGTCCATAAATCAGGTAACGCATTATGTCCCGAGAACTACCGACCCATCTCATTAACCAGCATTCCATGCAAACTCTTAGAACACGTAATCTATTCTCACCTCATCGATTTCCTGGAAAGCAACTCGTTCTTCCATCCATCTCAACACGGTTTTAGAAAAACTTTTTCATGCGATACTCAACTTCTTTGCTTCACTAACGATTTGTTTGCCGCCTTAGATCAAGGATTCGATATTGACTGTATTTTTTTAGATTTTGCCAAAGCTTTCGATACCGTATGTCATAACCTACTTATCCATAAACTTAATCAGCTTAATATTGACCCAAATGTGTTGTCTTGGATTAAACAGTTTCTTTCTAATCGAACTCAGTATGTCACAACCAATAACTCTTCATCTGCATTGTTAACAGTTACATCCGGAGTGCCACAAGGTTGCGTCTTGGGGCCTCTACTCTTCTTGATTTATATTAATGATCTCCCTAACTGTGTAGAGTCATCATCAATTAATTTGTTCGCAGACGATTGCGTAATATACCGAAAGATTACTAACCCTGAGGATTCAGATAAACTGCAAGGAGATCTTCACAATATATCACTCTGGTCTAAAAAATGGCTCATGAAACTTAACGCTAACAAGTGTAAATCAATGCGCATATCACGTAAAAGCAGCAATAGCAATCAGTGTCGATATGTGCTGAATGACACTTCATTAGCATCCGTTAACGCTCACAAATATCTTGGCCTTCACATAACTAATGATCTTTCATGGAATTTGCATACTAATTATATTACTGCTAATGCTAATCGTATGTTAGGATATCTTCGTCGTAACTTTTCTACCGTTCCTACTTCGGTAAAACTAACGCTCTACAAAACCCTAGTTCGCTCAAAACTTGAATACGCATCTGCCATTTGGGATAACAATCAAGCATCACTAACCGTAACGCTTGAAGCAATTCAAAATCAAGCAGCTCGCTTTATTTTGTCTAACTATTCCCGCCATTCCAGTGTTACATGTATGAAAATAACCCTCAATCTGCCAGATCTTTCTTTACGCCGCAAATGTGCTCGTCTTTGCCTATTTCACAAGGTTTATCACTCAAACCAGGTGCTCAAGAATCAACTTATCACCCCACCTTCCTACACTTCATCCCGTTCAGACCACAGATATAAAGTTGCCGTCCCATCCTCCCGAACGAACAAGTATCATGATTCTTTTTTACCCCGCACAAGTGTCGACTGGAACCACCTTCCTGCTTCCATCATTCAGATCACAGATGTAACTTCATTCAAAACAGCAGTCTACCACGCTATCGCTTAACTTTGCCTGCATACCATTGTCTGCATATTACATTGCTTTGTATGTACCACTCCTTTCTGTAGTGCCTTAGGGCCTTGAAAGTATGTATAATAAATAAATAAATAAATAAATAAATCACTGTCGTTTCACTGTCCTAAGTGCTTATATAGACGCGGCTGTACAGAGCTTCTTGTTTTTCGGTTATTGTTCACTGCATATTAAGGTATTGCGAGATGTCTGAAAATCTCGATGGAGGGTCATGCGCTATGCTGGTAGGTATAAGCTGTGCGAAATGATACGATCGTGGTCATTTCCGGGGTCAACGGTTTGCCCCTCGCTGTCGAGTAAGCAGTGAAAGAGAGCCGCGTTATGGCGCGGTGGCCGAGGGGGCATGCAAGAAATCGGTGCCGTTGATCGGGACCAGGATCGTGGTTTTCAGTTGGCTATCCAGTCTGCTGTACGATCGTCGTCTTCTGGAAACAATGTGGCTTTGTTTGCGAGTTGGCACCGCGCGTTGTCACATTCCCTCAAAACCGTCTCTTTCTTTCTTTCTTCCTTCCTTTCTTTCTTTCTTTCTTTCTTTCACCCAAGTAGTCAGACTTTCAACGAATACGCTTCCTTATAGTCAGTTTGGTCCAGTCGAAACAAAAGATATATTTTGGTCAGCGCACGTCTTACGTGAGCCGCATGCAAAACGGAACAGCCAAGAGTTCTATATACAGCAAGGCAAAATGACTTTCTGTAATCACTCGCATGGCGAGCCAACACGCACCTTGGAGCAAAAAGTCTCAAGCGCAAGATATGTAACATGGAAAGGATACATAGAACACTAAATGAATAATAAATATAGAAATAGACATGCACTTTGGCGGGGGGAGGGATTAGGCGCGAAGGTTTACGAAATACATCGCCTGTAGAGCGAGATCAACTTTCGAAAGCTGCATTCGTTGCTGCTTATAATGTGTCAGTTAATGGTACGCTATTATCTATAGATCTCCGTAATCACTTCCTCGGCTCTTAACCTTATAATGCAATTTTATGCGATTCTCGTATATCAGAGCTGACATCTGTAATGGGCTCGCACGTGATGCCCTGTAACGAAAACAGGACAACAGCGCTGTTTTTATTTTTGCCCCACTTTGTACGCTGTATGAACAACCATACTGATGTACGAAGCGAGAAAGTTACGATTGGGGATCTACAGATAAGGGACACGTGAAAGTTTCATTTACCGAAAAGAACGAACGGTAAAAGCCAGCACCAACGTCGCGCCTCCCCTAATGCCTCATATATAAATCTCCCTTGCAAAGCTAGCCGAGAAACGAAATTATGTATGTTCTTGTTCTTCCTAACCGTGCCGTCGTGTCCGTTTTTAACTCGTTCTCTTTAACCCTAGAGCTGGCCGAGCAGTTCGAGGATGGACGCCTATACACCGCTGCGCGACTCCTCCCAGTCACGCCAGAACCCGCCGGGTGCAGATTTAATGGCCCTAATCGCGCGCGCGGGACGCTCTGTTTGCTTTTCGAGGCCTCCGTGTGCGGAACTCGTTGAAATTGATACATTGAAGGACGGCGAGCGAGATTACGCGAGAACGGTATCTTATATAGAAGAGGCGCTTCACGCGCGGCGAAGCTCGGCACAGCTCGTTGTCTCGAGGCGACACGAGATGAGGATGATATGTGGGCCGTCGATATCGGAATCGTTCGGAGAGCAGCGCGCTATAGAGCCAAGCTTTCACCAGTGCGGAGGGGACACGCTCGCGCAACCGTACGAATGTGCAAACAAACGCAGCGCCGCGTGTACATACATACGCGTGGCCGAGCCTCTACACGTATACGCGCACGCCGTCTGCGTGCGAGTCTTGAGAATGTAGAGTTCGTCTGGCTGCTGCTCCCCGTCCACGCGAGCGATTCTACGGGGTGTCTCTGAACACTCACTACTCTCGATGCGCGCGAACTGTTTGGCCATGTGAGCTCAGCGCGCGAGATGGCGAGATGTTTATCGGGGGCCTATTTATATCCCGCCAGAGGGACCGCGGAGGCATCGCTGAACACCCAAATGAAAATAACCGATACTATGCAGAGTTTGGAGCAGACAGCATCGTGACGGTGTGCTCGAGTGGTTTCCTATCTGATACTGGCTCTTTTATGCCCCGTGGACCGTGATGAAGCAACCCGACTGAGTTAATAGTCGGGCTGGCAGCGGTCCGATGATATAGGAAACCGGAAAGCGCGAGTGTGCTAACGGAGTTTATTACGAGGTTTAACCAGCTCATGATTATGAAGCGGGTTCATCACTCGAAGGTCCACGGCAGTGTACTATAAGGCGAAGCAAGATAGAGAACGTACTTAATATGCGCACTGGAGATTCAATTAGAAATGGGAGTTCTGATGGCAATGCCCAATGATGAAGCGATATCAGAGATTAAAATATATGCAGGGTCAGCTAAAATGTCAAAATCGAAAGTGCATTCATTAAACTTCTATTTGCCGAAAGAAGCCGAAGTCGATGTGGTCGGGGCCCTCAGTCCAGGGCTTCGCTGGCCTTTGCTGCCCGCCGGACCAGTTGGATGAGGGCTACTTGCTCTCCTGTGTCCGAGTTGACGAGTACTACCTCCCACTGCTCGTTATGAAGGGTGTAAATGTGTAGGTGTTTTCCTAGCTCGACGGGTTTGTTGGGACAATCCCATGAGCTATGAAACCAAGTTGGCTTTCCACCACATCAAGGGCACTTGGCCTAGCACGTTTCGAAAAACATTTTGTTCAGTAAGTTAAGATTAGGGAATACGTTCGTTTATATTTTAGAAAGATCGTTGGCTTCCGCACTGTTGAGTGCTTTGTGAGGTGGACCAAATGTCTGCCGGTCGAGTCTCTGATACGTGAGGATGTCTCTGCCATAGTGTGTGAAAGTGCGATCACCTGCCCCGCTCGGTTGGAAAGTTCTCGAGCTAGTGCGTTGGCTCTCTCGTTGCCCGGAAGGGCGACGTGGCCGGGGCACCATATGAATTTGTGGTGATGTTTCAGGTTAGTAGGGAGTTGACCAGCTGAAGAAGAGCCGGCTGAAAGATTAGAAGCTAAAGATATGTATATCACATAGGAGAGTGAAAGAGCGTAACGCGTTGGCACAGACACACAAGAATGAAAAGCATGGCTTGAGAATCTGCGTAGTATAGTGGGTCTGTCGACCTTAAACATCCGCTGTCGTGATACCTCCCTGCCATAGTCTCACTTCTAACCAGCATTAAATGAAGACGTGCAGTCACAAAGGAGACGTTTGAGTGTATCATCGCGTTTGCAGAATCTGTTGACAGAGCAGCATACTCGGGAATTAGGGACATTAGCAGGCGTTTGTCCGCTACGCCATCAACCGTTGGAGTAGGGCTTTAGCTTAGCGTTTAGGTCCGCTCTGCTCTGCTAAGACCCATATATCCTAACTTTGGCACAGCCGCTCGGCGGCAGCGCCGGTGCGAGTGTACAGCAATACCTATTGCAGCAGCCGGCAAAGCGAAATGTAGCCCTCGCTCCACTGCCGAGACAATTGAGCCGCTTGAATTATTTGTCGTTTTGCAATGAACCAACTGGACGCGAGACAATTCTTTGAGTCAAAGATACTGGGGCAATAGCCACACCCATCACTGGCCCAAAAAACGATTCGTGCACTGGTTGCAGTACTTGAACTTCACCGGCCTGAGAGGCAACTTATAGTGCCGTTTGTGCATCCTCCCACGTGCACTCAGTGCTTGCTCTCTTCCTCTTTCTATCCTCCCTTTCTCTTATCCCCAGCGCAGGGTAGCAAACCGGACGCTCGTCTGGTTGACCGCCTGGCTTTTCCTCTCCTTGCTTTCCCTACCTCTTGCAGCTAAGTTTACCGCGTCTCATTCGTGTCTCTCTAAAGAGCGCTTATCATAATAGCGAAATTAACGCAGTTCCTTACAGTGTTGAAGCTGTAGGTTTGGCAAACGTCCTGAATTTAGCGCAACAGTCCCGTATTCTCAGTAAACGTCCCGATTCCCGACTTGACGCAGTCGGGACAACCAAATGTCCGGACCTTAGTTTTTTGTTCTACTGAATAACAATCAATCAACCATATATTTTTTTCATAATGCATGAGAGGTCCGTTGCGCATCCTTCCCTTTTCTCTTACGTTACATGGTCACAGACATAAAGGAGGTTTCGTTTTTGACTTGGTTCTAGTTGTGTTGTAGGCCCTAACCGTTCACGTTACCTCTATCTGCATTGGTAGCTGTGTTAGCCATGGGCATCGACTGCACCTTTCTTGTCGTAATTCGCGACATGGTAGCACTAAAAAAAAGAAAACACACGCACACAATTGGGCTATTTTGTTGCACATGCAAATTGACGGCTCCTGACATTGACAGGGTTAAACGTCATCGCCATCTGACGGGGAAGATGCTTCATTTGGAAAACGTGTCTGTAGAAGAACGCGAAGGTCTTCGTCGTGCTTAGGCAGAGGTCAGTGCGAGACCCGGAGTTGCACAACGCTATTGACTTAAAGCTCTGCAGGCCGCGAAAACGCAGCGAAACCAAATGACAAGAAATGACCTTCCGTAGTTTGCGACTGCCTTAAATGAATTCAATAGTCGGTTCAGCTTTTCAACACTCATAAGGCTGCGCAAAGCCATATTGATGACAGAGGTAAGGCACCTATGCTGTGTAAGCAATGCTCTCTTACAGTTTTATTATTTCTTGTCTATTTATTTATTAGTCGCCTCGATTGAGAGCACAAATGAAACTTGTCACGCTTCTGTGGGCGAACCACTGTGTGCGGATAGTTTGTGTCTTGTTACCAAAGCGGTGTCTCGGAACACAAGAATGCTTACACCTTAGAAGGAGTTGCTCTTAATTACCGACGAAAGTCTACACAGGGTGTAGGGATTCGCCTGCTTCTGATCGCGATTGCATTTGTTTCTTTTTCCCGCACTCTCTCTTTTACCAGAATATATATTCATCCATATAGATTGTGATTATAGACATCCTGTTCAAGCAGCGCGCGTCGAAGAATACCAGGTCGACGGGTGCACTCCCATTTTGCGATGCCTGCCACCGCCGCAGGCAGCTTCCCGCACAGGGCCACAGCTGCACACATTTGCGCGGGGCCGCCTCAGACCGTATACTCTTCTCAAGACAACGAGTGCGCTTCGAAGTGAGTGGCGGCGAGCACCCGGCGCTTCGCCGACCAGAATTGCGACAAAGGTTGCGGAAAATTACAATGCCCGAAACTTTTCGCGCCGGGCGTGGCCTCTAATTTCCAAGGGGCTCGCATTACGTCGCCTCCCTCGATGCCTCCCTGAAACCGAGATGCCGAGACCCACTGGCCGAATTTCGGTTGGAACCGCGCACCGGCCCGTATACGCATACTGTCCCAAGGAGGAAGGGGAGGAGGGCCTCCCCGTCTCTGCAGCCATGCGAGCCGGCACACTCTGGTCGCTCCTCCAGCGTAGGTAGTGGTTTGGCTGTCAGGTGTGAGGTGATAAACCATTCCGGCAGCCGAGGGTTGCTTTACGGCTGCTTCTGTTCCTAATGCGGCGTGCGCTGCGGCTCTCGGCGCTCCCGTCTGTTCGTCCATTTCCAGACCTTGCAAGCCGCCTCGTTTTAGGGTTGTCCAAATCGAGAGAGAATAATGCAGAAGAATCCTACCTGCAGCTTGGACTGCCACTTAAGACGCCGCCGGGCACCATTCCACAAGGGTCTGCCCGAAAAAGCGTGTCCCAAGCGCGTTATGACTGCCGCGCTAATTGCTGACGTCATAGCGCTTTCTATCCATACGCGCAGTCTAATGCAGGCGCACAAATCATCTACATTCTCCGGCGGGCCTATCGGATCTTGTTAGAGGGGTAGCATTATTGCCGCATTGATGTTAACTGTTTTATGAAAAAAGAGCTGGGCCTTTCTATGAACTGGCGCGCGCAGAAAACTCAGAAATAAGGCATTGTTCTTTAAGAAGAAATACGCCCGTTTTATTTTGATGCGTCCGTGCAGTTTGGTCATTCCGTACTGCGCAGTAACTATGGAGTTATCCGCCCGGGCGTGTAAATTTACCAGAAACACAAAACTTTATGTACTAACTAGAAGAAGCGCCTCGACCACAAGGACGGAGCACTAATTTGAATTCTTTTTCTTCGAGAAAGGAAGATTCAGGATTCCTTCGTCTCGGTCAGCGTGGAACGCCTTTTATAAATTCTGAGCTAGCCCGGAGAAACCTTACGCGCTGGTGAGCCCGTTATGAAAAGAAATTTGCGAGCGCTGAGAGTTATAAGTTGTGATACGTGAAGAGTTTCTTGTGGCAAAGAGAAACGCAGCCGTGCAAGCGAGCGTGCCGCTTTAAAAAGGGTGCAGCCTGTGCGGTAGTCTCATCTGGAGAACCATATTTTCTTTCTTTTTTCTTTCGCTTCTCTTAATTTAGTTGTGTACTGCAAAAAGAACCTTATGGCTTCGCCATCAAACTTGTCTGGCTTCCAACAAACCGCGACTGTAAAGAACGCGCGTAAAAGAGTGGTGCTTCATTTTAGCTTTTCTGTTTTCTCTCTCTTACTTCGCTATATGTTGCATCATCAGGCATAGAAATTAAATACGAGTCATTCAAGAACCAAATCCTGAATCAAGTGTCGACAGCTGGCCTCTGTGGACGGAGCACGATCCGACGCTGCCATTTGTACCGTGTCGATACGAGCAGCTGAAAAAAAAGAAGAATGAAAGAAAAAAATATTAGCGCTCTTCTGTGCAGTCTAGCTGCTAAATGTTTATTGCTTTTCCGCATTTATGTGTAATAATAAATCCGACTCTCATTGATTAATGCGGAGTAATAATTCAGAATGGTAGGTCTCATAACTAGAGATCAGGGGCGGAATTCGCAAAGCTTTCCGTTCCAAGTGCTGTTTTTCATTGGCTGATCGCCTTCGCTAATAATATGTCCTACATCGCCATTGGCTGGAGCGAACGCTTTTAGCGTAAAAATGTTTTATGAATACGGGCCCTGACTTTAGGCAAAATGACTAATTCTTCAGTGCGTCCTTATCGTGCCTATTTAACATAGTATAAGCACTAACTATAGGTCTAGAAACATTTTAGTAGTACCTTTATCGCGGATATAATTGCCTATTTCGACATTGGTGACTATATGAAATTTTGAGGGCCTAGAAACGCCTTTTTCCGTGTTTTGCCCTAACCTTATCTTGTTTAAATATGTTATAACCCGCCGGAGAACTTGGATGAAGGCAGCCGAATATTACCGCAAACACTTTGCTGGTGTAAACGCTGTTATTAGCGGCCAACTGCAACAAAGCTTCAGTTTGGCTAGATTTGTCCTAAATGAGTAGTATATACCACCGAACAAATCTTGGCAACACTTCAGGGCTGGTAAGTGCAGAGTTTTCGTGTTAGCAGTCTTTCAACACCACCTAAGCAGACGATGCGTGACCTGGTGGCGTCGCTATGCCGTAAGCGCCAGCACTCCGCGTCCGAGATTTTTCAGCGCACCGCGGGCAGCCGCAGGTGCCGGGCGTTAGTCCTGGCCACGTGCCTGGAACTACGTCGCCCGCCGAGGCCAGTTGGAGCACGTGATTGACCGAGCGTCCCGACGGCCAGGCTGTGGTATCTCCGCTACGCGCGTGTGCGGGCGCAGCTGGTGGGGCTCGAGCTCGTGTGCTCCAGTCTGGCCGTGCTACGTGGCGCCTTTGTCCTGCGCCAGCTTAACCGACGGCTGGTCTCCGAATCCGGATTGCGCATTTTGAAGTGCTATCCATTGCAAGCGTACGTGTATTCTGGGCTTATCTCGCAGGTTATGCCGAGGAGTCGCGCAATCCTTGTCGTGTGTCAGTTTCGGCTAGCCGTAATGGCGGCTTCTTTTCAGTTTTGGTATTGAAGACGGCTCTTTTCTTTTTTTTTCGAGCTTTCGTGACGCTTTCTTTCGTACTTCAAACGTCGGTTATTGCATGGAGGCTCCTCTATATGTACATTATCTTAAACGAGACATTTTACGCGGACCAAGATTTCGTTGCAGTGGCCTTTAACAGCTTTGCAGCAAACTAGAGCATTGCTGTCAGAGGGACCCAAAGTGCTCTACGCGACGATACACTTGACGATGTCTTAGCGTACTTGTGCGCCCACTCAGCGTATATGGCCGTCATCATCGAGAAAAGGGGCATCATCGAGAAAAAGGGCAGTTCAATTTGCTAGAGTCGCATTGCGAACCAGTGATCCGAGTTTTCTCACAGCGTACGTTCTAGACAGACGGCGGCGTTGTGAACAAACCGAGCGGCGCCGTCAGTGAGGTCATGTTCAAACGATGCCGCAATGACCCAGCGCCCACTGAAAGCGAGATCCCCTTTCAAGAGCGCGATGCTGAGCTTTCCGGATATTGGACATCAACTGCTTGTAGGGCCCGTGACGTCAGGATCGGATGGGCTGGCTTGTAATCATGAAATATTGTCCATTTTCTTGGCGGTTCTTCAATGGCATAATTAATCGTGGCAAGGAAAGCTGAGTCGGCGTTGATGTCGCTCGTCATGTGGGACACTATATACGAACTTAATATTTAATAATTTAATTGTGAGAATAACAGCACGCCAGCAGCTCGCGGATGAAACGGATTCGTCGGTGTAAATGGGCGTGTAGTCACCATAGTCCTCTTGCAGCGAAGCTAAGCTTCAAAGCCAAGGCGTACATCTCGGCCTTGTTTGTGATGCCTGGAATGGTGAAAAGTACATCAGACTGTGTGAGGTACCATAAGGATACATTGGTCTTGCATGCTGCGGGCTAATAGCTTCTCAGATGAGAATCACGGAGATCTGCAATTAAACTGCGAAAATATTGCTCGCCGTCTCTGCCCTGGTTAGACAGCCAAATGCTGGTTTGATATCCTAATTGAATGTGTACCTCAGAGAGTCGGTGGTAATATACGAGGGCGAATCAGAAAGCCTCTATCGTTTTTTTTTTTTTTTTTTGAGCCAGATTACGGCTACAAATGCGAAGTCAACATATCCATTCCCAGCGGTAGACCTTTCTTGGACCGACCCGGCTTTATCTGCCGGTAGCTCCGCGGCACGGCGCTGCTGTCAGTTGTTGAAGATAGCGGTTGTGCTTCACACGTCCACGGCGTGCCAGCAACGAAGCGTGATTCGTTTTCTATGGAGCAAGCGACGAACGCCCATCGAAATCCTCAGGGAAATTCACCCAGCATATGGTTAAAGTTGTCTCGTTTTAAGAAGTGTGATGTTGTGGTGTTGTGAGTTCTCAAAAGGCCGTGAAGACTTGGATGACAATGAGCGTTCGGGCAGGCTGCGTGCGTCGCTGACTGACGGCAACACTTCTCAAATTTAGTGCTGTGATGTGGCAAATGCCTGAACCGGTGTGGCGATTACATGAAAAAATAGCGTGAGGTACGTAGAATAGTATACGTATATTTGTAATTACCTGCATGTACCTAATTTTGGCTAATAAAATATAGGGGCAAAGACTTTCTGATTCGTCCTGGTACATGCTGTCTGGAAATCGTAAAGCCATTGACGCGCTACGAAAGGCCTGACCCTGTTAACTGTGACTCATCTGAATAGGCGCTCTAAAAAACTACTGCACTAAAATTTTGAGCCGCTTTATCGGGCGTCAAATTAAGCGAGCCTGTGATACACGCTCGTGGCACCATCCCGAGTTTGCCGAAGCGTTCCTTTCGCAAACTCCTTCTGGGATCGTCCTTGTGTTGCTCCTTTCCTTCGTCCCTGTTTGTTTCAGCACAAAAAGTTCTTTAAAAATGAATCTGTTCCAACTAGACCAACTCGCAGTTATGCTCCTTCTGCGTGCGTTCTCATGCTGCCGCTGTCCACAAAGCAATGTCGCCTATATGGCGCTCTTCCCCCGCTTCCTGCCACCATGGACGGGGGTCGCCATTTACAAACACACACAGAAAAAAAGAAATAAACAGTAGAGAAATAAAATGAAATGGCGTACGCAAGTGCAGTAGCATGTCGTGTGCTGGAGAACGGACGTCAAAGTCACGCAGCCTGCGACGCTCGCCACAAAAGCAAGCGTTGCAATGATGGCGGCAGCCTCGCGGTGGCATTCATCGATAACGCTTTCGGGTGGGTGCGGCGCGGTCGTCCGTGGCCCTCCGTAGGCGACCGGTTTGTTGAACTGCCTTACCGCGCGCAACCATGGAGTCCTGGCAAGAAAATGGCTTCACCGTCAGGTTGTACCTGCGCCATGCCTGCAGCTTGCTTTATCTCGGGCCTCATGTCAAGCACGTTGTTCCTGTCCGTCTCTCTCGCGCGCTGCCGCTGCGTCCCTTGGCACGCTCCACTCGTGGCGGCCGCGGTCGCTGCGAACGAGCGTGGCTGCATCGCGCCTCTCTCAATTCTCATGCATTCACGCGATGCGTTCCTCGCGAGAAAGTGTTTTGCGCCGTCCCGCGTACGTGCGCGACTCGCGAGATGGCCTCCGTGCATGCAAGCGCTATGCGCAGGCATCTGAAGTTTCCAGCTGCCTCGCCGCTACTGCAACCTAAACAGCTGTGGCCCGAGCACTGATGGAACAGAAAAACAACCGCTCCGAGGCCTAAATGACCGTTAGTGCATGCAGTTTAGCCGGAACACTTGCTTTTATCAATCCCGGCTGAATTTCTGGCGTTTCCCGGACGTACAGAACGACGTTGAAGCGAACTAGCCATGCTGTCGGGGTGAGACGATATTTATCAAGGCTGTTCTGTCTTTATCGAAGCTAACGTCGTCGTTGTTGTTGTTTCAAATCTTGATTACAACAACAGCATTAACTCTTATGAAATCACGAGACAGTTCATGTTGAAACCTACTTGGAAGAACACGTCTCTTCTTCTTCTTGTCCTACAGGAAGTATAGCAAAAAGCACCAGCGTATATTCATTGGTGTCCTGTAAACAAAAAGGCAGTGGTTGACTGAAACGCCGATTTTCATTTCAGCCAATGAACTTGGTATGCTTATAAGCGTGTGTGATGGATCGTCAAAGCTTAAATTGAAGCATTAAAAAGCCCTTCTTTTTTTTCCGAATTATAGTGGCCCTTAAGTGCATTGGTGTCTCCGATTCATTTTTTTTGTCGGGTTTCAACCTTCTTTAATACATGTCTTGTGAAAAGTACAGATAAACAAGCCTTAATGAAGAAAACGTGGCTTTTCTCCAACATTCGCGACGCGATGAGATTGCAGTGTAGCAACGAGTATACGTCAAATATCTGGCATCCAGTCGACATGCGGCACTTGTGGAAAGCACTCGTCTCAGGAGTGTTCTCGAGCTGCTTTTAATTGAAGCACATTCTCGTGGCTCGAGCGTGTGTGGCAGGGAGCTCGGAGCAGTGCGTGCAGCACACAAAGAGGCCTTCTTCCCATTAGGCAGTACGTAATCAGCGCTCTATTGGACCAGCAAAGCACAGACGAGCCGCTGTGGCCAGGAGGAAGCGAGAGGTTGACAGTCGCCCTCCTGCCGCGCAATCATGCCCTATTGTTTGAATAGCCCATTGTTAACCTGTCCAAACAGTGTCGCGCAAGGATTTCTTTCATTTTCATTTAGTGTTTTCTGCAACGCCCTGAAGCCAGGCTGCGCTGTACACTAAAGTAACGCCGCGGCACAATGGAATCTGCTTTTGGTTCGCGTGTTTTTCGTAGGTCTCTCTTATTTAGCTCCTCCGGACTGGATTTGGCACGAGCGGAGCTCAGCCAACCGTGCACTGCAGCTTCCATGTATGTCTCTCATGATGGGGGCTCCGGCATATATGCCACTTCATGTTAAGCAGTTTCTGTAATTATGCGCCATCCGCGCTAAGGAGCAGACCAGCAGGCATCGTCTCATAAGAAGCACCCGAAAGGTTCCTGATCGGTGCTAATGGTCTTAGGGTCGTTATCAGCTCTCCTATGTATGTACTTTTTCTTTACTAGTCCTACTTTCTTGTGCAAAAAAAGAAAAGAAAAAGAAGAAAGGTGCCATTTGGGACCTTTGCGCCTTCTTGCGCCTTCTCTCTCTCTCCGTTTATTTCTAGAGACCTAAATCACGTAAATATTATTTTGTGAAAACGACTGGTCCACTCAGGATCATCCGTATATCCTCGTCCATTTTGCTGAGACTTTACGGAATAACCAGTCCTATGCCGCAACAAGTTCTAATCAGTCCTTCCGGAGATTGCTGCATCCATGTGTGTTCTTATAGTTTATCCTGCTTTACTAAAATGTGTCCCTTATACACACACACGCGCGCGCGCGCGCGCACGCACACACACACACACACACACACACACACACACACACACACACACACACACACACACACACACACACACACACACACACACACACACACGCACACGCACACACTCACTCACTCACTCACTCAATTAGACACACTAGAAAGCCATTTGACCGCCGAGGGAGCTCGTGATTATGGTAAGATTAACGTGGACAGGGCTTTGATAAGAAACTGAGCTCTACCTGGCTCCAAACTGGGAATTCATGGAAACGCCATTCGAGCGCTTCATCTGTCTAATGGCAACTGCTGCGGCATACATCTTGCGGCTCTTGAATTAAAGACAGAAGCACAAGTAAACACTTTTAGTCTTTTACAGTGATAATAACAGTAAGCGGGAAGAAACAGAAAAGGTAGGGTGGCTATGAAGAGTGTGCACCGAGAGTCAGCAGAGTCTCGCGAAGGCTTACGACAGCCAACATCCAATTACGTTTCGCATGCACAGGTGTTGTCTTCAAGCCCGCTTTGTGCCAGACGCAGCAGACCATAAAAGAACGCGTTGCGCGTCGAGATGCAATATTTCTTCCTGCGAGGGGAAACACCGTGCATACGTTTTAATATACCGAATCCCACTGCGAAGTCAAAACTTTAAGACTGTCATAATAATTTCATGACTGGCAGAAAAGAAGAAAAAAAGCGGAACAGAACTTAATTATGGCTGGGCGCCTCGTTGAGATGCGGAGAATCATGATGCGCTCGCCTTTACCCGCCTCCTCTTCCCTTTTAGTGCTGTGCAAATGCCGCAGCCTCGGGTGACATTTCTCGGCAGCAGAAAGCACGGAGACAATCCGAGAAGAAAGATATTTAATCAAGCCTCCTCGAAGACGGCTAGAGACGGCAAGATAGAGAAAAAAAATTTCTTCCGCTTGGCAAGAGCGAAGCGATTTGTCATTCGGGGAACGTAAACGTAGCAGCTTTTCGAGGCGTCGCGGCGAGCGCTCGAGAGAGAGAGAGAGAGAGCTCGCGCTGTTTTGCTGCCGCCTCCAGGTGAAGAATGCATGCGGGCTGAAACGTTTTACCGCGCTTTTCGCGGTTAATTACAAGCGCTCGCAAATGGAGCAATCTTGTCTTGCTTCGAGCTGCTGGCCCGTCGTTTTCGTTTCCTACTTTCTTTCTCACCCATCTTTGCTTTCCTTCGTTCCTCCCTCTGCACTCTGCATCCCACTCGCTCAGCCCCGGCTGTCGCTCGTTTTGCTTGTTTTTTCGTGCTCTCGTGCACGAACGGCAGGCGTCCTTTACAGCGTGTCACCTCTGCTCGACACGACCACCTATCTGGACCCGTGCCCCGCGCGGTCACCTATACAGGACTGGAAGGCCGGACACGCCCGCCGACACCTACACACTAGGCGCGCGCAGGCGGCTGTCTGGCGAGCTTATCGCGCCTCGGCGGAGTCACACCCGGTAGCCGGCGTCCAGAAAACAAAAGCGCGTGAGACAGTGCAACTGCATACCCTAGCCCACGCCGTCCTCGCTATGGAGCGTTTACCTTCGTCCATTTTTAGAATCTTTATTTTTCTCTCACTGCCTTTTCTCGCATTCCTCCGGAGCTGTGCACTGTGACGAATAGCGCAAATACGAGCTGGTGGGGGATAAGGGCTTCGTCGTATGCGTATCCCAGGCTCATGCTGACCAAGATTACATGAATGGCCACACTTCCTATATATAGGACCTCGAGACGTGGTGGCCGCTTGCTCCGATTCGTCACGTCGGAATTCGAATGTCTGCGTGCGTGCGTGCAGCGCAATGCTGACTGCCTTTTGTCACGCTCGGGGCCGGTTTCCCGTCCGACTCGAATGAAGCCGTCTGCCCAAGGCTTGGCACAATGAGCGCGCCCAGCTGGCCATTATTTTCGCGCTCATGATGCGTAAAACAGCACGTGTTTCCTAGAGCTAAAAAACATTTATTTATAAATGTATTCCCCGTGTGAGCAACAGTTGATAGAAATTTACGCTCAAGAGCTACGCCTGCGCTACGAGAGACGACGTTGTAGAGAGCTCTGGCGATTATCCTTGACTCTATCTGACGGTCACTGTATTCGGCGTCGGCATCCGTACGTGAGCATCTTTTTTGCTCAAGAGGAAAGGAAATTGGGGCAAACTTGGCACGGTAATGTAGCGCGGCCACGACGATGGTGAGCGACACAACAGAAATGCTCAACTATCAACTCAAGATTTATTCCGGGCAAGGATTTCATGTATGCGTACCTAGTACTGCACATGCAACTGCTAAGCAGAGGCGTGAACATACTACTGAACGCAGTTAGAACCAGCTTTCAAAAAAAAAAAAAGAAAGGAAATGACGTAGGATTTTTTTTTATGAAAGGAACAACACCTGCGAAGCACGGAACTATAATCTAATGTCGTAAGCTAAATATCTTACCTCTGTATCTTGGCGAACTGTTGATGGCTGATCGACACAACATCGGCTTGACTTTTCTAAAGTTTATCTGGGCGGTAAAACGAAATTCTTGTCCGGGAGAATTCTGCAGTGCATCCACAGTGGTCGCGATGTTCATGCCAAATTCAATGAACAGACTGAATCTTCAAATGCGGCTTTATGTTCATTAGGAGCAAGTTCAGACTGCAGCGCCCCCTTTCCCCCGCGTACACATGACTGCACGTGAGATAGGTATGCTGTAGATAACGGCAGAGGCGCCGGCTACGAACTAACTTGCTGGCGCGCTTTACAAAGCAGGTCTATTTTGCCTGAAGTGCCCTTGCCTGAAGTGCCTGAAATGCTCTTGCCCACTTCCACGTTTTGAAGAATTGCTACGCAGCTCCCGCAAGAGGGCCCTTTATAATTTAGTGAGTAGTATGACTGACTCCAGCTGTAGCTCCTCGACTTACGATTTCTTCATTTCACCCCCAGCTTCCCACTCTATAAAACCACGTCAAGCGTTCGCGTATTTTTCTTTAAATGATTTTGCAATAGAGGTGTTCAGTCATGGTGTAGCACGCAACACTTGTAATTTCCCTCAGCTTCTGTTCTTGCTGCTCATCTTTTGCGTCGAGGCCTGCATGGGACAGAAAACAAAGAAACTATTCGTTCATCTCGGTTCCGTGCCGGCATCTTTAGTGGCCAATTTTAGTCACCAGTCTATAGGCGCAGCTCTACCCTTGCCAACACGTACGGTGAGCAGAATTGATGTGGAGTGAACCTTCAGTGGAGCGTTATACAACTTGCACCTAAATTATTGGCCCTCGTCACAAGCTTCTCTTAAACATTCAAGAGAGTACATTCAAGAAACGTTCAAGTAAGTTCAAGACACACCCCGGATAGCGAACTTCGAGCTCTGCTACGTGGCCTTTACTTATGGGTGCGTTGCTTTCGCGAATTCGGTGTCGCTTACCTGACAGAAAGCGCATGCAGCGTAAGGCGAACGCAGATAGATAGGACCGAAGAAGAGCGTGCCGCTATCCACATGCGATGATGGTGCAGACATCGTGTCTCTATGCAGCAATGTTTTGCATGGTCGGAGCCTCTTGTATGCATGGCGCGAAAGGTGAGACGGATGGAAAGCTGTCGTTGTTTGTCAGCGCCTAAAGCAATTTGCTTGCTTGCGCAACGCGGCAGTAGTGTCACGAACGGTTAGACGGTAAAACGAACCGGTTAGACAGTTCGTTTTAAAGCCACGTCGTCGTTTGTTCGATCCCATGGGTCAGCATGCCGCGCCGTGCCTGACCCGAAACACGACGAACGAACGAACGAACGAACAAAGACACAAACGCATTCGGCCCATTTCTTGTGTCATAACTGCTGCTTCCAGTAAAGGCTCTTTCCTATGTTCCTCTCGAGTTATCATTGTGGGAATATCGAATATTACGGCTCACGGGGCGCCGCGTCGTTCTGGACTGGCCGAACTTCAATCCTAATGTCCCCAGCTCCATGGTTATATGGTTCACTTTTATCGCGTACATACGCCGTGTAACTTTCGGCTGCTTTGGCACGCAAAACGCCGCATTTTTTTATTTTTTGCGCACCGCATGTCGTGCGCACCGCTTGTCCATACGCGTAAAAATACGACTGGTCTTCCTTGCGCCAGCCTGCCTCTACAGGTTTCAAAGAAACATCCTCACTGAACACGATAGCCAGTTTGTTTCGATTGCGTTTTTTGTTTTCTTCCGCCAGCGGCATTTTTCTACCCGTTGCGCGTCCTTCGCTTCGGTCTCGGCGAGAGCGATCGGTCTCAACTGACCGGAAGCATGGGAACCGCGGGAGTGTTTCCAGGTGGCCTATGCATCTCCATTTCGGCCTGTTTTCGAATTGAACGAGACAGAAAGGCAGAAAGAAGATAAATAGAAAACTAAGAACGCAGACATGGTGAGACGAAGGCTGCATGCGTTTTCGCGTTAGTGGTCCCCGACAAGTGAACTGAACGCTAATATTTGCCCCCGAGATAAAACGCCTGGCGCTCGCTTTCAGGTTTCGCTGGCTTATACGTGACTGCCGTTCGGTTCACTGAATTTGCCTCCTGCGCGGCGACTTCTCTCATATATCCGCGGAGCCTCGAAGACGGTGGCGTAAAAGCCTGTATTACGTTCTTTCTTTGTTGCCTTTCTCTCGTACTAGTTATTTTCTTATCCCACTTGCACATGCATAGATACGTACACCCGCGGCGCCTTTAAGCTCGTCAAAAATGGAGCAACGCTGCGGACATCTCGTTTTAGTTCGCCGCCGGTAAAACCGAGGTTGCGCGGCGGCTAGAGAAGTGCGGTAGGAGGGAGAAGAGCCGGGCATCTTGCGGAGAAAAAGGGAGCCAAAAGAAAGAAACAGGCGAAGAGGAAAACCAGAAGAAGAAAGATAAATAGGAGGACTCAACGCCTGCGGTGCATCTTATCGGCTCAACATCAATTTGCTGCCTACGCGTCCGCACGACCGACCATATGCAGGCGCGGCGGCAGTCGGGCTGCGGCGGGCAAGGAGCGATTGCAATTTTGCCCCTCGTGCTGGGCACGATCTTGCATGGACTGCTTCGCAAAACTTTGCGGGGATCTGCGCGCGCCCGCCTCGCGCGGAGCGGAAGCTCCACCTTTTGTCTGTCGGCGGAGACGAAGCGCGCGTGGGCTTCGATTGCTCCTTGTCCGCTCTGTAAGCCTGGCGTTCAGCATTTATCCGAGGCTGGCAGAACTCCGCTGCATAAGTTGTCGTAGAGGTATCGCGTTGGCGATGTGGTCGCACATGTAGTTTGTGCAGGTACGACTTTTCTTTCTTTTTTTTTTGTACTTGAGTTCCAGGATATGCTGGGGCAAGATACGGCTACCTCACGGGTCACGGAAGGCGCGCAAAATTAGGTTGGCTTGAGCACGCCAGCTATATAGGAGTTACGCTGTGTAGGCAAGTCTGGCGGCCTGTCTTGCTTCGAGTAGCTCACCCTTATAGCATATTATTAGTGAGTTTTTCATACAAGTGCTCACACAAGCTTTCAAAGCGCGGACACGCATAGAGGGCTTAATACGAGCAGCGATCAATCAAGAGGTGCCCTCGGTTTTAGTTCGTGGAATCTGCGCAGATCGAGCAGTTATCGGCTCGACACTTAGGCGGCGGGAAAATACATAATCGCCATGCCTTGCGGAAACGTTTGCAACGAACTGCATAATCTCTTGCGTAGCATATATCATATTGACCCCTTTAACTGCGCAGTCTTGTAGTCTCACCATCTGGACTTTCCCGAATTCAGACAACTGTTTTCTGCCGACTGTGACTTGGAGTGTCTTTTACGAATAAATTTGCTTGCCAGTTCGGAATGGTGGAAAGTGCTGCCTGTGATAGTTGCGGCAGCGCGGAAACATTTGAGCATATTTGTCATTGACCTCGCTACAGCTCCCAGAGACAGTCACTTCGGACGGAGCCGGCAGGCCTCGACCACCGGCCGCTTTCTGAGCAGACGATCTTAGAGTGCCGGCTGATGCGAACTTCGCACCAGAAGGCGATGAAGGCACTACTGAAGTTCCTCCTGACCGGTTAACCTCACTGCCTTTCCTATCTCATTCCTCTCTCTCTCTCTCTCTCTCTCTCTTGTAGTCTCACAAGAACACGTCCTCTTGTTTGCGGGCTACTGCGCAGGCGTGACCTGTAGCCTGGCGAAGAGTTACTAATCTGTTGTTGGGCGCGACATCCCTGGCACTTTAGTTTTGCTAATCCTGGGGTTTTTCTTACGGCGAATTGCATGGTACATGGACGCATTAGGACTACGCATAACTGTTTGCACTACGTACTCCGCAACAGTTTCTTTATTTTTTTCGGATGTATTATTACAATGTTTCCTACAGCGACCCATATATTTATAGCGTGCGGCGACGTGATCAACGCAGCCGGGTGGTTTATCTTGGTCGTTATGTGCACGTACAGGGTGTTCCACCTATCATGCACAAAGATACAAAAATATGCAAATGCCACGTTGCTGGACAGAATCAAGATAATGTTGTTTACTACCCGCCGTGGTTGCTCAGTGGCTATGGTGTTGATCTGCTGAGCACGAGGTCCCGGGATCGAATCCCAGCCACGGCGGCCGCATTTCGATGGGGGCGAAACGCGAAAAGACCCTTGGTACTTAGATTTAGGTGCACGTTAAAGAACTCCAGGTAGTCGATATTTCCGGAGTCCTCCGTAGCTTGCCTCATAACCAGAAAGTGGTCTTGTCACGTAAAACACCATAACTTAATTTTACTAATGTTGTTTACCGTTTATTGGAGATACTTCGATTGTTTTTGTATTCTGCCTAATTACATAATCAGTCTCAATTAATTAATCACCTTCTGGAATATTATAACTGTATGAAAAGCTTCAATGTGGAAATTGTAGAGCGACATGATGAAGTCTCGATATATTTTTCTCTTGCTCGATACGTGCAACATATGAGAGTGTTTTTATGAGCGTGAAAGAAGCCCGCGAGAGCACGCAAAATGGCTGCGCGACTGGCCGCTCGAGGCGCTTTGTTATATATTATAAATTGTTTGATGCCCGAAGAAAAATTGTGCTCACTGCAATAATAGTGCCATCGGGGTGTGCTACTGAATTGACGAGACATGAAAAGTGTATACACTCGTACTATGTAGTAGCTTGGCGCTTCTAAAAATAGTTAACCATGCATTCGTGTCATATTTTTCTTGCATTTCAAGTGTCATTTTATTACAAAAATGGCGAGGATAATTTAGCCACACACACACACAAAAAAAAATGTACGAGAAATATGCGATAAATTATAGTGCACGCATAACGAACTCTACGCTGTACGTTGCACCAACATTCAAATGTACATGAGCTTTCCTAGCATGAGGAATTAATTGTCGCCAAAGTAAAAGAGGGAGTGGGTTATTGTTATAGAAATATGCAATTTTTACTTTAAGCTGTTAAACGTACTCCATTAAGCGCGCTCTTAATTGAGAAAGCTGCTTAGCTCCAATAGGCGCTAATTGCTTTGTTATTATGGTTTTTCTTAGCATAAGTAAGGTCCTCTTATGACTATGTTATTATTATTATTATTGCGATAAGAATTATGTGGACACTCTAGACACATTTTTGTGGCTGGCGTCGGTGTCGCCGTGATGTTCCGTATGAAGTACAAGGGCGATAACACAGTCGCCACGCTCCGTATGCTGAATTTGCGAGTGAAAGTTTACGAGGATCAGCCGACGATCACGGCTCAATCTCGCGCGCGAATTAGGAAAGCGGAGAGGAAGCGCGCCGCCTTCCGTCGCGCACAAAGCATCGGGGGGAGGGGAGGGACGGGGTGGGGGGGGGGCGCTCTACTCTGGCGGCTGCTGCGTACGGCGCGGCACGCGGGCGCCCATATCTTGAAAGCGATCTGCGATGTGGACAAAGTGCGCCGAGTACTGGAAGCTTCGTATGCGTAGTGCTTACGACTCTTAATTCACTCGCCGCTGCTGCCGCCGCGCTTCTTCACTTTAGCGTTTTGACAGCAAGTTTCCGCGGTCATCGAGTGAGATGTGTTCATATTTACCTGTGCGGGCGTGACACCGTGATTGTTAGTTAGTAAGCAAATATTTACAAGTTTATATCATTTTATTTCATTTTATGCCCGCCGTGGTTGCCCAGTGGCTATGGTGTTAGGCTGCTGAGCACAAGGTCGCGGGATCGAATCCCGGCCACGGCGGCCGCATTTCGATGGGGGCGAAATGCGAAAACACCCGTGTACTTAGATTTAGGTGCACGTTAAAGAACCCCAGGCGGTCAAAATTTCCGCAGTCCCCCACTATGGCGTGCCTCATAATCAGAAAGTGGTTTTGGCACGTAAAATCCCACAATTTAATTTAATTTACAAGTTTCTACAGCCGATAAATCTACTATCCTTACTTTGTATAGCCGTCTACTAATTTGTTATCGCAATGGATGCTTCTGATTTCAGGTGAAACTGCGACTTATTATTATTATCGTTGTTGTTCTTCTTGTTGTCTGTGAGACAACAACAAACGTTTGAGAAATCTGGTGCTTAAAAAATAACGAAAAAGATGCGTTTGCAACGAGTTTACCGAGTGGTAATCTGAAACAAGCCGCCTATACAATCACGACTCCACGCGCAAGGTCATTATTTATGCTTTGCTTTACAGAGCTGGTACTCTGCCTTTCTCACTAGCTTTCTGACTTTCTTCTTCCGCCATCCAACCTACCGTCTTCAAAGGCTTCTGAGAACACAGCATAGTGCACAGAACACGAGGAGGTCGCCACCACTGCTCACAGTCCTTACATATACATTCCTATTTTCTTTTTTTTTTGTCCCCAGTAGGCATTCAACAGTTTAACACATTGGGTTGACGCTTTCACTTGTGGCAGGACAGTAAAACCTTGCTTTCGATTTGCTGTCTATATCGTATAGAAGCGGAAGGTGGTCGCATGTTTGAGTATGTGGAATTGGAGCGACGTCCCCTTCAGTCTTGGGGCACGCAAAGCGCGCTCGTGCCTAGGTGGAAAATTATGTTTGTTTGCCCTACGCGGAACCCCGAGCGCTTAATTTTGAACTTGTCCACTGGCGGCGCTGTGTCGATGAGCTTGCTGTCTTGATGAGAGCGTCCCCGGAGCGAAGCGGCGGCCAGCGGGCCAACGAAAGCGTGCCTCTTCTACCGAGGCTCCCATTGAGAGAGAGGGAGAGAGAACCGAGCGCATGCGCGTAGAGCGTAACAACGTCGCGGAGATTGAACTGCCGCACTTGCGCAACCGGGTGAGCAGCGGCAGGGCGACTCCTGGGCGCCGCGTCCATCACCTCATGCGCACGCGGGAAGTCACCGTTTAGGGCTGAATTATGCTTCGCGGTTATCGCTCTTTCAGTGGACCCGCTCTATAGTCGCTGTGTTTACCATCTGGACGTTGCGGAACTTCCCCGGCGCGGAGAGCACGCCCATTGTGCTATAATGCGCGCGCGCACTTTGAGCCGAGGCTTGTAGGCGCTATGACGCTTTGAGGCTGAGCACGAGTTCGCGAGTGCGCGCAACCGCGTTTATGGGGAGGTTGTATGCCCCAAAGTGGCCCATGTAAATAATTTTGACTTCAGTAGGTCGCGCAACGCATGGAGTAGGTAACCGGGGGTCTATTAAAGTACAAGATTCAGTTTCAAGTGAAGGGAAACGCAGCCGAGCAGACGATTAGTCGGTGCGACTATAGATTAGGAGAGATAGAGAGAAAGCAAGGACAGGAAAGGCAGGGAGGTCAACCAGAAAAGCACCCGATTTGCTACCCTACACTGGGGGTGGGAGAAACGGGAATAGAAAAAGGAAAAAAAGGGAGAGAGTAAGCGTTGAGTGTGTGTGGGAGGGGCACTATACACAGGGACACTATAAACGGTCTCTAATTTACAGGCATTGAATCGGCTCGGTTCACACAAGAGAGCGACTGTCAGAAGTCGCTTGGAAAGGTGTTCGTCCTGCAGCTGACTTAAATTATCTGAAGATTGAGGTGGTGAAATGAAGCTTTCGTTTTCTCGGTAATATGCGACCGATCCCCACCTGATGTCACAAATATATTTAATATGGTGTCTTCCACTTCTACGGCATCCTTAGCCAAGGTTGAGCTCTGCGACGTTATTAAGTCAATCAATGAAACAATCGTATACGTACGTGGGCACGCGTGCGTACCGTCACCGGATAAAAAATTAACCACCAAACTGGCTGTTCCTGTGCGCCAACGCATGTCATAATGGCACACAAAGTTTCTAGGTGATTTTTCTGTTGTGGTTTTTTACCTTTGCGCCGGACGAATCCCATTACTTTAACGAAACGTCGTCATTAAAGTTTAACATCTCCAGCATCCCATAAAGGATGTCTCTCTATCACTTAAGTTTGTACGGGTTCGGGAACATGTTATCTGAACAACTCAAACGAAGTAGAACTTTGTATCGTGAGCGCGAAAAGATGCGCCGGTGCGCTCCGCACTCCACGTTGCAGGCCTCTTCGCCGCATCGACTTCAGTCGCGAACAATGAGCGCTCTATAAATCAAGCGTCGTTTTTGTTGCGCACGCAATTACGCGTCTCGTGCGGTTGACGCGCGGGCGCTTATCGCGCCCAAACAGCCGACGCACCATTATTTTGGCTCGACAATCACTGCGCGTAAAATCGGCACCGTGCCGACAGATAATCGCGCTCTGTGCCAACGTACAATTACGCCCTGAGAACCAGTGGAAACATGATCGTGCGGGACCGGCGGTATCAAGTCCAGAGAGCCGCTATGTGCTCTCATGAAAGGCAAATTACCAGTCACCGGGGTGGGTGCCGTCCCCGTGACGACGCGATTGCATCTCGCGATCAGGGCGGTAGATATCGCAAACACGCACCGCATCCGCCGCAGCGCGGACTGCCGCTATTCCCAAATGTGTACGGGTGCGTATTGGTGCGCGTGCATGCATGGCGGCCATGCTAATGCGTGCCCACGTGCGTGCCTGTGTAATGTCTGCGCGCGCGGCTTTGCGGGCGCAGAATTAAGAGAGGGAGATCTGTGACTATTACCAGACGCAACTGTACGGTTGTTGGAACTGGCACTGGGACTTGGCTATAGTGTGACAATGGCATCTCGTCGTTCTGCTAGCTACACAATCATGTAACCACACAACCAATAGTTTAGAAAAGCTGCTTTTTCACTTTTGAACCGATCGACAGAGTCATGTGGCAATGGATTTGTTTGTTTGTTTGTTTGTTTGTCCCAAGCAAATGACATGTAGGTGTCGCTGAGAAGTTTCGCAGAGACGACATACAATTGCAGTTCTTGCAAGATTCCCAGCATTGCAGCAAACATGATAAAGACCTACGTCAAAAGCTGATATGCTGTTTTGACATAATTAATTAGCGCCAAAGGAAAGAAAAGAAAAGAAAAGCAACCCATGCACAAAACATGCATGCTGTCTTCTATTCAGGCACATAGCAATGTGAGGCGACTTTTGGCCCTGTCCTCTCTTCGCAGTCCGGAAGCCAGGATCGGAAACCGAAACTATGATGACGTGATTAGGAAATATCAACGTTCTAGCCTCTGCTTTACCGCAACGTGTGTTTATCATGAAGTCATGTCGTTACCATGCAGGACCACATCACGATCTCCCTCAAAAATGTGTTCGATGGCTTCGTGAAAAAAAAAAATATGCGGATCCCACGCACTGTGAGAATGGGGGTAAGCGAAGCTTGGTATGCTGTTTGCTTTGATTGACGATAATTAGCGCAGATGTTGGCGGCGAATGTGTAATTTCTTCAGCGTTTAATCCAATACGAGAGTGGTAAGTTGATGTTAAATGTTACTTTGCGTGCACCACTGCTATTTGTTTGCGTAGTCCACAGAACACATAGGAAAACGTGTTTGCTTGAGACGTTGTTGTGCGTCATTGTTCATAATCTCTGAGAGGATTTGGCATTATCATTCTTCCTTCTGCATACGTGGTCAGCACTCTGTTGAAACGCCAGGTCCAAGCGCTCTCTAGGCTATGGGCGATTGTAATGTTTACGCTATCACAGCCCAGCACGTGACCTCCACATTCCAGCTCCTGCATTTCTGTCGCATCGTAAAATAAGTACGGCATGTGCCATGCACACAAAGTGCAAAACGCTACCGCGGTGGCGCCGGTCGCGATGCGCAGAGGCGAGCGCCATCTGGTGGTGTTTCAAGAAACCCAGCGGCGCGCGCGAGCAAGACCACAGCATCAGCAGCAGCGCCCGGAAAGTCGGGGGAAGAGGCAAAGAAAGATTCGCTTTAAAAATACAATAAAAAAACACCCTCAGCAATTCTTTTTTCTAAAGTACAGCAAAGCCTGCGTGAGTGAGGTGTTGTTCAGAGGAAGCACAAGCTACATTGGTCGTTATGCACGCACCTTCCCGCAGCTGTCGAATGGCCCCTTTCACTGATTATAATAGAGGCGCTTTCTCCTACGCTCGGTGCACTAAGCCGCATTTCTCACTGTTTGTTTAGCGCCGCTTTACAGCGCTGAGCGATATCTCTTTCGAGTGCATGTCGAGCAACGCCCAGCAGCGCACCTGTAGCGCCTCAAGAAGACGACGACGAATAAACAGCAGGGAGAGCGCGAGGGAACGATAGCGAGAGACCGGGGATGGGCGCATTCAAAACCAGACGGCGGAAAAACGCCGCACACTGCCCTCCCGGCGCGATCACGAAAGAGGTGTGTGCGCGAGCTATTTTCTCCGGCAGCGCTCGGGACTAAAGCCGGGTAGCCTGTTGACCGAAGCTCCTGGGCAATCGTTCATCGCGGCTCGATGCGCCCATTCTCTGGCGCGGAGCGGAGTGGCCCGTAACGCAGCGGCGTGATGCAAGCGCCGCTTGCGTAGAATGGGAAGGGGGGGGGGGATGCCCCCGCCGAAGTAGAGTGGCCGGGCGCTTCGCTCCCGGCGGCGCGGATGAGAGCCGCCCTGTACTAGCTGCCCCTACTGCTGATGCGACCGTAGAGCTTTGGTGGGGAGGGCAGGCGGGCGTTGTCTCCCCCACACGCGTGCCCACCACACCCCGGACCAACGGCACAGCGGGGAGCCGCTCGCACTGCTCGCGTTTGCCACGAGTGCTGCTGAAAGTACGGCTGGACTGAGCAGCCCAGCCTTGCTACGCCGCGGCGCATGCAAAACTCGCCCGAATTGCGCATCTCGAACCGTCCCACGCGCTCTGTGTCCAGCGTCGCTCACGCTGCAAGGAAACGGACGACCGTTCCGCAACCTGCGCTTCCGACCGATCGCTCCTCCTTTTGCTACATTTATAGCCCGACGTCCCCATTCACGCAGACGCAATCTGCGACTGCTGCTCCGTGCCGTGTAGGACTGCGTGGTGCAAGATGCTGGGGATGCGGCTCCCTTAGCCCGAAAACAATGAGATTGTAGTCCAGATGATCTCTCGTATATAGGAAACGAAAGCAAGAAGAATTACATCATAGTTGGGGCGAGACGGCTTTCCTCCTCTGACAGGCGGATTGGCGCAAACGCTTCAATTTTTTTGGACCCTTTGCCTTGTCGCACTGCTTAGCTTTCATCCACCCATCGGCAGCAGCGTAACTATAGGTTAGATAGTCGTAAAAGTCGTTATTGAAATTAGGCAGAATAAATTAGCGCATTATCATCATCATCAACAACCTATCTTTATGTCCACTGCAGGACGAAGGCCTCTCCCTGCGATTTCCAATTGCCCCTGTCTTGCGCTAGCTGATTCCAACTTGCGCCTACAAATTTCCCCATTTCAACCCCCCAGCTAATTTTCTGCAGTCCTCGACTGCGCTTCCCTTCCCTTGGGACCCATTCTGTAACTCTACACTCTTAAGGTATTTTACGGCCTTTGGGGCTTATCTTGTCCCACAACAATAATCGTCATCTGTCTTGCCCAGATTTCCTTTGTTTAACGCTGCGAGCCCGGTACTTCCAAGTGTTGCGTTTCGCCTGCGACACGTGGTTTTGCCGGCGCGACTGCGGCGGGGCGGCGGACATTTTGGCCCGATCGTCGTCGCCGCAACACTCATCGCCAGGTGTTTCCAGGCGCGACTGCGGCGATGCGACCGCCTAGGGATCATCCTCGTTCCAGTCATTGTGCCCGAAACAGGCGATGCCAAAGCAGGGATCTCATTCCAGTTATTGGGCCCGAAACAGGCGATGCCAAAGCAGGGATCTCGTTCCAGTCATTGTGCCCGAAACAGGCGATGCCAAAGCAGGGATCTCATTCCAGTTATTGGGCCCGAAACAGGCGATGCCAAAGCAGGGATCTCGTTCCAGTCATTATGCCCGAAACAGGCGATGCCAAAGCAGGGACCATCTTCTCGTTACAGTCATTGTGTCCGACCGGCAGCGCCACGACAGGGTGCTACGAGATCGTGCGCAGCGCCACGACAGGGTGCTACGAGATCGTGCGCAGCGCCACGACAGGGTGCTACGAGATCGTGCTCGACATGGTGCTACGGCATCGCTACGACAGTGTGCGTCACCATTAGCCCATTGTACATTCACGTGCTCGTCTTTTGAGGGGTTCCTTCTTGCCCTCAACTGCGAGAGTATAAAAACAGCTGCCCCCGGACGCCAGGAGGAGGGCTCCGATTTCTTCAGTTGAGTGAAGTGCTCTCCCGTCTCTCTACTTCGGTCAAACCTGACCGCCAACTCTTTGCGATGTTAAAATAAACGAGTTGTTTTGTTGTTACCAGTCGACTCATGCTTTGCCGGGACCTTCGGATGCTTCCAGTTGTACCCCAGGCCGCCAGGCCAACGCTACCCTTGGGGCTTGCGACCCAGGTACAACCACGGGCGTCAGCGCCGAGTTCCCAACAGATCGTACCAGCGGTCCGATCCAAACATCTGGTTGGCAGCGGTGAGATCGCCTCCGACTTCAAACAACTGTCTGCCTGCGGTGAGATCGACACAACGGAGGCCAGCAGCGAAGAGATGCAGTTGACGGTATGCTGAGCAGCTCAACGACGATCCGGGAGCAGTGCAACGAGCCCTGTGTGACGACTGGTTGCCTGCAGCGGAACGACTGCGCGGAATTCCTGCCTGCGAGGTTTGGTGAGTGCGGGACTTTCTTCTTCTGAGCTTTGCCAGGCTTTTGTTAGTGTTAGAAACAGAGCTGGTAATTGTGGTTGTCGTTGCTGCCGGGTTAGTTGCGGCAAGACAATAGTAAGCAGTAGAGAAAGCAGCATTCAGAGCAGCCATGGATTTGAAGTCGTTGCGCAAACCGAAATTGTTGGAGCTTGCAAGAGAGTTGGGTCTGGATGTCTCAGACAAACTCAGAAAACCAGAACTGCTAACGGCTATTCTTGAGTTAGAGGCTGAGGATGACGAGCTGTCGGAATGCCTTGAGACTATTGAGGAGAGGTCAAAAAGACAGGAGCGCGAACTTAAAGAGCAAAAAGAGAAATATGAGCGCGAACTTAAAGAGCAAAAAGAGAAACAGGAGCGCGAACTTAAAGAACAGAAAGAGCGAGAGCAACAAGAGCGTGACCGTCAACACGCTTTGGAAATGAAGCGTCTTGAGGTAGAAATGGAACGCGCTCGTAATGGAAGTCAGGCACACGGTGCAGGAGAACGAGTATTGTTCAAAATGACTGACCTGATGCGGCCGTTTAAGCTTGGAGAGGACATTGGTTTGTTCCTGGTTAACTTTGAGCGAACGTGCGAGAAGCAGGGGTTCTCTCGGGAAACGTGGCCACAGCGCTTGCTCACTTTGTTACCCGGCGAGGCGGCCGACGTAGTCGCTCGCTTGGATAGAGAGGAAGCAGAGGACTTCGACACAGTGAAATCGAGTCTTCTAAAAAAGTACCGGCTGTCTGCGGAGGCGTTCCGTCGGAAGTTTCGGGAAAATGAGAAAGGCAAAAGTGAGTCATATACAGAGTTTGCGTATAGGCTTATGTCGAACATGCAGGAGTGGCTCAAAGAAGAGAAAGCGTTTGGTGACCACGATAAAGTTCTGCAGTGTTTCGGGCTAGAACAGTTTTATAGTCGGTTACCGGAGAACGTGCGATACTGGGTCTTGGATAGGCCAGACGTTTGTACGGTGGCTAAAGCCGCTGAGCTAGCCGAGGAGTTTGTGACGCGTCGGGCTCGCGGAGCTAAGGATGGTCAAAAGGGTGAATTTGGCTCGAAGTTCGAGAGGCCGAAGTTCACACCCATGAGAGCAAAGGGGAACACGCGTAGTGCGGATGCGAGTGGAAGCAGTGCGACCGAACCTAAGGAGACGGCGGCAGCCGAAGCCGAACGCAGAAAGCGGTTCGAGATGAGGCGAGCGGGCGTTTGTTATACGTGCCAGAAGCCGGGTCACTTTTCGGCGCAGTGTCCGGAAACAACACCAAAAGTTGTGTTTTTTTCAATAGGCAGCACTGACGAGAACATGAAGCTTCTCGAGCCTTACATGCGAGACCTCCTCGTAAACGGGAAAGAGTGCCGAGTGCTTCGCGATTCCGCAGCTACGATGGATGTAGTTCACCCATCTTACGTAGAACCCCATATGTTCACGGGCGAGTGCGCGTGGATCAAGCAAGCCGTGGAAGCTCATAGCGTGTGTCTGCCGGTAGCAAAAGTGCTTATTGAAGGACCTTTCGGAGCGCTTGAGACAGAGGCGGCAGTGTCATCTATGCTGCCACCCCAGTACCCGTACCTATTTTCAAACAGGTCCGATCACCTCCTGCGCGAGAAGGGGCTTTTGTTTGGTGAAGCTAGTGTTCAGGCCTTAACCAGATCGAAGGTTCGGGAGCTCGCTGCAAAGGCGGTAGTTGCGGGGCCGACGTTATCGAACAATGAAAAAGGGTCAGAGGCGCAGCAAGCCGATATTCAGAGCACGCCCGAACTGAATAAACTTGAGTCTGTAACGTTAAAGGCGCCAGATACTGGAGAGGAAACGCCCGACGCGGGAAAGTTAGAAGAGCTATCTACTGATTTGCTCATCGCGCCTACGTCAGACGGACTTGATAGGTTGCTAAAAGTCAGCCGGTCGGCTTTGATAGCCGAGCAAAAAAAGGATGGCAGCCTGGAAAACGTGCGCTGCAATGTCAAAGAAGGTATCGCCAGGAAAACTGCGCGTTTTGTGGAAAGAGGTGGAGTCCTGTACCGGAAGTATCAAGACCGCAGAGGAGTGCAGTTCGATCAGCTGATCGTGCCTCAATGCTATCGTCAAGATCTGTTGCGCTTGTCACACGGGGGTTCGTGGTCCGGACACCTAGGAGTTAAGAAAACTAAGGACCGTCTCTTGCAAGAGTACTATTGGCCAGGGTGTTTTCGGGACGCAGACCATTTCGTGAGGACATGTGACACTTGTCAGCGGGTGGGCAAACCAGGGGACAAATCGAGGGCGCCGTTGAAATTGGTACCTATCATTACGGAGCCTTTTAGACGGCTCGTTATTGATACTGTGGGACCTCTGCCGGTAACAGCCACGGGGTACAGACACATTTTGACTGTGATCTGCCCAGCGACAAAGTTCCCTGAAGCAGTGCCGCTTAAAGAACTCAGCTCAGTTGAGATAGTTAATGCACTACTGTCCATATTTGCGCGAGTTGGTTTTCCTGCGGAAATCCAATCAGATCAGGGCACAGTGTTTACTAGCGCTTTGACGACAACTTTTCTCGAAAGGTGTGGGGTAAAGCTGTTACACAGCTCAGTGTACCACCCACAGTCGAATTCCGTTGAGAAGCTCCACTCCGTCATGAAGCGCGTGTTGAGAGCCTTGTGTTTTGAACATCAAACTGACTGGGAGCTGTGTCTGCCTGGGGTGATGTTTGCTTTAAGGACCGCGCCGCATGCGGCTACGGGGTTTTCGCCAGCTGAACTGGTGTACGGTCGCTCGCTTCGATCTCCGCTTCGCATGCTTCGAGAATCATGGGAAGGTAGGGGCGACGACCCAGTCGTGGTGGAGTACGTGCTTAAGCTCCTCGAACGCTTAAGAAGGGCACAGGAGTTGTCAGGTGAAGCAATGACAAAGGCCCAGCAGAGGGCCAAGGTTTATTATGATCGGACAGCCAGGGCCCGTCGTTTTGAGGTTGGCGATGAGGTCATGATATTGCGTACATCGCTAAACAACAAACTAGACGTGCAGTGGGAGGGCCCAGCACGAATTGTTCAGAAACTGTCGGACGTTAACTACGTGGTAAGTCTGCCAGGAAAGCGGAAAGCACAGCAAGTTTACCACTGTAATCTGCTCAAACCTTATAGACAAAGGGAAGCAGTGGTGTGCCTGATGGTAAACGTTCCTGAAGAGCTTCCAGTCGAGCTTCCGGGACTAGGCTCAGTGACGAACAGGGAAGACACCGGTCAAGTCATTAGTGACCTTATCAGTAAAGCACCGCTGTCGCCCGAGCAGAAAACCGAACTACACCAGCTATTACAAGAGTTTCAAGGTCTGTTCTCTGAGAGGCCTGGTAGGACTTCGGTACTTACTCATGATATAGAACTTACCTCCCCAGAGCCAGTACGATCCAAGGCGTATCGGGTGTCACCCCGCCAGAGCGATATTATGGAGGCTGAGGTAAAGAAAATGCTACAGCTCGGTGTTATTGAGGCAGGTGAGAGTGATTATACCTCCCCTTTGATTTTAGTTGAGGTACCGGGCAAGGAACCTCGTCCTTGCGTCGACTACCGCAGGCTTAATTCCATCACTAAGGATCAAATTTATCCGATCCCTAACATCGAGGAGCGCCTTGAGAAAGTTAGTAGCGCTCAGTTTATTTCCACCCTAGATCTTGTCAGGGGTTATTGGCAGGTTCCACTTACAGAAGAGGCTAGTAGGTATGCGGCGTTCATTTCACCAATGGGAACATTCCGTCCTAAAGTGTTGAGTTTTGGTTTGAAGAACGCGCCATACTGTTTTTCAAGCCTCATGGATAAAGTGTTGCGGGGACAGCAAGAATTCGCTTTACCGTATCTAGACGACGTAGCGATATTCTCCGCATCCTGGTCTGAGCATATGGCACACTTGCGGGCAGTGCTAACCCGCCTGCGCGAAGCGGGCTTGACAGTCAAGGCTCCTAAGTGCCAGATAGCACAGGCCGAGGTTGTCTACCTCGGTCACGTGATTGGTCAGGGTCGTCGCCGCCCCTCTGAAATAAAGGTGGCCGCTGTGCGAGACTTCCCGCAACCGCGCACAAAGACCGATATTCGGTCGTTCTTAGGTGTCGCCGGCTACTATCAGAGGTACATCCCTAGGTACTCTGATATCGCGGCTCCCCTAACGGATGCTCTAAGAAAGACCGAGCCTCAAACAGTCGTCTGGGACGAGACCAAGGAAAGAGCTTTTAGCGCCCTAAAGAGTGCCCTAACAAGCCAGCCTGTGCTACGATCGCCAGACTATACAAAAGGGTTCATTGTTCAGTGCGATGCTAGTGAGCGAGGCATGGGCGTTGTACTGTGCCAACGGGAAAATGGAGAAGTAGAACACCCCGTCCTGTATGCTAGTCGTAAGCTGACCAGTCGTGAGCAGGCGTATAGCGCCACCGAGAAAGAGTGTGCGTGTCTCGTGTGGGCCGTTCAGAAATTGTCATGCTATCTAGCCGGCTCGAGGTTTATCATTGAGACGGATCACTGCCCTCTCCAATGGCTGCAGACCATCTCTCCCAAAAATGGCCGCCTCCTGCGCTGGAGCCTCGCTTTACAACAATATTCCTTTGAGGTGCGTTACAAAAAGGGGAGTCTCAACGGTAACGCCGATGGCTTAAGTCGAAGCCCCTAACGTAGGAATCAGCCTCAAAATTGTTTGTTACTGATGTTTTTCTTCCTGAGGCAGGATTTTTTTTTTTAACATATTGCTTTTGTTTAGTGTTTCAAAGTGATGACATGCTTTCTAGTGCAATTTTTCAATTTGTGGACGCGTTCTGAGTGATGCTAGACTACTGTAAGGAACTAGGCAGTGGTATAAAAAGGGGAAAGAGCCTGGCAGGGCTTAGTGAGGGTTGTGCCGTGCTTGCTGACTGAGCGGTTGAGTTTCAGCGTAGTTCTAACACTTGCCGGGAACGAGAACAAAAATGTGAACTCTCCCGAAGTCACTTTGCAGTGTCCCGTGCGAACCTGAACGAGAGAACGAGGCCTTCTCTGTGCGCTGCGCTCAAGAAACGTCGAGGGACGCCCGACTTCGGTTATGAGCATCATCGAGCGACATCCCTCCGGACAGCGGATGCAGTCCCCTGTCCATCGGGATCTCCTTCCCCCGGCGGGGCGGTCTGTTGCGTTTCGCCTGCGACACGTGGTTTTGCCGGCGCGACTGCGGCGGGGCGGCGGACATTTTGGCCCGATCGTCGTCGCCGCAACACTCATCGCCAGGTGTTTCCAGGCGCGACTGCGGCGATGCGACCGCCTAGGGATCATCCTCGTTCCAGTCATTGTGCCCGAAACAGGCGATGCCAAAGCAGGGATCTCATTCCAGTTATTGGGCCCGAAACAGGCGATGCCAAAGCAGGGATCTCGTTCCAGTCATTGTGCCCGAAACAGGCGATGCCAAAGCAGGGATCTCATTCCAGTTATTGGGCCCGAAACAGGCGATGCCAAAGCAGGGATCTCGTTCCAGTCATTATGCCCGAAACAGGCGATGCCAAAGCAGGGACCATCTTCTCGTTACAGTCATTGTGTCCGACCGGCAGCGCCACGACAGGGTGCTACGAGATCGTGCGCAGCGCCACGACAGGGTGCTACGAGATCGTGCTCGACATGGTGCTACGGCATCGCTACGACAGTGTGCGTCACCATTAGCCCATTGTACATTCACGTGCTCGTCTTTTGAGGGGTTCCTTCTTGCCCTCAACTGCGAGAGTATAAAAACAGCTGCCCCCGGACGCCAGGAGGAGGGCTCCGATTTCTTCAGTTGAGTGAAGTGCTCTCCCGTCTCTCTACTTCGGTCAAACCTGACCGCCAACTCTTTGCGATGTTAAAATAAACGAGTTGTTTTGTTGTTACCAGTCGACTCATGCTTTGCCGGGACCTTCGGATGCTTCCAGTTGTACCCCAGGCCGCCAGGCCAACGCTACCCTTGGGGCTTGCGACCCAGGTACAACCACGGGCGTCAGCGCCGAGTTCCCAACAGATCGTACCAGCGGTCCGATCCAAACACAAGTCACGAACGGCTTGTGCGTTATCAGCGGGACACAGCATTCTCGACAGGAAAGTAGCGGGCGCCGAGTTTTCCATCTGTTATTCCATCTTCTCCTGACTCTTTTCCCCGGGTCATGTCTTGCAAGGTCCTTATAACTTCATCGCTAGTTATAGAAGGAGCCTTTGTATCCTGTTCTTCACTACTTCGAACGAAGGAAGCGTGGCTGCTCTGGTTACTGTACAGGCCAGTATAGAATTATTGAGCTCTTTTTACTATATCATCGAAATTGTTGATGACATCACCGCATACACCGCACTTATTTTCATTCAACACAAGCAGACGATATTCATGTCACGCATGTTATGTCTTGATGTTCTAGTTTTGTCACATCTCTGCTTCTATCGTATTTAATTAATTTACTTCCTGTCCCAGGATCCGATATCGATTCGGTCTTTAGACTAACACCCCTACCTTTCCCTACCTTTTTTCTCTCCTATTGTGCCTTGGTATAGTCAGTCCAAGGCAGTTAACGCGATAGCTACACTTGGAATTGCAATTTGCACAATGACTGTGCGATTTATGCGTGAGCATGCCTTTTGTGGCTTAAAGAGCTGCCATGAGACGAGCGCTAGATTTACGGGGCCTATTTTTGCCACGTACACACCTACACGTACGGACGGTTCCAACGCGTACACGGGAGGAGTAGTTGTTCCATCGAATGCCATCTCTCTGGTGCTTAAATTTTCTCTCATTACGACGTCGACAGCAGCAGAACTTGGAGCTCTTTAAGGTGCGATCAATTACATGCTCCAGCAGCCACCTTATTGTTGGACCGTTTTCTGAGTTTTGAAGGCGGCCCTGCACACCCTGCGGTTTACTCGGCGTCATGGATTACACGAGCAGCACTAGCGTACGAAATGAGGCACGCTCAACCCCAAGCGCTCGAGAATGGACAGTAAATACTATTTCAATGGCGGCCGAGCCATTGCGGAATTTAATGAGAGCAGCATTCCGGGCAAGTTGGTAATCCATTAATTAAATGATATTGCGCGACAAAAAAACGACACGGACGTGAGAGAAGACGACACACCTAGCGCTAGGTGTGTCGTCTTCTCTCACGTCCGTGTCGTTTTTTTGTTGCGCGATATCATTTAAGAAATTGCGGAATTGTCAGCAACGGCAATGCAGATGAAGATGTGCGTTCGACTCAACAACATCTGCGGGTGCCCATACCGCTCTCTAGAACGGATGTTGAGCGGATGCTTTATCACCTTCCCATCACATCACACTTACAGAATAAAATTCACGAAGTTTCACCAACTCCTGCTTGTATTCTCTGGACCGTTACTTCTGACTTCGTCTGCCACACGGACTCTCCAGTCGCAAAACAACTTCATTGTGTCGCATGTGGTTGAGCGTCGCATTTATGAACGCTTTTTCAATTTTAATAAGACTGGCCGACAGTGCCATGTGCAATTTTTGCGCGTGTGACGAGATAAAACAGCCCCTTCTTTGCCACTGCCCATCCTTCGATGCTCAACGATGTGCTCTTCGATGTGCTCTTTCGGAGGAAAGGATCCTGGAACCTTGACCTGGCACTCTTGCACGCACAACGCTTCTTGAAGACGAAAGGACTGCAAATACGAACGCTCGTGACTGTTAGCAAACATTCCCCTGTGGGTGCAATCACACTAACTGCGTTTTTTTTTAATTATTTTTGTAATCTTCCGCTTTTCTTATCTATATTTTCCTATTTTGCTCCCTATGTGCAGGGTAACCAACCATGCAGGCCCTTGGTTAACCTCCCTACCTTTCCCTCTTCGTTTGGCTCTCTGTTGAGATAGATTATGTACTTGAGCAGTGCTGGTAGTAGGTGTCTTTAGTGTTCAGCCGTAACACGGGGCCGTATAGACTCTGAGCAGGCACACTATAACTAGCTGTCATTGTTTTTGTTTGTCGACATATGCTGTATTAATAGGCTATTTTATGCATCCTCCTTTTCATCCGGAATAGCATGCTTCGTTGTATGGCCAAGCAGACATCTCCGGCATCCGTTAACGAATGTCCGTCTGTTTCCATTATGTATCCAACAGAAAAAAAAACGCGCTTTTTTTTTCTTTCTTACTTAGAAGAGAATGAAGAAAGAAAGAGGAGAAAAGAAAGGGACAAAGCAAAGATGTTCACCAGAAAAGCGACTGGTTGGCTACACTACGCCGGGCAAAGGGAAACAGAAAAAAAGGAAAGAAAAACGCAGGGAGGTCAAACTGAACAGAAAATCTGACTTGTTGCCCTATATGCACTATACGGTACGGAGTAGGAAAGCGTAGAAAGACAAGAACGAAATAGATTCAGAGACAGGGCACGTTCATTGCCCTTAGGAATGGCAACGCTGCCTTTGTTGATCACCCTATGCTACCACGGCTGGCGAGGTCGGCATACCAATGTGGTCAGTTCCGAAAGTGGCTTGTGATGGACGCCAGAAATGTGCAATATATACAAAACCAACTATCTTCAAGAGAATGCGCGCGCGCATCGAAATGACGGAAAATACTGGAGACTTCCGGCGTTCACCAGGTTCCACCTATAGGGCGGAGCAGCAAGTGGGTCTTCTGTGACTGGCATTCTGAATGCGTTTCATGGATCTGTAAATGTACAGTCAAGTGCAATATGAGCTGCAGCACGGCGCCCACGTTCAAAAGGACACCAAGACCGTACGGCGGCGCCGACACACGAATAACTGGAGGACTAAACACCCTTACAATTACTTGCATTTATTACACCCAGTTTTCGTATGTAGGCGCCGTCATTCAGTCTCGAGGCCCTTTTCAGCACGTGCACCGTGTTGCAGCTCATATTGCACGCGACTGTTCATTTTTGTCAACATTCTAGTGCGGCTGCAGTGAAAGCTTGGCCCACGATGAATCATAGCGGAATGCTGGTTCCTCAGTATATATCGCGCTCGGTCGGAGAGCCGTCCTGAGCTCATTCGGGCTCTTAAGAACCATAGAAGAGTACAGAATATGCGCACCTACACTTGGTGACTCCAAAATAAGCACCACGATGCACATTCGTCGTGCTCCATCAAGATGCTCCGGGCCGCACTGCTGCCTTTGCTCGCTTTGACCACGCGGAGCACATCGAGAAGCCCCATAAACAGTACCCAACGCCAGAGACAGGGGCTCAGCGGAGTTCTTGTAGGAGACGACTCTAAAATAAAGTGTTTTTGCGGCTCTCCCACAAGCGGGTATTTAATCGAACGAGAACGTTCAACGTTCAGAAGGCGCAGTATAGTCTTCCCCGCGTGAAACTTCGTGTCACAAGGTCATACTTCGAGCTCTTTACGCAGTTAAAGAAATAGAAGGAAACGAAATCGGCACGCTCGAGAATGCCAGCTCTACTGCCAAGACCCTCCTCCTTTCGCTTCCACACAGTGTATTTCCTTAATTTTTATGCAGCCGAAACGACGTATGTTCTTGAAGATACTCACTTCCAGTTTGCAGCGTTGTGACCCAGAGCGACGATCTTTTTGTCTACGCATCCTGCACGCCGAGTTCAATTTAGAGTCCCCGTTGCATGCCGAGCCAGACGTCAAGTAAACTGTGCTTTTGTTGTGTTTAGGGACCTAACGTGTTTGCGGACTGAGCAGGGAAAAATGTTGATTCGCAAGGTAAGGTAATGGTTTAAATTATCAAGTTTTTGTTTGTTTGTTTGTTTGTTTGTTTATTTTATCTCTTTCGTTTGAACACGAAAAGATGAGGTGAATTCGGTGTAGAAAAAGATGACAAAGATATTCACGGATAGCGACTGCGAGTATGTCGCGCTGCTGAATTTCGCGTGTTCTCTGTCAAGCGCCGCCGAAGCGCAGTTCAATACGGTAAGGTGGAAAATGTTTCGTGCGAAGGCTTCCCGGAAAGCTAGACTGACGTTTCGTTCGATCGCTTTCCATTTCGTGTTCCCGGCTAAGAGGCAAAAGACAGCCGGACGACTTTTGGAAGAAAACACAGGCCTAAGAAGATCCGTGACTTGCATGGGATTTGGCACCTGGTGAAATACGTCAGGTTGTATCGGGGTGCACGCTTAGAACCGTTCCTCCTTCGCTATGTCAAAGCTCGCCGAGAGCGCACGTTGCCAAATATTTAATCGCAAAAGCCTGCCGCGCCAGAGGAATAAGCTATAGCGCGCTTGACGCGCAGTTACTGTATAGTTGCTGTATATATAGTGTATATATATATATATATATATATATATATATATATATATATATATATATATATATATATATATATATATATATATATATATATATATATATATATATATATATATATAGTGTATATATAGTTGCAGTTGCTGTATAGGCATGCTCGCAGACGAAGGCGCACGTCCTCGTGAGGGTCGTACGTGTATTGCGAATGCGACATCCCGCCAGGTGATATACCGGCTCCGATTCGAGGTGTTTTTGTCAGCCCGACGTATACGATTCGTTAAAACACGAATTATTGTACAATATAAGTAACGTTCGAGGATGAAACGTATGGATTTCTTCCCTCTCGCTCACGAGTGCTTCCGATTTCGAATACCATTTCTGCGCGCACGACGCAAAATAAGAGGCAAAAAAAATGAAACAGCTGCGTTTGTGACAAGTGGCATTCCCTTGCTACGTACCGTAAAATCGTTCCGTGTAAATTTAACTCCGTCGGCGTGCGTTGGGCGCTCTGACATGCACCCACTCTCCCTTAGTATGTGTCGGCAAGCTTCACGTTGGGTGAATGCAACGGCCGTATACTTACAGGTCGTGGGACCGTTTGCGCTGCTAAATGCGCAAAACAATAGACGTGAAATAATTAAACAAAAAGGAAGAACTCTAACCGAGCGTCTGCGCGCCTGTCAAAGCGCCAAAAACGCCTGACCCACTGCTACGCCTCACGCCATCTCATCGCTGAAGAAGGAGCCGGTCGGGCTCCGAAACGTGGGCCTTCTAAAGTAAAATTTTGGTTGGGCTTTTTCCTTCTCTTTAATACAGTTTTCCCTAACCAGGCAGATATATATATATGCTGAATGCTTGTTTACCTTTGATTCTATACGTGAAGTCATATTTGCGTTGTCCTTTGCGGCGCATTTCTGAAGTTGGGAATGCTTACCAACTGCCGCACTGTCGATTTTGTAAACAATCGAAATCGCGCCAATAAGACAAGGGACAAATAAAGCATCGACAAATAATAAAGCTCGCAAATGAAATGTTTATTCGCGTTACATAGCATAAATAGAAACACACACTGTCTCGTATTACATGGCTCAAAAAAAAAAAAAAACGAGAACTATATAAAACCCAGCAAGACGCAGACAAGGAAGTGGTGAAACAAAACTTCAATAGGAGGACTTATCACAATCTGCAATAAAAGCAACGAGTCCTTCGATTGCGAACTGACCCCTTTTTCTTTCTATTTTGCCTTCTAACGGTTATTTGACAACTTGCTACTCTGAACCGTGGTAGGTTAGCCCAGATCGCTATTTTACTACAGCTCACCGTTCTATTCGCCAAGGCTTCGCGCGCCCGCGCGCAGCCCGCGCAACGGCTCGAAATGAATCGGTGAGCCCACCCACCGTCGTCGATTCGTGGGGGCCCCGAAGTTTGCCGAAGCCGCGTACAGGCGGCGTACCATCCCGCGTTCGCTTTTCTCCTCTCCCTCGAAACGTTTACGCTCTCCCCTATTCAAACAGGAAAAAGGCGAGAAGAGACACAGCGTGCGGGCCCCCTCTCCCTTCTACGTCGCCTCCTCCTCAGCGCTTATGCCCGTCCTCCTCGCAGCGGCCACGGGGAGCGCCTGGCGCGCGCGGGCGCTCGAGGTGGGCTTTCGGGCAGAACGCGCGTGGCCGAGACGGGAGTCGGGACCCCGAGCTCGCACTGTTCGCCTTGTGCCCTGCGGAGAAGGCTTCACCGCGCGACGGCTGTGTTTGGCGGCGGCGGCAGCATGTGAGCGCATCTCGGCGTTGGGACGGACGCCCGGTTTGGAGCGTCGTCGCGTGCGCTTTCCGCCGCTCGTAGGGCCGCCTGTTGTACTCACCCTCGCGTCGTGTGGATACCAGGCGGCGTGCCACTGCCTGCTTCGGCATCGCTTGTGTCCGTCCAAGTTGTGTGGTCGCGGGTGCGGCTGGCGCTTCGGCACTGGACTCGCTGCTGCTCTTGCCGGTGAGTCTTTGCGGTTGACAACGGTTTTCGTTTGTATCCGCGCGGTACAGCTGGAGAGATGAGTCGGGCTCTTCGAGTCGCTGAATGGTGACCAAAGTCCGAAAATAAAAATAAGTCTGGGAGTAGTTATGTCGGACGATTCGAAACTTTTTCTTAAAGAAAAAAAAAGATTGCACATTTAAGTGCGGTGCAGGGTGCGACGGTTTTTCTTGTCGGAAGTCCTGCTTGGAGGGGACTACAGTGAAGAGTAGTACCGCCCAGAAAAGGCTGCGAAAGTTAAGCTCCGAGTGAGATCGACCAGTATAAACAAAATAGCGAGATTGATATTTTCTGGTAACTTTTCCGGATTCTTAGTAAAACTACCAGCATACAGGAACGCACCCGACAAGCGTACTTGTCGGATGGGTTTCTTGATGCAGGCTTAGTTTACCGCGTTCTTCTTACTTGTCGCCGCCTTAACAAACTTTACTCCAAAATTAAGGAAGCTGGCGGAAAAGAAAAAAACGAAAGAAGACAAGAAAGAAAGCCTTGTGAACGCATGTCGCCCTGTCGCTGTTCTTTGTTTGCAAATTTAGACTGAAGGCGTTTCGTTGCCTTTGAAAGCAGGTTTATTTACACTGAAGAGCAGTCACTCCGGGCAGCGCGCTCTATCCTAACTTCAGCGTCAATCTTTCGTGCAGCGTTGACGGTGCGGCCGTTGTTGGTGTTGGTCTACTTCAGCAAACATAAAAAAAGATGCGCTGCCCTAGAAAGGAACCCCATCCCTGGCAACGCATTTCCGAATGACCCAAGACACAAATGGGGAGCTGGCAGTGGTGGGAAAGGGGCTGTCGGAACTCGTTTCCCTTTGATTACCGCCACCGCCTGCCAGTACTGGCAAAGGGCCACTGCCGCCGTCGGTGCAAAGAGCGGGCGTTGAATAATGGCTGCAGGAAGCAATAATAAGACCACCCCGGGCGTTCCTCACCTGATTACTAAACAAGATGCCAATCGTTACCGTTGCGCTGCCAGCTCCGCGCGCACGGCAAACGCGCGATGTCGGCGATATTTGCACTGCGCGAGGCGTTAATTGCGTCATTAGCGCAATTTTCCTGGCGGAATTCCTTTCACCTGCACTGACGGCGCTTGCGAGTTGCCCCAAGAGGGGAGAAAAAGAAAGCACTCGAGCACACACGTGTACGCACACTCTGACTTCTGACACAACGTTCCTTCGCCGGCAATTTGAGACCAAGTGGTGGACGTAGTCGGGGAACAGCCGAAGCGACCCATTACTGCGAAATAACGACAGAATCACGCACAGTGCCGCCGGACTATAGGAACAGCGATACGGTCTTCGGGGTTTCTAGCCGCATCAAAACAAGCATATAACGTAGCTTCGGGGAAAGTATAGGTCTCGGTTTTATCTTCGCTACTAAAATACATCTTGGCATGCTAATATACTATTCTCTCGAAGCTTTTTTGCTTCGGTCGTTCTGTGCCAAGCCAGATATTATGTGACGTGCACTATATATGTTTCATGCATTTATCAAAAAAAAAAAACAAAACAGAAGTCATTCCCTGGGTTCGGTTGCTCGTATTTGCTCGTTGGAAGTGCCGAGACTAGTACCACACACCGGCTTACGTGAAGCGGGCTCACGTGAATCTGCCATTTTAGTGGTTAGTCGTGCTCGCACAACTATAGACACAAGTTATTTCAGTGATTTCGACTGCGAAGCGTGAGCCATTGCGGAAGCGCGAGATTTACGCAATAAACACGGGCCTCGGCGCGTGTCGCACACTTGAACGCCGAGTGGCAGCACAGCCCGCAGAAACGTGTCGCCGGAGCTCTTGAATAGCGCTGCAGCTGCACAGCTTACACGAGCCGCGGCGCGCGATGAGAAAGTACGCTCGACTCTTTGTCTTGCCGTCCTGTCGGGCAGCAACGCCGCGGCAATCTTATCGGCAAGCGACGCGGCCCACACTCGATCGGGCCCCGCGAACAGCGCGCGGTGCCCCTTCGACGGGCGGCAATATTTCTTTCCAGCGCGGAGAATTTTGTCGTTTGTCAGCAACCAGAGATGAGAGGAACCGAGCGTGCGTGTTATGCTCTGCATGCGTCTAGAGCTCCCTTCACTCCTCAGGCCTGGCGCTGAGGTCTCGGGGGTCACGGTGGTTCGCCCCGGCTGCCTCTCTCTCGGCTTAGAGTGCGCGGCCCGTAGCAAAGAAGTCGGGTGCTCTCTGTCGCGCGACCCAGGAAGCGCCTCAGCAAACTACTCCATCGAAGCCGGCTGCCGGCTTCAAGCCACGCAAACATCGACACGCACGTGCACAGACGTGCCATACACGCATACACAACACCTCGCCCAGCCCCTATCCTTTCCATCTGACTCTCTCAACCAGGGAGGAATCGCCCTTTGCCCCGGAGAAGTGCGGCCCACACTCATCTTACATAAACGGCCCCCAGTTTGAGCGCTGCTCTTGTATACTCTGTGAGCGAGGTATGCGTCTGTTTCCTATTCCGTCATCTTCCACTCCTGTGATCCGGTTATACCGTTTACGCCACGCCAAGCGAGTGGCTAAACAAACCTCCGCGGCTTTCTTCAAGCATTCTGCTCTCATTCGTGTACCATCTGCCAAGCTTACATTTTATCTGTAGGACGTGCGGCAATTCCCGTGGTAGCCACGTCCGCCTTTTACAAAAGCTAGGCATCGACACCAACACTGGTGGTGATGCCTAGCCGTCTATATATACACTGTCTATATATAGCCACTGTCTTTTATTTACTGAATACACGGCCGACGGTCAATTATTTCTAGCCACATATATACTTAACATTGCTCGTAATCAGGACTTTAGACATTCGACTTCTGAGCAAACATCCTGAGTAAATGAGAAAGTAGAGGCCCCAAACGAATGAATCCAAGAGCAACGCTAAACCTTTTTACCCCTCTCAAGGCAATTTGACGCGGAAGTAAAGGCGTTGCTTCACAGCTTACAAAACAAAGGCCTTACAGGAGCTATGAAGATGTAGTGTTCTCTGAAGGGCCCGCAGTAATTAGGCAGAGAGTTCTACGACTGTTGATTGAGTTTCTTCGAGACACGTAGTTGGTCAACGTTTGGTGACACACCCTTGCTAAAAGCGTATGAGATGCCCGAGCGGAATAATTGCTGGGTAAGCATGCCAGGCTACCCCGCCTGCAACACCACCACCACCACCACCCGTAAGTTGTCGCAGCGATAAGCAGCTTCATCGAAAGAAGTGAAATTGGGCTAGTTGATCATGGTCTTGAAAGACGGGCATGAGTAGCACCAATGTGAACAAACTATGGGTTTAACCAGTTTTGTATGCGTTCATCTCGGTGTATTCAACCACACTTCGCATTACACGCCCGACGTTCATGCAACTGCCTGCTCATATCTAATGGAACCCGATGATTATCCGGCGCGCCTCGCCAAACGGCCCCAAACTACTTTCAATCTACACGTACCGCTGTAAGCACCCTATAATACATTGAAGAATAATAAGTTATAACAAATAAATAGTGAGTGACGCGCTTTCACGCTGTTTTTGGTCTGTCTGTCCTTTAACCAACTCGCGAGCAATTCCACAGAAAAGCCAGAACAGGCTGACCATACAAGGCGATCATAGAATGTTCCAAGGAAATGTTAAGACAAAAAAAAAAAAAGAAGAAGAAAAGTAAACTACTTCTGACATATCTATAATTTAAGTAAATTCACCTCACATCTCCCCATATAGGTCAGCTTATATGAAAACTTGAGTTACGATGAGCATCTGCCTGCTATGAAGCTAGGACAAAGTATTCAGGCAGTGACGAAACTGCGGCATCTCTCTCTTTTTTTTTAACGCGAATTCCAGCGGTAGCCACGGCTTTCATTTTCCATATAGGCATCAATGCCTACCATACGCGTTGACTAGTTGTCGTCACCACGAATAATTAAAGCATAATTGTGCGCACGCATACGCGCAGGCATACGCAGAGGGCCATAGACGAGCGAAAGGGACGCGGTCCGTAATAGGGTCGGTCCCCGATGACATCAGAGAGCAATCATTCATATATAACGATTGCGACATGCGCCTTACCTATATTGACGCTTGCGTCATGAATAATGCATGCATAAAAGCCCCTTGCTGTAAGAAAAGTAGAACTTGCCCATTCTGAAGGCTATATATAGGGCACAAGCAAAGTGATCGAATTCGCGTTGGCTGTTTCACCTTCAATGCACACAAGAAGCACAAATTCAGAGGGGGAAAAATGAAAAGGGTGGTGAATGAGGTGCATACCACACTTAGCGGGAATTTCTGTGTCTTGCAAAACACCCCTACTTCCTTTTTTTAGTGCGAACTCCAACGTCGATTAGAAGAGCGAATCATTCGGTGTGAATGAGTCAGCGTTTTAATTTCTCGGGCATATCACATGAAGTGTTGTTGATATTTTTTTTTTCCTTAGAGAGAGATATGTATGGTAACGGTTGCGTATACATTCGGTCAAAAATAAAACGCGATCAAAATTGAGGGCGGCCAGTCGCATCATGGCCACATGATGTCTCTGTAGACATAGCTCTCTATAGGAGCCGATGTATGTCCCGTTGGAGAGTTGCGTAATGACGTGGGCTCAGCGAGTTGCTTCGTGCCATTTTTGCTGACCATGCTTTGATTAATGCATGTGCCGTAAAGACCTTGCGTGCGTCTTGCTCGCATGTTAACTCGCATCGGCGCAGGCCGGTGAGCGCCGACACGAGCGCGCCCAGTTGTCCGAGCACCAGCGACGGTGACGTCGCCTTGCGCGCCTCATCGTAGAGACAGGCTGGCCCGCCCTGGCGGGGCTACCATCCCAGGGCGGTGCGAAGGGCGTCGTTTAGGGCCCGGCGCGTAGGTGCGCAAACCTGACGCTCGTGTATTTGCCGCCGACGCCGCTGCTCTAGGGTGGGGTTGCGGAGCATGGGAAACCGCATGGTGCTCGCGCCGGGTAGGAATGACATCAGGCGCACTCGCGGGCAGCCTGCCTCGGGGCCGTCACAGGCGGAGGGGAAGAGACGAGCGCGGAAGAGGAGGCCGGGCGGTGGTCCGTGGTGAAAACGCGCCCCCTCGGCAGCACACACGCAGGGGCCAGCTGAAATGAACCTGGCCGGCTTAAAGAACCGCGCGGCGCCGGGCGTGTCATCGGTGGCAGCCGCAGGGAGGAGAAGGCGGGGCGCTGCCGCTGAGATATGGAATCGGTTTCCAGGTCGTCAGCTTCTGCACCTGGGGGTCTCGCGCGCAGCGTGCGAGAGCGCCGCCGTCGCCTCTTCCCGCGCTCCCGTTGATCACGCGGGGCGCGTGGGCCGTGTTCGCCCGTCAGCGACCGTTACCCTCCTGCTGGCGAACCTCGGCCTCGAGATTTTGCTTCTCTGTTTATCTTCAACTTGCTCTCTTCGCTCTCTTTTCGCACTGGTAAACGAGGACGTTTTCGGTCGTCACAGGGCGGTGAAGATGCCCCGTTCCATATATTTTGTGTAGCCGTCACCGTTCTTGTTATTCGTTGCTTTTTTTCAAGCTGAACGTCACAGAATTCAACCCCTACTTCTCTCCCACGTTTCTTCTTTCTTTTCTTTTTCTCTCTTTTCATACAAACTATCATTCTTAGCTTTTCTATCCCAACAGTCGTTTCAACAAGCCTGCAGCGTCTAAGTGGACGTAGCCAGACCGTAATGCATCGTGGACCCTTGAGCTCATTGCTCTAGAGGATAGCTCATTGCTCTAGAGGATACAGTAGTAAGAACCCAATATAACGAGTAATTATTCCCCTCACGCAGCGCACTGCGCATGAACGTAATCAGCTCATCCGTCACGCTTTGCCGCTGCGCCAATTTTTGCATTACATCGGTCTCGAGACGGCAGCAGGTCAGGCAATGGCGCAACTTCCTTCTAGAAGGTGCGGTGCATTTAGTTCAACTGATCGCCCTCTTGTCGCGGTGCACCGTGTTCAGTGCACACGTGTCCGTTTGAATGACAAACCTGCGTTAGCAATAATCATATCACGTCTCGCCAAGTACGTGCTCCCCGTTCTGCCAACGTCAGTGAAGGAGGAGAGATATATTGTAGGGAGCAAAAAAAAAAAAAAGAAACTGCCGATAGAGCGAATAAAAACCAAGCTCCAAACGGAGCGCCGCGCGTGATGGCCGCTAACGACGGGCGATCGGCGGTAATCACCGCTCGCGCCACGACAACCGCGCCTCGTTTCCTTGTCGGCAGCCGCGGAGCTGGGATTCGCCCGACGGCAGCCGACCACAGATTGAGCGGAACCACCGACGGAGGAAGCAAAATAAAATACTCGCCGTGGCGAGCGAAATGACCTCCCAGACGCGAGCGCGCACGCAGGCAGGCGCTCCACAGACAGGACGCGTATTTCAGCAGGTCGTCGTCAGACGCGGGACCGAAGATGACGCTGGTGCGGCTGTAGCCCCATTACACGCGCGCTGCAGCGCCGAGAGAAACGTGGGGAACGCGAGTCATCGCCGCGCCTGTTTGTTTTACACGCCTCACCCGCCTGCGCATGCACTGCTCGGAAAACATCTATTTTCTCGCGTTTCAACATCGCAGTTCATCGCGCGGGACTTGCGCCCGCTCCGCGCGCCTATCGCTCTTCTATCTTTCCCCCCTCTCTCTATCTCTTTTGCGGATGAGGAGAGGAAGGCTCTTTTATTTTCTCTTTGGTTTTGGTCAACCTCCACGTCATTTCTCTCCCATTTCTCTTTCTGTCTCTCTTTCTTGGCTCATTTCTGTTATCGAATGGCTTCCTTGTCTGTCTTCTGGCTGTTTTTCAGTACCCCCGATGAGCGGCACTTGAAATTAATTCTGCTTTCGCTAACACTTTAGAAATGGAGACGTCTTGCTAACTCGCTGCAGCGATCATGTCACGCACATTTCGAGACTAACGCCGCTTGAAACGTGTTACACCCGACGACAAGTGCAGATGATAAACACATAAATACAGCGCGAGGGGAAGGAGGAGCCAGCTCCCCGGCCCGACTTCATCAGAATGACGAAAGGCAGCACGCTGTTGTCCATAATAGGTGGCATGGGAAATTCGAAATTCAGAGTCGGTTGTTTGAAACATTGAAATGAAATGCGAGGGCTGCCTTCGCTCGCCCAAACATTTGCGCAGTCCATCGTGTGTGCATGTGTGTGTGTGTGTGTGTGTGTGTGTGTGTGTGTGTGTGTGTGTGTGTGTGTGTGTGTGTGTGTGTGTGTGTGTGCGTGTGTGTGTGTGTGTGTGTGTGTGTGTGTGTGTGTGTGTCTCTGGGTGGGTGGGTGGGTGTGTGTGCGCCCACAAATTTGCTGCGCTACTGCGATCTGTGCATACTGTGGACAGATACCGTGCGCCATAGAACAATTATAACGTGCCGTACGCCTGCTGTTAATTTGAAGGTACTCGTATAAGCCATTCTCCGCAAAGTAAGCGTCAGCGCAAAACTCTATAGAGACTGGAACAGGCTCGTCTAGACGAAAATGCCCTGCGGTGATGGAGGTCGCCAATGCGCATCTCCACAACCTGCACTTACCACGCACACCACGATGAGCGCAGAAACTAAACTCTGCTCGCCCGCCCTTGGTATAAATTTGCGTTTACGTTTCCCGCTTCGCTGGGATTCGTCATGTGCGAGCTACGAGCGCCGTCGCATCCGTCGTTTGCGAAATCCAAGCCTTTTTCACGCGGACGCTGATTACCTTGGCGGAAAAAAGTAATAATGCTGCAGGAAGCGAAACCTTATTGTTTCGGAGCTTAAGCCATCGCGACGGGCGGGGATTTCGAGGGATTTGGCTCGTTGCATCTCGCAGTGATTGCCCGCTTTGCAAGTTTGTTGCCCGTGTTCTTTATTCGTCACAGCTTCCCGACGCCCCCCGCCCACTTCCCCCTTTTCCAGACGCTTTGGCGGCAGACGTTGTTTCAAGCAGCCACGCTGCAAACATTCTCCGCCTTTTGACGTTTCTTTATATATTTGGTGATTATTATCTTTTCTTTTCTTGTGTGTGTCTGCGAACTGAAGCCATGGCTGGGACCAGCAAAAGAGGGGGCTTACGTTTTATTTCTCGCAATTTAATCGTGTTGCACCTCCTGCGTTTGTTCAAAGCTGCTTCTAAACTTTTCAGACAAAGACCCTTACAAATGTGGGTGTTCATTCTGACTTGTTATATCGTCGTACGTGTTAGCTGAGCAGGCTGAGGTCATTTATTTGGCAATGTAGTAAGCGTTCTTTCATGCTTTGAAACTAAAGTGGCAGCAAAATCATCTCATTAATCTTGTAAAAACTACAATCCATGGCCGTGCAAGAAAAGTTTGCTTGACGGAGCAAAGGCTTCTTATTATGCAGCGCGACATGATTGAACCCCCCGAGTCAGGCAATGTTAAGAATGTTGCCTAACGATTGCACACGAGTGCTCATTAGCCGCTACCTTTGTTAGCTTGGCTCCTAATTCGCTTGCGTGTTGCACAGTGCACAGTCATTGCGATAGCGTGCTCTTGCCCACCACCAAGCAGGCAAATTCATTTGACCGCAGGTCTCTTATTGGCGCACCGACGAGGCTTTATATCATCATGAAAAGCATCGTCGGTGCGCCGAAAAAAGGATCCTGCAACGAACTTATGGCGGGAACTGGACTAGTCAGATTTTTGATAACATGCATTTTCAGCGCTTGGGAAGAAACAGAAAAATTCAGAGTAAAAGAGTGCATCCTAGAATAAGGTATGAAACCGGTTCAAACGCTTTTTTTTTCTGCACCGTTACTGAAGCAAAGCGCATGCTAAACAGGCGACGTATTAATTAGGAAAATCACTTAGTTTTTGGTTATACCTATAGCAGGTACATTCGCACTAGGCAGCAAGTTGGCTATAGCACTGTCTGGAACCGCACCAGAAAAGTGCTGTCGAAGACCCAGCAACACCCGACTATTTACCAACAATCATTTGGAAACATATCGCTCATGGCCTATCAGTTGGGCTACAATTAATTCGTCACAGTGAAATAAATGTCGCAAACATGGCGGGCACTTAGAGTCGAAATGAAAGCCGCTTTTTGCTTTGTTGCTTGGGTTTTGCTGTCTTCTTCAATGCCCTTTATTATCGCAAAGCATGAATATATACTCTTTCTATATATATATATATATATATATATATATATATATATATATATATATATATATATATATATATATATGTATATATATATATATATATATATATATATATATATATATATATATATATATATATATATATATATATATATATATATACTTTATACTAATAAAAATATATACCTTATACTCGCAAAGCTTCCTTTTTCTTGCATTATTGGCACCACCAATTTTGGGCGACAAAATGTACTAATAATTATGACTATGTCGGAACTTTATGCGTTCCTAAGTCTCGTTGCGCGCGCCAGTGGGACGCGTGGCTATGGATATGCGGGACATGCATAAGTGCTCTTTGCTGATGGCAGAAGAGGATAATGAGCAGGCACGGAACAACGTGGCGTGACTAAACCACGCCGAAAGCTCCCTAGTAAACCTAACTACTTCCAGGACAAAAAAAAATGTAGCGGCAATTTCGAGGCACGCACCGAGTTCGAGCATTTCGCAAGTAAACTTAACACTTAATTTAAAAAGAAAAGAAGACGGTGTTGAGATTCACAGCGCATGCTGCAGTGTGTACACGTAAAAAGAAAATCTTGGCATCAAAATGCGGCTACGTACTGTATGTGAACGCTTTGCGGTCCCGTTTCGTTCCTGAAAGCTGTCGCACTAACGCACACATTGGCCAACATCTCGACCAGCACGATAGGAAGCATGTTGATCAATTCTCCCGAGACATGTTCCCTAGTGTTAATAGGCCCTTGCAAGACACGAGACGCGACATGCGAACGCGCCCCCATCTGTCGCAAGTCTCAATTTACGATTTCCCTCTGGCGCCGTTCTTCTTAGTAATGCCAACTTTTTATAACGATGTAAGCGAGGCACGTTCCTATCTGAATTGTTCGCTCGTGTCGTTTTGATTCCTTGCCGTTGATTATCATCATCATAACTATATATGCGATTCCGTGGCCTCGACCACTGAACTCGTCCGGCAAAGCCCAGACGGCGGGGTGCGCCCGCAGTCGAGAGCCGAGGCCGCGTGGCATCGCATCCGGCACGGATGCAATGGCCGGGTTGCGCCCCGTGCCAAACAGGGCGCCGCTCAGACAGCGCCGACCGCAGCGCAGACCGGACGATTCGAGCAAACAACACGTCATGCTTGTGCGGTACACCTTATAGTATACATATATGCTATAGTCAGGCGCGCTTGCTCACCCGCGATTTTACCCGCTCGCACGGACGTCCGCCCAAACCGTTTGGGCACGAGCGCAGCGCGGCCACACACGCCCGTGCGTATACGTTGTGCCCACCGCGGAGTCATGCGCATCTCCGCTGCTCTTCGTCGCCCCTTCGGAAGCCTGCCCTCCCGCTGACAGTTGTGCATCACGCCGGTGCTCGTTTTCCATCTCGCTCTGGGGGCGTTCGCGCGGGAGAGTGGCCGCCTCGTCCATCGTCTCCCGACACGCTCGGAGCGCTACGGTCCCCGGGGGCGTGCGGCGGCCCACGCGCCGCGGGCTGGCCGCGGCGTGGTGCCATAAACGCCGCGAGCGCGGGACGACGCCAGTTTGCCCAGTCGCCATGGGTACACCAGCGCGCCCGCTTGTGTGTACGGCCCTTGACAACAGCCCTGCGCATTTTCTCTCGTGTTGTAAAAGCGGAGAAGCCTTTTAGCGCCCTGCATCATGGTGTCGTCACCCCCTGCAACACCGCCCCCACTCCTCCCCCTCTATGTTTTTGTTTTGTTATCGCTTTGTCGTTATTGCCTGGCTGGTTGGGGAATTGGGGATGCGCGCCGCTCGCTGTTTTCCTACGGCGCCTTTGACCTTGCACTCCCCCCATATACGCCTGACACATCAACACAAGTCCGCTGTGTTGCGCAGAATAAAGAAGGCAAAGAAGATAGAAGCCGGGCTATTTAAAAGGCACCGAATGGAAGAGGCACAACGTGCTCTCTGGAATGAACGCGCAGAGAGGGTGCTGGGGCCGGGCACGGTCTCAACGCGCATGCGATCTAGGGGTGATTTCTTTTTCTTTCTTTAATAGCGCTGCCAACAGCTTCCGTGCTATGTACGTGGCGCAGTGTAGAAAGCGATGATATAACTTTCGAAGGTACCTTAACATAGCATTCGGAAAAGATAGCAACTCCAGGGAAAACACGACACGCTCAAGAACCGAAAGGTTTGGCGTAGAAATCAGTAATCGGTACAATATTACAATACAATATTACGTTGCAGGGTAGCAATCGAGAAGCCAAAATTAAGTTTATGTGTCATTTCTAAGCCGGCAGATTCAAACCAATGACATGACGGGTTGCGCTGGTGCCTGCTTATGCAATGGCCCATGTGAACCATTCGTTCACCGCCAAATTAAGTAATATTTAGCATCTACAATTCAGTGACCGAATTCACAAAGCTTTTTGTTCGTATATGTTCCCTCACACAGGCCCGTCGCCTTCATTAATAATACGCCCAGCATCGGGATTGGCTGGAATTTTCCCTTACGAACAATTCTATAGCATAAGAGCGTTTTGCGAATAGGGGCCGAGAACTGTAGTCAAATATATATGCTCGACGCGGCCGCAACAAAATTCGCCTCTTTATGAAAAAACATGCTCAGTAAGCTTATCGAGATCAATTGCACTCCGCTGGGACGACAGATTGCATAGCCTTAAATGTGTGTGTTTGTATCGGCACCATGGGGCCGAGATCACAAAGCTCCTCGCTCGTATGGCTGTTTGACATTGGCCAGCCGCCTTCACTGATAAAAATGTTGAGCGTTCTGCATGGCGTAAGAGGCTTTTGTGAACAGATGCTGAGGTATCGGAACACTGCTGATACTTCGATTATGCCCAAGGTAGAGTGAAAACGAGGAACAGTTGTGCATTGATGATGATGATGATGATGATGATGATGATGATGATGATGATGTCCTTGAAGAGTTTGACGCATTGTGTGACCACGTAAAGTGCGCACGCATCACGATTTCTTCCTTGTCACCAATTTGGCCACGTTCCACTGCAGTGGCGCAGGGGCCTAATGGTGCTCTGTTGGGCACCGCGGTGCGAAGTGTGGATTCCCAGCCGCGGCGGCTTGGATCTCGATGTGACGCGGACTGCAACGAAAACGCTCGTGAATCGAAATGCGGTCCAAGCGCCCTGCGGGTGCGCGTGAAAGAACAGCCAGGCTTAGTCAAGGTTATAATGTGGGGGCGGCTTGCACGAACACGTAATAACGAGTAATAACACTTAAGAACGCGTTCTTAAATTCGTTATCATTTTCGTTATTAAATGTTCGTACAAGCCGCCCCCGGAGTTCTGCATTGCACCGTCTCTCGTAGTGTCTGTATTGCTTTGGAGCATGAAAGCTCTATCGATCCAATCAATTGATGGTCTTTCTTCTGTCGTGGGGTGTGTAAACCTGCGGCACTACATTCTCAGACTGGCAACTAAAAGCAAGGAAGCTATTTCGCCCAGGAAAAACTATTGCAGGGCCCTTTTACGGCGTATGAGTAGATATAAGTGCAGGCCCTTGCCATCTGCTTTTCACTGCGATAGATGGTGATCATTAAAGCGGATGCGCGTATACACATTTGTGGGGCCGTTAATTAAAAAGCCACCAACATCGTCTGGTGCCGTTCAAAAGCTCCAACGCGACCCTTACTGCTGTTGCTAGTAAGCTCCACCACCCTGCAGTGTGAAAACGGTAGCCATTGAGGTGAGGTATATATATACACATATAAGCCTAATTTTAGAATGTTGGAACTTAAATAGAGAACACAACTGGGCCTTTCTGTCCTCAAGTCCAGCCTTTCGCGCAGTCTTCCGAACTCTGGTTACATAAATGAGGAGAACTTTCGAAGCAGGTGCGTTCGAAAGCAAGCAAATTTACCTTCGCCACCGTTCACACAAATCTGCCAGTATACGTTAAACCACTGTTTGAACGCACGGACTATGTAATGTGTAATGTAATATGTAATGTATGTAATATGTAATGTGTAATGAAGTATAAACCACGATACGGGACCACGCGCCCTTAATTCCTCCTTAATTAAGCTGCTCTTTAGCTCGAGTGCGCTGGCTCGTTTTAATTTTATTAGCCAGCGCTATTCCTTTTCGGAACGTATAGAATCTAGACCGGCAGGCACGGGAAGGCATAGACTTAAGGTCTTACAGGCGACCAGACCGGCTCACTGACATCCAAACAAACACAGTCGCAAAATAGAAAAAGTGAAGAGCAAAATAGAAGCACTGCTGCACTCGGTGCATCATGAGCTGCAGTCTAGAACGAGGCGAGAAAACTTAGTGCGCAATTAATTATTCCTCTCCATATTCCGTTCGTAAAAACATTGGGGAAAAAAAAAAGTGGGAGTGAAAAGTTGAAGACGCCGAAAATCTACACGGAGGATTTGTTCCTTTCAGTTTGATGTTTCTCGCTTCTCTCGCTGTTTTCCGTCCTTCTTTCTTTCTTCCCTCCTTTATGCATACTTTTCTGCGGGACATGCCGCTTCATTAGTTTTTCTATCGTCTCCGGCTCGTTTATTCTGGCAGTGCGCGGCTGCACAGCGCCGGCGGCCGGCCTCCGACAGGCGCTGCTTTGTTTTGCTTTCTTTGTTTTAGAGCTTTCTACCACCTCGAGCCACGGGAAAGGTTCGCCGTTCTTATTTTCCTTTGTTTTCGTGTTACTTTTCCGCTTCATTTTTTTATATATATATTTTACTCTGTTTCTCGCGAGAAGTACGCGCACGCAGGCACTCGGAACTCTCCCACACCCACACATTCATGCACATACATGATCGAGACTCGTCCACTGGCTGCCAGCTCTCGCGACCGCGCCGCCCTTCGCCGCCGCCGTCGCAGCACCGCCATCCCGCGCGTTGGGGCTTTCTCGCAGCCCAGTGCCGTGTGCCCGGGCGGCGGAGTGTTTCGTTGCCACGGGCTATCGGCTGCGTTGTCGTCGTCGTCGGCTTGCGGCGTGTGTCGGGGACGAGAAGCCGCCATAAATCAGGCGCCGCGCTGCAGTGCGAAAACCGGGACGCGCGCCTCGGAATTTCGCCCGTTTCCTTCCTCGATAGGCGAAGCCGTAATTTGTCTCGTAAAGAAGTCAAGCCGAGGAAAAAGAGTCGCCGCCGCCAATAATTGCAGGCGCGCGCCGCACTTCGCGCCGATTCGTCCATCGACAATCTCCACGTGTTGGGAGCGCCGCTTTCGTGCCTCGTGGGAGGAGAAACGCGGAGAGAGGAATCCGAGAAGATGGGGGGGGGGGGGGGGTCGAAGGGCTAGTATTTGGAGGCTCGGAGCTTTGTACACGCTTGCACTGACAATTGGTCGCCTCTGCCCGAATGCACGAGGCGTTTCTTCATAGCCAGCATCCATCTGAAGCCGAAAACATTATCACGCGGTGCATTAAACCTAACCTCTGGGTTCCCTCTTCTTTGACCGCGAAGACGCGTTTAATCTCTCTCTCCCTCTCTCTCAAAGAGAGAGAGAGAGAGAGAAAGGAGGAAGGGAGGGAGAGTTAGAGATGCGTATAGCCAACGCCACCTACGGCTCAGCAGCATATATAGGGAAGCACTTTGTATACGCATATAAGGCTTCAGATATGCGTGCAATCAATGGTGCTTGCTTTAGTTTCTAAACGCTTTCTATTTCCGACGAGGTTGCATCGTGTCTGCCGTATTGATCTCACGGTGCGCTCGTCATCCAATTTCTACTCAACTCTCTTCTGTTTAAAAAAGGAGACGTACGCAAAACTGTATGAGTGAAATGCCGAGCTGCAATTTAAGGATAGAGCTCCCGTTGGCTGCCAGCACTGAGGAAAAGCTAATAATAGCGCAGCATAATATCAACGTTATCCAAGCCTTTAGGGGGTAATGAGAATGAATGAAACGTAATATGGAGCAACGCATGGAGCCTTCCCAGGGTGCATGCATTGCTGCCTGGTGGCTTGTTTTTGAGATCAGCGGTGATGTGTAATGTATCCTTCCCCCGTGTTTTCTGAAAACAATTCTGCGATATTAAGTACGCACGGTAGCTTTCCGGCGCCCATTTTCATAACAGCCTGCCTTATTTTGATCGCGTTTCACGTTCTCGTGCCGCAGCATGTACGTCAGCGAAAGAAGACGTTTTTTTTGTTGTTGTTGTTTAGGCGTTTCGGTCACAAGGGGGGACGTGCAAGGTGAACCGTGATCATGAATTCTTTATGAACGCATTTCTGGCAGAGAAAATGCACAGCAGCCCACGCGGAAGAAAGACTGAGACTGTACCTTTCTTAAATAATGAACCATTTCCTTGATTACAAGAAAAAATTTGCCTGTTCTTATAGGCAGTGGTATTTGGATACATTACAACCCGCTCTGCGGCTTCAGCTCCTGCTACTCACAAGAAAATGACTCTACGTGCGCTTCGCTTTTCTCAGATGCGTAGACAGTCGCCTTCTTGCGTGTCTCGCAGCTTGCCTGCTGGCACACCGCGCGCTTTTGGTGAACTCGCTGCGAGTCGTGTTCATTACACTGGAAGCCTAACGGCTATGTCGCTTTTGGTCCTTAAAAACGCATACACGCCTTAAATTGGTGTCTATACAACGGCTCTCGAGAACATCCGTTTTAGAGAGAGGCATGCGGTGTCCCTTGACATTAGCGGAGCTGCGAACAAACTTAGTTGCGCGGATGCTTAGCAACCACGGGGTGCAACGACCTGTGGAACACTGTCGACAAAAAATAACGCTTCATTTTCAAGGACAACTTTTACAAGATCTGATCCTTTGCTGTTTTGATCTGCCCATTTATTTTTAAAGTCTCGCGGAAACAGGGACATAAGTAGAAAAGAGGCACAGAGGGGGGGGGGGGGGGGGGAGACTAGTGTTCTATGTTTTGTAACACGCTGTTATCAGTAGATTCAGGGCATTCCTTTCCATAGAAAAGCTTCCACTATCATGAACGGCATGTGTACGCTCGTCATGTTTCTTATCACTGTGAAATGGGAATTGAATGAGAATGTTCTACTGTATGGAATAGCCCGTATAGATTACATGTGCGTATTCTTTTTCTTTTCTTTTTTTTCCCACGAAATTGAGGTTAGCCAAGCAGAATTCATTACGGCACAAAAGCGCGGGAACTCAAGGTCCAATGTGCCGCACACGACTGCGTCTGACGAGAAATAAGTGCCGCCAACGGCGTCGTAATGAATTACTGAAACCATTGTTCGATTCAACTGGTGAACTTGAACATCTCCAACTTGGCGCTTTCGTACATCCCCACGCGCACTTCATTCCCAGACGCTATATTTTATTGCATTCAACGCATCTACATTCGTAATTAAAATTGATCAAAAGAAAGGTAAGGAAATTAGGAATCTGATAGTAGATATGGTTATGTATTAGTTTCAGCTGAGATATATGTGTGCATTAGCTTCGCTGGGCCTCCTATACGTACTACACTGCAGGCAAATTGAACAAGTGGAACCGAGCGGCAGCCAGACTGTAGTTTTTTGTCTCACCTTCTCGAGGTGACTCTTGGACTTGCACGAGAAATACAGACATCAGGATGGCGCCCCTGGCCGGTCGCGTCACTGAACAAGTCCAGGGCTCCGGGGCGGACACGGGTGTTTCAGGAGGGGGTGATCTAGCTGCACCGCGAAGAGCAACGGAAGCGGCAGGCACCCACGTTGCAGTGACTTCTTTTTTTTCTTTCTCCGCCTGCAGCCCCTCCCTAGGAATGCAGCGTCGTCGGAACCCGCTGTCGTCGTAATGGTGGCTGTCACTCGACCCCGGTACTTCTGTGACACTACCCTCGGTCTCTCGCACGCTAGGGCACGAGGAACCGCGCCATAAGCCTCTGGCGACCGAATACGCGCCCCAGGTCTGCGCACCTCCCTGCAGCCTGTCGCCGAGTGACCGTCGCCCTGGCTTCTTTTGCCTTCTGCACCGTTTCCGAGAGCAGATGCGCGGCACCCGGCTTATAGGGCGACTGTCGGAGACGAGAAGCTGCGGGGGCGTGGATACCGATTCTCGTGGCTCGCGTTTCGGAACTGGGTGGGATGCGACCCTTGTCGCGGGCTTGACGAGCGCCGAGCGAGAACGAGGCTTCCTCGAGACGGAAGTGAAACGCAGGAAGAGAGGCCGTTGTTTCCTCCATCGGGGCGAAAGCTTTCTCACGTTCTGCTTCCTTTCTTGCCTCACGCGCATCTCGCGCGGCTCGAGCCTAATGACGAGTTCGTGTCGTGCAGCCGTCAGAGATGAAGCCGGTCACCGACTAACGTATATATATAGATACAACTAGTGATGAACGGTGCGCTTGTGACTAAATGCGCGTTCGCGCGTCACTCAGCTCACTTTGCGAAATAGTAGATACTTGGGCTTGTTGATGTGCCATAATTCACTGCACAACGCGAAAAAAAAAGAACAAAGGCCGAGAGGACGGCGCACAGGGCTGTGTGTCATCACCTCTGCCCTTGCGCTGTCTTTTCCGCGCTGTACAGGGAATTACATTGCGAGGCTCTCACAGCCATGGAAGTTCGCATAAAATATCGTAGCTAATCAGATGTTCCTTTATACTGCATTGGACTGTCCTCGTGATTTTTGCGGTGGCTGCCACAATATTTGCCGTCGCAGCCGCAGTCGCATGTCCTCTGCTTCTGCGTGTGCCTAAACAATAGTATACACATTAAGTGACAACATGCTGTTTGTATTCGCTTTATTTTTCTAATCTTTGTTGAAACTTACGGGGCACTCAGTACAAGAAGCAGCATGGATTGTCTGTTCCATCACTCACATCCTCAATAGAGAGAGAGAGAGAGAGAGAGAGAGAGAGGGAGGAAAGGGAGAAGGTGTGGACTTTAACCAAAAAAAAACATGCGGTTTGCTACCCTACGCTTGAGAGATAGGGGAGGTAAAGTTTCAGGAAAGTAGAGATAAAGAAAGAAAGCGAGCACAGATACACAATCACAGTCGGTCACTGTCGCCGCATACAATTACCGCACCACACAGTAGCATTTGTAACATTGTAAACATCAGTTAAGGTTGCAGCCGCTTGCGCAAGTCTGTTGTCTTTAAAGAACTGCAACAGAGCGGTTGTCGCCCTCCGCTGCGGTGGCTTGTGGTGTCGGCATTCTAAAAGGGTTTCCTCTGTTAAAGGTATTTAGAGCAAGGGCGCTATATATCGCGATTGCGAGCGATCGGCGCTGTAAAATCTAGCGGGCACAGTCACAGAGAAGGTGTTGAAGAATCTCCTCGCCATATTCGACAAAGCAGGGTATCTTAGCGTCGATAGAGTTCAGATGGGATGCCAAGACGGTGAGAAGAGTCTAGGTGGTGCAGCCGGTTTCTTTGAAAACTTCGTGTGTTCCACACGCAGAACGGGATATCCCGGGTGAACATTCGAAGTTTTGTAGCGGCATCTGTCCTTGATAACCGTATCGACTCCCCTTTGCCGCCTTGAAGAGCCGACCGAGCAGCGTCATCGGTGTGCTCGTTATCTATGGCGCCGCAGTGACTTGGAAGCCACTTAACTGTCACGTGGTGCCCTTTCTCAGGCTCAATAAAATGCTTTCTATGAGACCAGCGTGCTTAACGTCTATTGCCACAGAATGGCCGCAGGAAACGAAACGTAACGTGACGGCCATTCACCAGGTAGGGGTACGACAGAGACTCAACTGTGCACGATACACCCGCGCTGTCCTCACCGGCACGCTTCAGTGCATCGCGTCATGCATGGCAGAGGATATCGTAACTCGCCGTCAGCGTCGCACTTGGAGCCTCTTTTTGAGGTTCATCGATTGTAGTAGCGTCAAGCACAGTCGCCGGACTGGCAAAGATATGAGTGGCGTGACGGCAGGCAATTTATACTGTATTCCCAACACTATGCACTGACGGAGATGTAGAGCTACATACTTTATTTGCCGGAACCTCACTTTATTTTTTTTTTCCACACCGGTGGCAGCATATCTGCTATCGGCCGTAATGAGCGCAGGGCCAAAACGGGCACCGTAAACCTACTGCCGATATTACCACCACTAGCTGCCCTAATGCAGTCCTTGCGAAACGTCACGCTATACACAGCTATAGCCTGATAGACGGCTCACCTGTATCTCAGGGCGACGTCGTTTCGAAAGAAGCACAATGTATAGTATCTACGCGGCAATGTACGCCTGTGTACATTACCATAATCTCGGCATTCTGCAGCCTGTATCTCCACTCCGAGTGACAAGGGGCACCACTATGAGTGGGAGTTAATGGACGCACAACATAAAATTGATGATGTCCTACGCCATGGCGCGCATGTTTCTACCGCATGTTCTTTTCCCACATAAAGTACAGGATGAATTACATCGACGAAACTGGCTTGAGAATCAGGAGTCGCAAGACGGCGCCCCAACACGGGAAGTCACATTATAGTGATCTAGAAATCTATCGTCACATGTACGCAAAGACATCATATCATGGACGAAGTAGCCACGATAACAGTGTATAGTTAAAATACTTCAACACACTGCTGTATGAAAAAAAAAGAAAAAAAAAGAAAAAAAAAAGAAAAAAAAAGAAGGTAACGTGGTAAAATAATTCACAGACAGAATACAGGCAGCAGGCGAAATAAACGTTTCAGGAATTCGGTGAGATGAAGACGGCACACTCCCTCGGATCCCTTATTATGCCAAATGGCCACATTGCAATAGCAAATGTGGGGTTTGTGGAGGAGATGTGTACGCGACCAGCAGTGCTATACGGGACCGAAATGCATACTATGCGGAAGTCAGCCACGCATGAGTTTTGAGTAGCTGCAATTAAGTTGCTGAGATGGGTGTGTGACGGGTGTTGCGTTTCGCCTGCGACACGTGGTTTTGCCGGCGCGACTGCGGCGGGGCGGCAGACATTTTGGCCCGATCGTCGTCGCCGCAACACTCATCGCCAGGTGTTTCCAGGCGCGACTGCGGCGATGCGACCGCCTAGGGATCATCCTCGCATTCCAGTCATTGTGCCCGAAACAGGCGATGCCAAAGCAGGGATCTCATTCCAGTCATTGGGCCCGAAACAGGCGATGCCAAAGCAGGGATCTCGTTCCAGTCATTGTGCCCGAAACAGGCGATGCCAAAGCAGGGACCATCCTCTCATTACAGTCATTGTGTCCGACCGGCAGCGCCACGACAGGGTGCTACGAGATCGTGCTCGACATGGTGCTACGGCATCGCTACGACAGTGTGCGTCACCATTAGCCCATTGTACATTCACGTGCTCGTCTTTTGAGGGGTTCCTTCTTGCCCTCAACTGCGAGAGTATAAAAACAGCTGCCCCCGGACGCCAAGAGGAGGGCTCCGATTTCTTCTGTTGAGTGAAGTGCTCTCCCGTCTCTCTACTTCGGTCAAACCTGACCGCCAACTCTTTGCGATGTTAAAATAAACAAGTTGTTTCGTTGTTACCAGTCGACTCATGCTTTGCCGGGACCTTCGGATGCTTCCAGTTGTACCCCAGGCCGCCAGGCCAACGCTACCCTTGGGGCTTGCGACCCAGGTACAACCACGGGCGTCAGCGCCGAGTTCCCAACAGATCGTACCAGCAGTCCGATCAAAACATCTGGTTGGCAGCGGTGAGATCGCCTACGACTTCAAACAACTGTCTGCCAGCGGCGAGATCGCGACAACGGAGGCCAGCAGCAAAGAGATGCAGTTGACAGTATGCTGAGCAGCTCAACGACGATCCGGGAGCAGTGCAACGAGCCCTGTGTGACGACTGGTTGCCTGCAGCGGAACGACTGCGCGGAATTCCTGCCTGCGAGGTTAGGTGAGTGCGGGACTTTCTTCTTCTGAGCTTTGCCAGGCTTTTGTTAGTGTCAGAAACAGAGCTGGTAATTGTGGTTGTCGTTGCTGCCGGGTTAGTTTGCGGCAAGACAATAGTAAGCAGTGGAGAAAGCAGCATTCAGAGCAGCCATGGATTTGAAGTCGTTGCGCAAACCGAAATTGTTGGAGCTTGCAAGAGAGTTGGGTCTGGATGTCTCAGACAAACTAAGAAAACCTGAACTGCTAAAGGCTATTCTTGAGTTAGAGGCTGAGGATGACGAGCTGTCGGAATGCCTTGAGACTATTGAGGAGAGGTCAAAAAGACAGGAGCGCGAACTTAAAGAGCAAAAAGAGAAATATGAGCGCGAACTTAAAGAGCAAAAAGAGAAACAGGAGCGCGAACTTAAAGAGCAGAAAGAAAAAGAAGAGCGCGAACACGCTTTGGAAATGAAGCGTCTCGAGGTAGAGATGGAACGCGCTCGTAATGGAAGTCAGGCACACGGTGCAGGAGAACGAGTATTGTTCAAAATGACTGACCTGATGCGGCCGTTTAAGCTTGGAGAGGACATTGGTTTGTTCCTGGTTAACTTTGAGCGAACGTGCGAGAAGCAGGGGTTCTCTCGGGAAACGTGGCCACAGCGCTTGCTCACTTTGTTACCCGGCGAGGCGGCCGACGTAGTCGCTCGCTTGGATAGAGAGGAGGCAGAGGATTTCGACAAAGTAAAATCGAGTCTGCTAAAAAAGTACCGGCTGTCTGCGGAGGCGTTCCGTCGGAAGTTTCGGGAAAATGAGAAAGGCAGAAGTGAGTCATATACAGAGTTTGCGTATAGGCTTATGTCGAACATGCAGGAGTGGCTCAAAGAAGAGAAAGCGTTTGGTGACCACGATAAAGTTCTGCAGTGCTTCGGGCTAGAACAGTTTTATAGTCGGTTACCGGAGAACGTGCGATACTGGGTCTTGGATAGGCCAGACGTGAGTACGGTGGCTAGAGCCGCTGAGCTAGCCGAGGAGTTTGTGACGCGTCGAGCTCGCGGAGCTAAGGACGGTCAAAAGGGTGAATTTGGCTCCAAGTCTGAGAGGCCAAGGTTCACGCCCATGAGATTTAAGGGGGACACGCGTAGTGAGGATGCGAGTGAAAGCAATCCGACCAAACGTAAAGAGACGGCAGCCGAAGCCGAACGCAGAAAGCGGTTCGAGATGAGGCGAGCGGGCGTTTGTTATACGTGCCAGAAGCCGGGTCACTTTTCGGCGCAGTGTCCGGAAACAACACCAAAAGTTGTGTTTTTTTCAATAGGCAGCACGGACGAGAACATGAAGCTTCTCGAGCCTTACATGCGAGACCTCCTCGTGAACGGGAAAGAGTGCCGAGTGCTTCGCGATTCCGCAGCAACGATGGATGTAGTTCACCCGTCTTACGTAGAACCACATATGTTCACGGGCGAGTGCGCGTGGATCAAGCAAGCCGTGGAAGCTCATAGCGTGTGTCTGCCAGTAGCAAAGGTGCTTATTGAAGGACCTTTCGGAGCGCTTGAGACAGAGGCGGCAGTGTCATCTATGCTGCCACCCCAGTACCCGTACCTATTTTCAAACAGGTCCGATCACCTCCTGCGCGAGAAGGGGCTTTTGTTTGGTGAAGCTAGTGTTCAGGCCTTAACCAGATCGAAGGTTCGGGAGCTCGCTGCAAAGGCGGTAGTTGCGGGGCCGACGTTATCAAACAACGAAAAAGGGTCAGAGGCGCAGCAAGCTGATATTCCGAGCACGCCCGAACTGAATAAACTTGAGTCTGTAACGTTAAAGGCGCCAGATACTGGAGAGGAAACGCCCGACACGGGAAAGTTAGAAGAGCTATCTACTGATTTGCTCATCGCGCCTACGTCAGACGGACTTGATAGGTTGCTAAAAGTCAGCCGGTCGGCTTTGATAGCCGAGCAAAAAAAGGATGGCAGCCTGGAAAACGTGCGCTGCAATGTCAAAGAAGGTATCGCCAGGAAAACTGCGCGTTTTGTGGAAAGGGGTGGAGTCCTGTACCGGAAGTATCTAGACCGCAGAGGAGTGGAGTTCGATCAGCTGGTCGTGCCTCAATGCTATCGTCAGGATCTGTTGCGCTTGTCACACGGGGGTTCGTGGTCCGGACACCTAGGAGTTAAGAAAACTAAGGACCGTCTCTTGCAAGAGTACTATTGGCCAGGGTGTTTTCGGGACGCAGACCATTTCGTGAGGACATGTGACACTTGTCAGCGGGTGGGCAAACCAGGGGACAAATCAAGGGCGCCGTTGAAATTGGTACCTATCATTACGGAGCCTTTTAGACGGCTCGTTATTGATACTGTGGGACCTCTGCCGGTAACAGCCACGGGGTACAGACACATTTTGACTGTGATCTGCCCAGCGACAAAGTTCCCTGAAGCAGTGCCGCTTAAAGAACTCAGCTCAGTTGAGATAGTTAATGCACTACTGTCCATATTTGCGCGAGTTGGTTTTCCTGCGGAAATCCAATCAGATCAGGGCACAGTGTTTACTAGCGCTTTGACGACAACTTTTCTCGAAAGGTGTGGGGTAAAGCTGTTACACAGCTCAGTGTACCACCCACAGTCGAATTCCGTTGAGAAGCTCCACTCCGTCATGAAGCGCGTGTTGAGAGCGTTGTGTTTTGAACATCGAACTGACTGGGAGCTGTGTCTGCCTGGGGTGATGTTTGCTTTAAGGACCGCGCCGCATGCGGCTACGGGGTTTTCGCCAGCTGAACTGGTGTACGGTCGCTCACTTCGATCTCCGCTTCGCATGCTTCGAGAATCGTGGGAAGGTAGGGGCGACGACCCAGTCGTGGTGGAGTACGTGCTTAAGCTCCTCGAACGCTTAAGAAGGGCACAGGAGTTGTCAGGTGAAGCAATGACAAAGGCCCAGCAGAGGGCCAAGGTTTATTATGATCGGACAGCCAGGGCCCGTCGTTTTGAGGTTGGCGATGAGGTCATGATATTGCGCACATCGCTAAACAACAAACTAGACGTGCAGTGGGAGGGCCCAGCGCGAATTGTTCAGAAACTGTCGGACGTTAACTACGTGGTAAGTCTGCCAGGAAAGCGGAAAGCACAGCAAGTTTACCACTGTAATCTGCTCAAACCTTATAGACAAAGGGAAGCAGTGGTGTGCATGATGGTAAACGTTCCTGAAGAGCTTCCGGTCGAGCTTCCGGGACTAGGCTCAGTGACGAACAGGGAAGACACCGGTCAAGTCATTAGTGACCTTATCAGTAAAGCACCGCTGTCGCCTGAGCAGAAAACCGAACTACACCAGCTATTACAAGAGTTTCAAGGTCTGTTCTCTGAGAGGCCTGGTAGGACTTCGGTACTTACTCATGATATAGAACTTACCTCCCCAGAGCCAGTACGATCCAAGGCGTATCGGGTGTCACCCCGCCAGAGCGATATTATGGAGGCTGAGGTAAAGAAAATGCTACAGCTCGGTGTTATTGAGGCAGGTGAGAGTGATTATACCTCCCCTTTGATTTTAGTTGAGGTACCGGGCAAGGAACCTCGTCCTTGCGTCGACTACCGCAGGCTTAATTCCATCACTAAGGATCAAATTTATCCGATCCCTAACATCGAGGAGCGCCTTGAGAAAGTTAGTAGCGCTCAGTTTATTTCCACCCTAGATCTTGTCAGGGGTTATTGGCAGGTTCCACTTACAGAAGAGGCTAGTAGGTATGCGGCGTTCATTTCACCAATGGGAACATTCCGTCCTAAAGTGTTGAGTTTTGGTTTGAAGAACGCGCCATACTGTTTTTCAAGTCTCATGGATAAAGTGTTGCGGGGACAGCAAGAATTCGCTTTACCGTATCTAGACGACGTAGCGATATTCTCCGCATCCTGGTCTGAGCATATGACACACTTGCGGGCAGTGCTAACCCGCCTGCGCGAAGCAGGCTTGACAGTAAAGGCTCCTAAGTGCCAGTTAGCACAGGCCGAGGTTGTCTACCTCGGTCACGTGATTGGTCAGGGTCGTCGCCGCCCCTCTGAAATAAAAGTGGCCGCTGTGCGAGACTTTCCGCAACCGCGCACCAAGACCGATATTCGGTCGTTCTTGGGTGTCGCCGGCTACTATCAGAGGTACATCCCTAGGTACTCTGATATCGCGGCTCCCCTGACGGATGCTCTAAGAAAGACAGAGCCTCAAACAGTCGTCTGGGACGAGACCAAGGAAAGAGCTTTTAGCGCCCTAAAGAGTGCCCTAACAAGTCAGCCTGTGCTACGATCGCCAGACTATACAAAAGGGTTCATTGTTCAGTGCGATGCTAGTGAGCGAGGCATGGGCGTTGTACTGTGCCAACGGGAAAATGGAGAAGTAGAACACCCCGTCCTGTATGCTAGTCGTAAGCTGACCAGTCGTGAGCAGGCGTATAGCGCCACCGAGAAAGAGTGTGCGTGTCTCGTGTGGGCCGTTCAGAAATTGTCATGCTATCTAGCCGGCTCGAGGTTTATCATTGAGACGGATCACTGCCCTCTCCAATGGCTGCAGACCATCTCTCCCAAAAATGGCCGCCTCCTGCGCTGGAGCCTCGCTTTACAACAATATTCCTTTTAGGTGCGTTACAAAAAGGGGAGTCTCAACGGTAACGCCGATGGCTTAAGTCGAAGCCCCTAACGTAGGAATCAGCCTCAAAATTGTTTGTTACTGATGTTTTTCTTCCTGAGGCAGGATTTTTTTTAACATATTGCTTTTGTTTAGTGTTTCAAAGTGATGATATGCTTTCTAGTGCAATTTTTCAATTTGTGGACGCGTTCTGAGTGATGCTAGACTACTGTAAGGAACTAGGCAGTGGTATAAAAAGGGGAAAGAGCCTGGCAGGGCTTAGTGAGGGTTGTGCCGTGCTTGCTGACTGAGCGGTTGAGTTTCAGCGTAGTTCTAACGCTTGCCGGGAACGAGAACAAAAATGTGAACTCTCCCGAAGTCACTTTGCAGTGTCCCGTGCGAACCTGAACAAGAGAACGAGGCCTTCTCTGTGCGCTGCGCTCAAGAAACGTCGAGGGACGCCCGACTTCGGTTATGAGCATCATCGAGCGACATCCCTCCGGACAGCGGATGCAGTCCCCTGTCCATCGGGATCTCCTTTCCCCGGCGGGGCGGTCTGTTGCGTTTCGCCTGCGACACGTGGTTTTGCCGGCGCGACTGCGGCGGGGCGGCAGACATTTTGGCCCGATCGTCGTCGCCGCAACACTCATCGCCAGGTGTTTCCAGGCGCGACTGCGGCGATGCGACCGCCTAGGGATCATCCTCGCATTCCAGTCATTGTGCCCGAAACAGGCGATGCCAAAGCAGGGATCTCATTCCAGTCATTGGGCCCGAAACAGGCGATGCCAAAGCAGGGATCTCGTTCCAGTCATTGTGCCCGAAACAGGCGATGCCAAAGCAGGGACCATCCTCTCATTACAGTCATTGTGTCCGACCGGCAGCGCCACGACAGGGTGCTACGAGATCGTGCTCGACATGGTGCTACGGCATCGCTACGACAGTGTGCGTCACCATTAGCCCATTGTACATTCACGTGCTCGTCTTTTGAGGGGTTCCTTCTTGCCCTCAACTGCGAGAGTATAAAAACAGCTGCCCCCGGACGCCAAGAGGAGGGCTCCGATTTCTTCTGTTGAGTGAAGTGCTCTCCCGTCTCTCTACTTCGGTCAAACCTGACCGCCAACTCTTTGCGATGTTAAAATAAACAAGTTGTTTCGTTGTTACCAGTCGACTCATGCTTTGCCGGGACCTTCGGATGCTTCCAGTTGTACCCCAGGCCGCCAGGCCAACGCTACCCTTGGGGCTTGCGACCCAGGTACAACCACGGGCGTCAGCGCCGAGTTCCCAACAGATCGTACCAGCAGTCCGATCAAAACACGGGGCGATAAAGGATGCGGTATCGAATCAGCTAACGCCACCTAGAATGGGTGCACACATAGTACGGCTAATTGCAATTTCGCTATAATTGAGAACGGTTGAAGCTGGAAAAGCAATCAAAGGTGGTCAAACACAACGTGGCTGAACACAGACTAACGTTATACCTCAAAGTTATGAGTTCAACAAATTATTGTTTGCGCAAATTATTGAAAAAAAAAGAAAAAGAAAAACGCACACCCTCACGGATATGTAACCGAGATCGGCTGCCACCTTAAGCTTGAATGCATCCTTTGCAAGAAAAACAAAAGGAGAGAAAAAATACAGGGAGAGAGAAAATTAATAAAAGCGTTTTCGTATATATGCGCCCCTTAAAGATCAAATCAAATCTCGCTCTGCTGCTTCATTAGTCTCAACAGTATAATTCCTGGCCCCTTCCTCCACATTCCCAATGCGGATATTTGCCGTACGCCGCAAGGACAACAAAAAGCGGCAGCTTTATTATCACACGGCTCGGCAGTAACAAGGTTGCGAAATCTCCCGACAGGACGTCGCGAGCACACGGAGTGAGCGTTCTGACGCGAAACGTTACGGGCTGTGTATACGGCCGCGCTGCAGCGATGCTATGCGCGCGCCCGATTATTTTAATGCAACGCGCCGGGACTGCGCGCAACCCGGCGGGTTGCGCCATATCGCGTCGCTCGGGGGCGAAGCCCCCTCCAGGTGCCCCGGCGTTCGCCTCCAGAGGCGGGCCGCCCCACTGCAGCGCGACCTGCGAGCACAGGAAACGACGCGCGCGATCGCTTTCCGCGCCAGTGTTTGCACCCATTGTGTGCTGGTCCGAGCGGGGCAGCGCCCGATGCTGGGGCGCCTGCTGCAGCAGCAGCGGAACCAGGGCCAGCCCAGTCGCTTCATAAAGAAATGAGCGGGTGGTTCTCCTCGTTCTTTTCTTCTTTTTTTACCAGCCCGCTCACGCGCCGACTGTACTTGGCGGGGCCGTTACTTTTTTATGTCGCACGGACAGATAGGGCAGAAATGAATAAAATAACTCGCAACGCAGAACGGGGCGCACCTAAAATAAGCGCCGAAACACAACCGAAGGGAACAAAACGAAAACGCTAAGGGGCTGCGTCGGATATGGGGTTCACACCTGTCCTTTGTCCCGCACGTCGCCGCCCTCGGATCGCGGATAGCGCGACCCTTGCGCACACACACGCCGAAGGCGGGGGAACGGTCGACAGAAAGGCCCGCGGAACCGGCGACCGGTCGGTACACGATAAGGACGCGTTCGTTCCGCGCCGAGGCATAATGTTCTTGCGCGCGCACACTTTCTGGGTGTATGTATACGCGCGCCAGGCGCCTTCGTGGAAACGTATGGCGCCGCCTAAAGCGCTGATCGTAAAGTGCGCCGCTGCATAGCTCTCTCTCTGTTTCCGCACAATAAAAAAAAAAAAGAAGGAAAAGAACGGGCGCCCATGTCGCGTGTATCAGCGCGACGGAACCTGCAAAGACGCGTCCCAGCGGCCTGGGCGGCATCATCCAAGGAGGCCGGGATGCCATAGAATAAGGAACCAGTTTGTGATGCGTTCCCGGTTACCTCGTATGCGTGGCGAATTTACTGCCAACGCTGAACGCTACGTTAGTTGTGCGAGAAGCAACCACAACAACAACAAAAAAAGGTAAACCGCCGTATCGTTGTATATGTAACGCCCGTTTATATACGATCCCTGCTGGTGCAAAATTATGAGAATCGGGAGGGCTACGTTTCATCACACTATGGTGGGCGGCATGTCTTGTGGGCAGAGCTTGCCCAACCCGGTTATGTGCGTTTATTATTGTAGGCACTCGCCAGCTAGAGATTGCCACGAGTTCCCGCAAGTAAGCGCATACTCGTGGGAATCGCGGGACGCCAGAAATTGGTGTAAAATATGATGTAAAATGAAAGAATAACTTGAAATCGAATTGAACTCGGGAATGAGCTTTTTGTTTGTACGCGAAACGCGTCTAAGGCGTCACGTGTCACAACCTCGACACGTGTCAAGCAGCTGGGCGCATACGGCGCTCTCTATATATTTAGTCCACGAAACGGTGACACGAACGCCAATTCCTTCCCCCAATTTTGTGGACGTGGTTGTTTTGGCTGAGCGCAATATTCTGCAGGTATTTTCAAAGTTCACAGTGGCGCAAGGAGGTCGCGCCACGCCTGGTGAACTAAGCCGCTGCATGGAGCGGTCAGCATGGACCACCTACATTAACGAAAAAATAAATAAGGAGTGACAAAAAAAAAATCGGAACACCGGTGTAAGGTAACAAAATCAGTCCGTAAGAAACTGGAACTGAAAAACCTAGGGCGCCAGATTAATTACAGTTTCGTAGGCCCGTCTCGGCGTATTTGCCTTGCCGCAGACCACCGCAGACGGCTCGCGCACGTGAAGCGACCGTTATGTTAAGTGGCGTCGACTCATAGGCGCTAATGTTAGTGGCTTGGTCAACGCCGCCGCATCGTGAACGCAAAGGTAGTTCGAAGGAGGCCGGCTCGAATGCAGGCGCTCTTCAGTTGCCACAGCTGCCACTTTTGTATTTCGCGGCGGAGATTATACAGTGCTGACGCCGCTGACCGGCCCTGCGCACTGCCGAAACGTCTCTGCCTGATAAACGGGAACCACGTGCAGCCCCAAACGTCTCATCTCGAGCGCTAGTTTAGAAGTATACGGATCTGCGCGGGAATCGTTAAGTAGAAAGAAGCGTACAATTATAGGCCGTTAGCGTTTGCTCCCGTCCCTCATATATATATATATATATATATATATATATATATATATATATATATATATATATATATATATATATATACATGACGCCTCGAGTCATTTCTCTCTATGTTTTTTCTTTCCTTCCTTTTTCTTTCTGTCTTTCTTTTTCCCGATAGCAATCACACCGAAGCGGCAGCAGCGTCCAAAACGTGTGCGCCAAGTTCCAGTTAGTTTTCCGCTCGGATTCCGACACGCTGGAAAAACGGGCAGGCATGCACGCTATACAGTGTCGTTGCATGCATAATGATGTCGGGGCGCTAATACTTCTCATACGGAATACCTAACCGCCTGGCGGCGCGATTTCGGTCCGGTTTTCAAGCTGCGACTTTTGCGTGCGCGACCGGCACAGGTCGCAGAATCCCCGCGGGACATCGAACGGCCCCCGGTTCTGTCCATCTGCGTATGCGCTTGCCGAGCTTGGGGCACGTGCTTGCGCGTCCATGCAGTGTGGGACGTTGGCTTGTTTACACAGCATGCATAGGGGTAGCAGGGGAGGGGGGGGAGGGTCATGTGGTATCTCTTACAATCGATCAAGCCGTAGCGAAGGGCTTCCGCATTTAAAGATCACCCTGCCGTTGCCGCACCTTCTTTTTTTTAGTATACCGGTAAAGGAAGCAAACACCTTTACGGCGGACATCCCCACTTATCTATCTTCTCTCTCGGTGCACTTAGGTATCAAAATGTTTTTTGTATATTTATATTGAAGAGAAACACAGTAGCACACCGCAGTAATTACCGCTTTTCCAAGAACAGGTTAAAGAGCCGGCCACGAATAAGCCAGGTCGGCAGTTCGGCTGCTTCTGGCTGACTCAACGCCCTTATCTATGCCCATCACTGATATAGGGTGTTGATTCCTCCCTACGCGTTCGCGCGATTGACGGATTGCATAGCCACGTGATATGGGAAGACTGCCGCAGGCTCCTCTGCCTGCATTGGTCGCTGGTACCCTTTCCTTTTTGTGCCGCTCATTGCCGAGAGAAGTGCAACGATGAAAAACGAGATGTCGTTTCTGTCTAGCATCTTCTGGTTGTTATTAGTCTATGTCGGGTCGTAATGATCTCTACAATATTATGCCCCTATAATCATCATATTAAATGTTTGTGAATGCTGCGATGTGAACAGGAGGCTTGTCTGGTTGACCTCGCTGCCTTTCCTCCCTTTTGCTTTCTATCTCGCTGTGCTTATCGGCATCCTTGTATGCATTGAGCGTTCTCAGTGTACATCGAGTGGACAGCTGAGGAGCCTAAGACTTTGATAACCGCTGCCGTGATAGGTTGGAACAGGGTTTAGACAGAGTTTACCGATACGGAAACCACCTTTCACACTCTGTTCTTAGACTATTGAGAAAGATCGCCCAATATTTCTAGAAAAATCAAGTTCTGGAATGTAGCTATAACTCAGTCATAGGACGACGGATTCGAATATAAATGTAAGGCGAATAATTTTGGAGCGAGTGGCAGCGACCCCAGTTTATTACATGCTGATGTCACTGCAATTAATAGGACAACGTAGAAGAAGCAAAAAATACTTGAACTCCGAAGACCGTATTTGCAAAAATGTTCTTACGTGAGAACTGTTAAATAGATCAGGTGCCAGCCAATGGTGAAAAGTTCTTACGAGCGAAAAGATTTATGAATTGAGCTCAATTACTGGTTGTACATGCGAGCTAGCTTTAGTGTTCCGATACGTGCGTAGACCTCACACTGTATTAGGTATTAGCAGTAGTGGATTACGCATAACTACAAAGAAACAGCACGTTTTCTTTTCCCGCTCTTTGCCGGAAAGAAAAATGCGACAAGAAACAAAATGCCCGTTGGGCGCATGGCTTGCATCTTGCACCATAAGCTGAGAGCCTCGAGAGAAGATGTTTAATTACAGAGAATATAGCATACCATACACAGGCTTTAACATACTTCATTGATTTTTTCAACAAGATGGTTTACATTTCGTTGAGCACCCACCCTTTATGGCGAACACTGTGTGGCTGTCTTTTCATGGTGTTTATTCACATGTTCAGGATTAATATTACTGTGCATGCTCTAAAGGCGTCTCTAAAAGGGCATCTTCCATTTCCCGGCGTGCAAAGAGAAGTACGCTCCATTACGTGTGAATAGCAAAGACACTTGTACACTTTCTCCTTTTTTTTTTCAATTCACAGCACGCAGTATGCAATCATCTTGCGTGTCTTGTTGTATATTACGCAGTTTGCGCACTTTCTCTTCCAATTATTTCTAAGGTCATACTTTGAGCAACGAGCGTCTGATCTTCCCATTTTTTTAGTATACTTAAACAGATGAAAACGAAGATAAAGAAGTTATGCTTTGATAAAACTACCGCTCGTGAAGTTTTCGCCGCCAAACATAACAAAGAAAAACTTGAGAACGCAGTCAGAAGAAATGAGGAAACGTATCCCTCGTAGGCATTACCTAAGTAACAGCTGGACAGACAAGGACGTCATACTTTTTGTTCGGCGGATTGACCATGTGGTATGATTTCTACGAAACTGCACTGAACGTTGCCATAAGGCACCACTAATAAGCAACTCATTAATTACAATTGACTTGTATAGTGAAACCTCATTTCTGCGACGGGGTCCTCCATGCAAGGTCAAAGAGGTGAAAAAGCAAGCTTAAAAATAAGCTTGCAGGGAGCCAGACGCATTGATAGAAGGATCTGATACCCGCATGTCGTACGCGTCGCAGAGGCCTGGGTGGCCGATGCGCTCAAACCAGCGCACTGTGTCTTTTGCCGCCCGCAGGTATGGAGTCTTCATACCTGAGCACGCCGTTTCAGAATTCGCAGACAGCCCGCCGCTTTCACCTACGAAAAACAATTCGATAGACGTTTGGGATACGCGCCACTCGAAATCACGAGAGCCTGGACTGTGTTTCGCGTCGCAAACTCGTTTTCCGGTTGTAGCTTGTAGGCCTGGGGGCGTGCCCGGGTGCGCTGTTGTTGCTGGTGCTACTGTGTCTGGCAAGCTCGCAGCTCACGCTTATACTTGCCGCACCGGCAGCTGCATACTGTCAGGCTCGTGCTCCAGAGTTGCGCTGCGGTGCGAACGCACCTTATTTATGCGAGGAGTTGCGAAAGCTTCCCGAGGCGGGCCAGTGGCGTTGGGCGGGTGCTGCGGACGCTTCCCTAGACGACGAGTTTTCCGGGAACTCGCGTAAAAAAGAAACTGAAGCGAAAATTGCCGAACGGCTTCCAGTTGCCTCTGTTCCCATTTCACTTTCTTCTTCGTCGGCCGGTCAGCGGGCGGCCGCGTAAAATGCGTGTGGGTAGCCTTGCTCTCTCCTTTGGAGCGGCTACTGATACAGCCTGCAGTCGCTGCAGCTCGCGACGCCACCGGAGAGTGCCTTCTTCGCAGTGCGGCTACTACTTCTCGTAGCTTTTTAAATGTATTTTTCCTTTTGGGGGGGGGGGGGGGGGGCGGGGGTTCTGGCTCATCTTGTTTTCCCATGTCTGAGAACTCCGCGCCTTCTGTGTGTCCCAACGGCGAAGGGGGGGGGGGGGGGGGGGCTAGGAAGTGCGTGAAAGCAGCGGTCAACCAAGTCATTCCGTTTTCCTTCCGCGCGTCTAACGAGCAACCGAGGCTCTTCGCGCAGTTCCGCGAAGCGGGCGCACAGACAGAGCCAAAAGGACCGGTGTACGCATGTTGATTATTACTTTTTTTTATTCTTCCACGTGTACACTCTACTCGGCTACCGTTCTGTCAAAAAGAAAATCTAACTGAGGAAGTGGAAATGGAAAGAAAGCGAGTGCGTGGCGACTGGGCTGAGTAAGCTAATCCGGGAGATGCAGGACGAGCGGCGCTTCTTGGGTTCTCGGCGCTCAGTGGTCTCTGTGGTGCATTGCCAGAACGAACTCCCTCCCCCCTTCCCCCCCCCCCCTCTTCCTGCGCCCGACCGCGCCACTTGCTGCTCCGACTTAGCGCCTTCTTTTCCTTCGTGAACTCACTCCGCCTGCGGTCTTGCGTGCGACTCCTCTCGTGTATATACCGGCCCCAACTAACACCATTGCCTAGCTCCAGCCCCGCTGTTCAAACGCAGGTGATTTACTCGCGGGCTCGCCATACGTCCTTCACGAACTTCATTTTTTGAGCCAAAAAAAAAAAAAAGTTCGTCCGACGTCGCTCACGCGGGGCGGTGACTAGCAGGGCTTGGTCATGCTTGCGTCTGACCAACTTTTTCCGCTGTTTGCTTCGTCCTGCGGCCGGCCTTGCCGCCTCCTGCGCGGCGGCCCCCGCGTTTCCCGGGTCGGTCTGGGTCGAACCAGCTCGGAACATCATTCGTGCTCACGACACTCCCTCCATTCTCCGGCGGCTTATTTTCCTGCGTTTGAGGGAAAGCGGCCTTTGTCGACGTTTTCCGCGGGAGGTCGGCATGCGTGGCGGAAGCGCCTCGCGGCATACACAAGATGCGGGGAAAGAAAGCGAAACAATTTTGAGGAGGCGTGGAGGGGAAGCCACGGCAGCAAAGAATTAGTTATATATAAAAGAAAAGAAGCGGCGTACATGTGGGAAGAGGAAGAGAAAGGGGGAGGCACGCCGCTAAAGCTTATCTGGGGACCAGCGTCGTAGGCAGATCAGGGCTGTTAAACGGTTCCGCTGAACGAGAAGAGGCGAGCTCGGACTTTCCCCTCTTGACATGTCCGTGCGCATGGATGGTGTGTTTGTGTTTGTCGTTCATGCGCCTGGCTTTTGCTTTACGATCGGGTTTCTCCTTTCTTCTTTTCTGTTTTGTGCTTGTCTATATCGCTTCGCTCTGCACTTTGAATGGAGGCTATCCCTCGGGACAAGTGGGTGGGGTCGCTACCTCATTAAAGATAATAAGGGATGAGCCGGTTCTTGCGCGAACCCACGTCTCACGTTTTGTGTTTTTCGCCAGCTTCGCGCCCGTTTAGAATATCTTCATGTACTGATGCGCAAGATACCGTCGCGAGGTCGGAAAGAGAGAGAAAAAAAAATGAAATTCGAGGAAAACATGTCGGGACAGACAGCCCTCATGGCAGACGACGCCGGTTGGCGTTGCGGGTTAGCCTCTCTGTGGTGGTCCAGATGCTTCTATCTATCTATATCTCTTTCTCTCTGTATGTGTGACTGCTAGATTTTTTTTTTTCCTCGCTCGATTGCGCAACCGCTGGCATGGGAGGGCATCCAGTCCGGGGCTTTGCTCTCCTTGTGAAAGCTACACTGCTACATTCACAGTTCTGCGAATTGCGCCGACTTGCTTATGCGTCGATTATGTCTTCCACTGTGGGCGCGCTGTGCCGGCGCTTCCCATCTACCTTTCGGTTTAGTGTGTTAATGAGACCACCACTATAGATAATTTAAAACCGGAGGCGCACGTGTTCCGTATACGGAACTAGCTATAGCTAGTGCCAGTGGACAGTGCCGAATGCCTTAGGAAACGAAAATGGGCCCTAATGCGCACATGAACACTGCTAGTGACATTATAGGTGGGTCTCCTTCTCACGTGCTCTGGCAGAAAATGTCTTTGACGTAGGTCTTACGGTGCGCAAAATTTTACGTAATGAACACGGTTAGATATAGGTAACTTGCTAATTAATAATTGAACTCGCAATATCGCGCTTAGCACATTAGAGTAGCAGAATAGACTTAGTGTGTGCGTGTTGCTTCTGCTATTGTCTCGACCTAAGCGTGTTAATTAATTTAAACTGTTGCGACGAAGCAAGCTCGAGCGTCTGCAAAAAAAAAAAAAAAAAAAAGGAAATCACGCAGAAACACATCTGGGAGTGGTCTAAGCATACGTAAGCATTGTGCCGCTTGCTCATCTCCACACAGCCCGGTGTCGTTATCAATGTTATGAAACTTGATCCGACCAGTACAGATGACAGCGCTGCGGCGACGCGTACTGGTGCGGACGGCGGCGCAAGGTGAATCGCAAACGCAAGCAAACTGCTGCAGGTGGCCGTGCCAGGTGCGCTGATGACGTTCCGATCGTTATAAGCCGTTGTCGCTCTTAAGCGCCTTATCCATCCGGTCGAACCATTGTCAACTGTACTCCGGCGGCGGTTGCCTATGCGTGGCCATGCGGGCCCTATCTTGACTTGAAAGCGCTCTGCGATGGGGATAGAGTGCTCCGAGTGCTGATAACTTCGTGTGCGCCGTGTTCTCGCCACTTAACGTTGAAGCGAGAGACGGCAGAAGGTAAATTCGCTTGCTGCTGCGGGCCCTATCTTGAAAGTCACGGAGGAAGGAAACTAAGGAGAGGCCCTACCCCCTCCGCGCGCTAGGAGAAAAGTGTGGCGGAAATGACGTAGTAGGTTCTCATTTTTTTGCTGCTTTTTTATTTTTTTTTGTTGTATGGCCACGCCTTTTGGGCCACAATGGCGGCGTTGTTCTGATTTTGAGCGCTCACACGTGTTGCTCTGGTAGGTTTCGTGCCGTGGCAAAGGCGCTGTGTGGGCGGGTTTGCGTTAGTCACCGTGTCTTGTTGCGCTGTTTTACCTGCACTGTGCTCTGCCGGATGTTGCGCGAGCGTGCGCGAAACCACGCGCAGCGCGGCGTGGTTTCGCGAAAGATGTAAACAAGAGAGGAGGGTGGCACAAAAGGCGGAGCATCGCGATGAGCAACGCCAACTTCCGGCTTCACTTTTGCTTCACAAAGAGTGACGTCAGGGCCTCTCCTTAGTTTCCTTCCTCCGTGTTGAAAGTGATCGTCTTTCGTGACGGACGGACTGGTTTCCTCGTTGGGTAGGCGTAGAAATGCTTATATATATATATATATATATAAAGTAATCGTGATGCTCAGTTTATTTGCTGGTTCTGTTTTAAACTATTCGCGTATGAGTGGAATCAGTAACCACACTCATTTATTTCTCCTATGAAGGCAAGTCGTCAAGTAGACTTCTTACGTCGGTGTTTATGAAAAGATCTCCGCTTATTTGTAACAAGACGAAAGGAAAAAAAAATTGAAACAAAATCAGGTAGCTGCTAAAATTTATAATGTGTTTTAACACAGACGCCGGTAACCGGTTTAGCGTCGCATAGTCACCTACACATTCGCATAGTCACCTACACCGCGTAACTAATTGTTTATTGACTCTGGACCTTGAATATTTGCAAGAGTAAGTAATGCGCCTAATTACCTCCGCGACGAGAGTGTCACCTTTTTGCCCCATTTTTGTAGAACTCAACAGTTCCCTTTTATATATATATATTTATACAACACTTGTGTTTCTTTTCGTTGCTTACTTATAACCGATATATCTTTTTCCGGCTTCCACGGATCTAAATCGATTTCGATTTTGTTCCCGTAATAATCTTTACCTTGTAAAAGCAAATATGCAGTTAATATTGGTCTTTCTTTTTGCTTCCACGTCTTTATAGAATTCTCTGACACGTTACACCCGAACTTAAAAGGAGAGTGTTTGTTTATGCATTTCAGCAAAAACCAATTAAATTTTTATTTCTAAAATAATCATTGTGTTCCCGCAATTTCTTTAACTGTTGTGTGTTTCGTATTCTCTTTAACTCTTCTTATTGAAGCTGCCTTTTGGTACTTATGCATTTTTTATCTTTTAGAAGTCTTCATTGTTCGCTTCGTTACTCCTTTATTATACACTGCAGGAGGTCTATCTCTGAGGATTCTTACCTGATTATAAGCGCTAAATGAATATAATTTCTAAAAACACACACACACGCGCACACACACGCGCACACACACGCGCGCACACACACACACACACACACACACACACACACACACACACACACACACACACACACACACACACACACACACGCACACGCACACACACACGTATACACGCGTATACACAAAGGCACACTGGTTCATACGCATACGCGTATGTTGCGTGACATTTCAGGAAGACTTGGGCGCCAACGTATAGTGATAATCTTACACTGCAGAGGAGTTGGTTCTTGCTAAGACGGCTTTAGCGATAGAACAACTATAGACTACTGACAGCTACAAACGAAGCTCACCGCAGCTTGAGGAACGCTCGTCTTTTCGACTACTTTTGAGGCTTTTACCTATCAACTGGACACCGTCGAGACACTTTCATCCGCTTCCATGTTCTATTCGGCAATTTGTCGCGGCAACAGTTCTTTTCCTGCTCTTGGAATGATTGACTCCGCCGCCCTACCGATGGCGCCTGAGGGACGGAAGACAAAGCAAAAAGAGCGCGAGCAGCGAGCTCGAGCCGCGGGACCTAAATGAGGAGGAATTGCCCTTGCTCTCTCCTCCCTTCCTCCCCGCCTCCCGCGGCGCGCGCAGCGGTCGGCCGGGGATCGTTGTCTGAGCAACGCACCAAGGCGCGAACGGGGCAGCCGCTGAAGCGAGCCACTGGCGGGCGAAGCCTCGCACGCATCGACGCGCTTTGCTGCTGCGTAGCACGGCGCGTGTTTCGGCACCACCACTTGCCATCGCGAGCACGTGGTCAACACATGGCACCTCCGCCCACCTCGCGCAGCCTAGCGGGAGGGCGGGACGCGCACGCACGCAGTACACTCTATACACGAGGCCGTGGCCAAGCGGGGAAGCACCGGTCCCCCCGCCGGTCCTCCGGAGTCTGCACAGCGGCTCAGAGCGACGGCTCCTTCGCGGGTCCCGACGGGAAGCGCCGGCAAGTCCCCATCTCCTCGATTAGTGGTGGATGCGTGCGAGACCGCGCCGCGTGTTGCCCGTAAGATAGAGCACTCTGCGCGCGCGTCCGCGGCGCACATCGCTCAATTCCGGCTCCGTCACCCGACGCCCGCGAGACAAGGCGACCCCGCGACCGGGTCCGTCCTCCGCGCTTGGAGACGTGCGGCGATGCGGAGACGCTTTTTCATCCAGCCCAGCGCGGCGGCGCAGGAGAAAAAATAAAAGGGCGAAAAAATCCTACCGGACGGCTCAGTGGCAGCTGAGACCCGTAGCGCGTTCTCTCCCACTTCGCACTGAGCGTGTAGCATATGCTGACAGAGCGTGTGCGAGCTCGGCTTGGTGGATATATGTCCAAGGTGCCGCGCCGAAGACACCCGAGAGCGAGAAACGAACCTCGGCTCGTTGCTGCGTGCGTGCGCGGAAACCTTGCAGACCGCGAGACGGGCGAAGAGCACGAGTCCCCCCCCACCCTCCCTCCAGGCAGACGCACCAGACCAGAGTCAAATTTCGCTCCGCGTTGACTCCAGCGGCCTACTTGAACTCTAGCTCCTTCTTCTTCAACTTCTCCGCTCACAGTATATAGTCACCGCTGCGTGGCGTGTGTAGGTCAGTGATTTGAAGACGAAAGACGTACGAAGCAGCGCAAATAAATAACGCCCGCCTCGGCATTCCCTCTTTTTGTTGTGTTTCGCACTCGTTTCCTTCCACCGTGCCAGACAGCACGTTCGATGAGACCGCGGGGCAGCTCTTCGCGTGGAGCGCGGCTTCGCACAGCTCGGCAGCGCGTACAGGAAACGACGCCTCGAGCACCAGCGGCATAGAAAAGCGCGCAGTGCGAGCTGGAGTGCGCGCTCAGCTCGAGGCAGCCGCGAAAGCCGCTAATGAAAGCACTCGTTAAGCGCGCGAAACATCGCTCTCCGCGCTATTGACACGCCATCGATTCGGGCGCGGCCGAAACAACGAAGAGATCCTTGCTAAGCGAGCGCACTGCAATCGTGTGTTCCTCAAGCGCAGCTGAAACCAGCCGCGCTCGAGGGCGAAGGAGAGCATCGAAATGGAAACTGGACGGATCGATACAGAGTTTCTGCAGCTTCTTATTCTCATAGTCACACGTACTACGTGCTGCAGCGCGGGCGATAGTGTTTTCCATTTCTTCACCCGTAGCCACCTTTTGTGCGTCGCGCACTCTGCGGCGCGGCGCTTGGAAACGGCGGCGCGGTACTCCCGAAAATATGTTCGCTCGTGTTGCTTACTTTGCGCCGTTTCTTGGTTTCTTCTTTTTTTTTTCTTTTAGTTCACAGTCTTATTCCTTTACTTCACCTTTTGTGAGGACGTTCCAGTGAATGCATTCCACGGGCCTCTTGGTGAAACGAAACTGTCGACGAGGCGGTCGCGCAAGGCGCGACGAAAAAAGGCCCGGCCCTGCCCGGACGAGCGACGTCATCAGAATACTGTCTTGCGAACTCAAGGACCCAATTCTTTAAAAGGAGACGCGCCGCCGTATCGTTCCTCCGTTTAATTTTCCTTTCCATTTTCTTTCACTCTGAAGCAGGGCGCGCTCCCCTGCACTCCTTGTTTTTGGCAACGCCGAGCTTCCGAGTTTCCTTCTGCACGGAGTGTTCCACTCCCTCTCTGCGCGAGTCAGCTGTTCCTTATTTGCCGCATAATTTTAATTTTGTTCCTTTCTTTTCCTCTTTGTTTTGGGGGGAACAATGTGCCTCTTGCGGTTGCCTTAGCGTTTTTTTTTTTTTTTTCGTCAGACGTACTTCTTGCTTGCTTGGAGAGCTAATGAATCATAGCTAGAAGCCGGACGAAGACAAAAATGGTGACTCGTGTCGTGTGCACTTCGAAGCCGAATAGAATACCCGCACGTTCGGTACGTGCGGCGAACATTTTGTGTGGTTTCTATGCTATGTGGTCTTCTTTTAGAGCCGCTGCCAACATACGGAAGAAAAAGAAGCTGCTTTGAACATTTGGTTGTTGTCTGTCGATAAGCCTTGTGACGCAAACGGAGACAGGCAGAGAGAAAAAAGTGAGAAGTCGGTGAGACGGCAGTTTGTGAGAAAAAAGAAGACGAAGGGGCGAAAACTAAAAGAAAGAAAGAAAGAAATACATGTATACACGCACACCCACTCCGGGTGGCAGTTTGGTCGGTGCGCGCTCATCCCCCTCCTAATGAGTTGTCGAGAGCGCGAGAGAATGAGCTTCTATATCTTCAACACCCAGCTCTTCGCTCTGTTCCATGCTCCGGGCCGCCGAATGTGTATTCGCTTTGAGCCTTGGCATCCGAGGACGCTATGTATTCTTTTTTTATCTCCGCTTAATTTTTTTCATTTACTTTTTGCCTCTTTAAATCTGTTTTCGTGCGATGGAGTCCTTCAATAGAGGCGGGGAATCGAAAACATATTTCTGGTTCGGGGCTAGCGTGTGTCGGTGCGTCTGTGGTAGCGGTGCGTCAAGAAGAGAACCGTGATGATCGTCGTGCTTCCGAGTGTCTGCCTGAAAAATGTGAAAGTGTGAAGAAGAAATAAAATGTGCAGCGAAATTTTGTGTGCGGATGCTGGAGCTACGCGGTGCTTGCGGTTGCGAGTTGATCCAATGAAGAATCGATATGGGTTCTTTATAAGAATAGTGTTTCATGTTTGTTTGTTTGTTTAGCCGAAGCCGTACAGGACAAAAATGTAAACAAAGAGTGACGCCGGTATTTGCACCGTATCCTCATGTTGGCGGCTGTGTTGAGTTTGCTACTGCAGAGTTGTATGGGAGGCGATGAATGCTGTCCGGGAAGGGGGTTCCGCGAGACTGCAGTATGGTCCGGTGCGGTTCTGTTCGCGTCGCGCCTAACTACTCCAATAGGCGATGTTCTATGCCCGTATGTCCAGCGGAGCTGTAAGAAACGCCGCCGCGGTTAGGAAATGCGCATTGATTTAGATCACCCACGCAGGAACGGTCTTCTCTAACGTATTCCGGTCTCTTTCAAAACAACGGCCTGTACGAAACGCGTTGGCCAGGCATCATGAAACGCGTGGCGGGACTATATACACGCGATTATCATCTGCTCAATGTGTAGAACGCTCCCCCTCTGGAGCTACGGTACACGTAGAACCGCGTATCGGTCTGTAGTACTCATGTAGTCTGCGTAGTATAAAATTCTATAATACAATCACCTCCATGTGGTATACATGCACACAGTGCACGCACGCGAGTTCCAGGTTCGCGCGCTCCGTTTTGGGCCGACGCGCGCAGTGATGGAATCCGCGAAAGCGATGGCATGGCGGCAACCGAAGTGTTCATAAGGTATTCAGCGTTCGTCTGCGACGAGTGCGCAGCCCTCTTCTGCGGATGGACGGTATACGCCACTCGCGCCGCGCTCTCCCTCAAGCCGCGATGACCCGCTCTGGCGCCTGGTTCCCAGCCACCCTCCCTTCCCTCCCACCCGCGGTGCTGCGCTTTCTGTTGGCGATGTGCGTGGACCGAAGGGCTCATGTAAATGATTAGCATTTCTTCGGCCTCGCTTCGCGAAAAGCTCACCGATTGCTTTCTGTCTCTCTGCGCCTTCTTTTCTATATTTCCCAGTGTATCTACCTGCTGGAGTTCCAAATGGACCTTCTGCTCCGCTCTCTCTCTCTCTGTTTTTGTTCCTTTATAGGCCCTAGCTAACCTCTCTTCACTTTGTCGTTGTTTTTTCTCTTTCTTTTTCTGTTTCGCGACGACCCCTGCATACACACCTCCCTTGATCCCTGCCCTTCTTGTCCGTGCTACCGTACAAATGGGAAGCATCGCGCCCCCTGAATTTTAACAGTGACTCGGAGCGTGTCTCGAATGCTGTAGATGAAAAGCACGTTCGCCGGAATGGACACCCGACACGATCGTAACGGTGTAGCAGTAGCGTTCAACTTTGACCCCGCGGCGTGTAAGTTTTGATACGAGCAGCGTGTTTGGGCCAGGATGGAAGGGTTGCATGCGCCCCGCACGAGAGGGGTCCTCTCGTGCGTACTGGCAATGTTTCACGCCCCGTCGGCCTATAAGCTTGCCCCCTCTCTGGTTTCTTTATTGCCCTGTTCTGGGCAGATAACGTTCTTCGCTTATTACAAGCGTGCGTATAGAGCGCATTAGGAAAACGTGCGCAAAGCCGTGGAGTTGTATTTCGCGAAAGCGTACGGAATTGCCGAGGCACACTGTATACCTCAAAGGTCTTTATTAGACGCTACAATCAGTCACTGCATTAAGTATCATTATTTTTTGCTCTTCCCTTTTTTTTCTTGCCTATTTTTCAGCATAGCTAGGGTATGCATGACGCCGATACTATGTAGGCTTGAGTACGGTAAAGGGCGAAAGACGACACAATGTAAGGCGAGTCAGACAGGACAAGCGCTTACAAGCGCTTGTTGTCCTGTCTGTTTCGCCTCGCACTGTCCCGTCTTTCGCGCTTCACCGTACTCAAATATGCATCACCCAATCGGCCCGATTCCACTCTTCTGACGCGATATAGGGTATAGATGTCGAAAATCCTAATCCTCCAAATAGCTCGCGTGGGCTATGAAACCATATGTGCTTCTATGTAGCTGTGCTGCAAAATTAGTTTTCATTTATGACTTCAAATTTACTGGACATGCGGCAACTATCATTTCAAAGGCTTATAAACGGCCGTATCGGGAGAACTTTGGCTAGATTACGTTTATACGTAGCGTTATATGCGGCGTCAGCCTACATACTGAGTTGTGAGGTTGGACCTCGTAAACCAAATCTGCAGTGTTACTACTCCAAAGCCAGAATTCCATGGGTATTCCTGGGTAAACATGAATTTGTCGTTTGCATACACGCAGCATGAAGGCAGAACAAAAAATTACTATACTATACAGTACTATACTTAAATTACAGTACTATACTATACAGACCTTTCAGCTTCTAACACGGACCATTTAGGTTGGGAAAACACCCATTAGGACAATCCTGCCTACGTTTAAAAAAAAAATGCATTTGTGGCGATGACCCATACACTGTCTTTGTAGACCGCCTTCTCGGGTAGTGAACGCCGTCCTCACTTTGGCAGACGACCAGTAGTGTAGGAACTTAGTCCGTGACCGTGAACCCGGACATTGGCATGGCTGTGCGTCTTCGCTGTTCTCGGTTTTATTGATCTGTTTCATTTCTCCTCATCACTCGCGGCGACTGGCATCGAACGGGAAGGCGAAACAACAAAAGCACGCTTCCACCGCGATAGCCGCCCGATGGAGTCGGAAGAGAGGAGTGCGGATACATGCAGCAGCGAACAAAGCGCATCAGCGGTCGCCCCATTGCTGATGGCCGGCTCTGCGGCGCGCGGGGTTCCCGGAAAGCAGCGCACATTTCTCTTCTTCGGCCGGCGATACGGCGGCGGCTTCGTGGGCCGATTCAAACGCGGTGCCGAATTCTGAGACGCGTCCGTGTACGAGAGGAACGCTTGTCCTCTTCCCTTCTCCGCGGCTGCGGCCGTGCGTTCTCGGTATTCCGTGGGAGCCGGCGATCGCGGTCCCGGCGCGTTTACGACCTCTTCTCCTTCCCGCGATCCTTGCGCGCGTCCCCATATAGAGATGTTGGCGGCGGCAAAAGTAATGCGCTCACCCTTGACCGTGACGTTCAATGCGCGTTCCAACCGCCGGCAGTGGCGGAGGCGACCGGTACGCGAGCGGCCGCGTCATAAAATAGGAACCTCGCGGAGCAGCCACCGCAAATACGCTCTGGCTGCCCAAGCAAGGAGGGAGCCAGCCACCGCGCGCGTGAGCCGTCGATATATAGAGCTGGTGGCTGCTGCGCATCGCCTTTTTGTTTATTCTCTGATTTCTTTTCTTCTCCGCTCTAGCGCCGTTTATTTCGAACCATTTTTACTCCTCCCCCCCCCCCCCCCCCCCCGTGGTATTTTTTCGTTGCCCCTTTCATTTAGGGTCGTCTCGGGGGTTCATTCGGTCGACTCGTAATTTCTCCGCACCGTTGTCAGGACATGACGGGGACACGTGTTCGAGCCACTTGTTGTCGGGGGCCATAGTTCCAACGAAGCAACCTGCATGTAGACGATTTTTTTTTCCGAAGGAAAAAAGAAGCGGGGCGAGGAACTGAAGGAAAGAAGGCGTGTTTCTGACGTGTTTATTGACTTGCTTTGCGGGCACAGTGTGCCGCTGGCATGGCCGGCATTTGATGCTGGCCACCGGTGGTGGACGCACCGTGTTCCGCCGCCCTCTTCGTCGTTGTTGAGATTCCAGCCGTCGTCGCACGTCGTGATGGACGAGTGGCCCCGTTTCTTCTGTACGATGTGTGTAGGGGAGGAGGGGTGTGCTCGACGTGAGACCATGGCGTGGCGGTTCGCATCTCGGAGCCTGTCAGTGTGTAATAGTCCTTCGTCGATGTTACGTTACGGCGGAGAGTGGTCTCTCCGACACTGCGCTTTATGTATAAAGAAATCGTCATAAATTTCCTGCGTCTCTGTTTTCTTCATTTCGCTCCTTGGTAATAGTTCGAACGGTCGAGATTCTCGGAGATACAATTTTATCAGGTACTCGGAGAGAGTTGTCGCACGCAGCGATGTCGCGAAACACACCCGTTGGTTCTTTGTCTTCTTTCCGAACAGCAGCTTTGTGGATGTAGTGTCTACGTAGACACTAGCCGTACTGCGTTTTGATTCTCGCCCCCAGCTCCCCCGCTATCTTCTTTTTCTTTTTTTCGTTTTATTTTCTCTTCTTTTCTTTTACGCTTATGGTCCCTTTGCACTCTGTTTGCGCCTATCAGTGCACGCTGCCACTGGGCAACGCGATACATCTGTGTGCAACCTTCCCAACCTTGATTATGATCATTGCCGTTCGTCACGCTTTAGTTTATGTTTCGTGTTCTCTCTCTCTGTCGTCAAACAAGACTGGCCGTTCGTCGAGTTACGAGGGTGCAGTGCGCGCGGGCGCATGTTCGCTTACACGCACTGAGCGCGCGTCCGCGGCAGCAGACACCACTGGCGCAAGTCGTGATTTGCGCCAGGTTTGTTCTCCGCTGTAAATCGCGGAGCGGGCGAAACCAGCGTCCGTCCCCGTGCACACCCCTGCGTAAAAGGCGAGGAAAAACTAAAAGCAGAAAGGGCCCCGCGAGTGGGCCGTGCTACGACGGCTGGGCGAAGCGGAAGCGTAAACCTGGGGCGCAAAAGAAAGAAAAAGAAAGTGACAAAATTAAGCGCTGGACGGCGAATGCGGGAGGAGAACTGCTGGATGTAATGGCCAAGACATAAACAAAGAGGCATACGCACCGGCGGCGTCGCTTCCACATTTCACGTGATTTACGCGGATTTCGGCTTCGCTCGAGGTGCACGACCGCGCGCGTATGACGGCTTAATTGCAGTCACGCCCAGTCCCGTCGCGCGCACGCGGGTCCACATTTAACGTTCGAGGCCGAGGGCACAGGCGGCGGAGGACGCGTGAGCCGGCGTCTCTGCGCGGCTGCCACTGCTCGTCTCTCTCTCTCTCTCGTATACATGGCATTTCACTCGCGGTAATTATCAGCGGAAACGAAGCCATCCCACGTTTGACCGCAAGGGTATACGAGCTTTGCCGCTTTCGTTTTGTGTCGCCGCGCGCCGCACGAGCTAGCTGTGTGGAGGACGAAAAAGCGAGCAGGCGGTGACCGCAAAGAAAGGCAGACATACGTTGCCATTGCGGTGCGTCTACGCGAAGTTCTAGTAGGTGCACAGCTGGGCACCTGCTAGAACTCTCGCTTGTATTTCTCTGGTCAGAAACTTCTGAGCTAAGTGTTCGCACGCGCCTGGAGAAAACTCGATGGCAACCCTGTGCACCCACGCGTCGGGCGCAATGCGAACAGACCTCTGGCTGAGGGCGCGCCCAGCCGCGCCGCGAGATCTCTTCAATTTCTTAGGAAATGGTTTCTGAGGAAATTTCTTCGGTTTTCAGACGAAAGCTTCCTTAGTGTACGCAGAGAGACAGAAGAACGTTAGTGAACGCCTCAGTAAGAGCGTAACTATATATAGCAAGCGCCTTGGCTTCAGATGCGGGCGACGTACAACCGAGGGCGCCGTTTCTGTAGGGCTTGTTCACACATCATCGCGTAGCACCTACGCATTTACCTCGATGTTTCTTATATAGTTTACCGATGAAGCCTGAGTGCACCATTACAAAAGCTTATACTAAAGCTCCATAGTGTTCTTCTGGAGAAAGTGTATTGCAGACAAAAACAATATACTTAACAGAGCTAAAGAATATTGACAATACTTCTTGTAACGACGCAGAAGGGTAGACCTATTTCTCTTGGAAGCGTGGAGGAAGGCCCTCTGCAACCTAGTAGACAACATTAGATATCAAGAAATCACTAATTAAGCGTACAAAAACTCCCTTGATAAGACACCGCAACTGGTTGTTTCACGAAGAGACATTTACCTCGTGCACACACGTTTATTCTCCGAAGGGGTGCCGGGAAAATCTGGTCAAACTGCGTGCATATTGACCTAAGCTTACGAAACATGACGCACTCCCGCGAACTCGGGCATTAACAGCGCTACTGTTTATAATATGGCTGCAGCCCCACGCCCCTGACCACAAAAAAGAGCACACACACACACACACACACACACACACACACACACACACACACACACACACACACACACACACACACACACACACACACACACACACACACACACACACACACACACACACACACACACACACACACGCACGCACGCACGCACGCACACGTACACGCACGCACGCACACACACACACGCACACACACACACACACACACGCATGCAGATCGTGCTGGCATGGTGACCAGCCAGCATTAAAACCACACGCGGTTCTCGCGCCTCTTCGTAAAGGCTGATGACGCGACAGGTCGTGTCAAACGCGCGTCGCGCGTCGGATTCCAGCGCGGGTGGGGGAAATACGCAGTGAACTGAAAGCGACAAACGGCGTTCACACCAGTCTTCTGGTCGCCTCTACTTTTCGTCCTCTTTTTCACTAACTTTTTTCTCGCGAGTTCACGGATTCTAAAGCTGCGAAGGACAGTGAGGAGAAAGAGAGACTCTGGACTTGACCATTTCGTTTCAGCGAAAGCCCGAGTTTCTTACAATTCTTCTTTTTTTTTATGAACTGGTAGCTGTGCGCGAACCAGAAGGGATGTGCCGGCATCCTTTTTTTGAGAGATGCTGCAAGGCGATAAGCAGACGCCATTGATGGGAGGCCCCCCACTGGGGAAAGTGATCGTTAGTCGCCCGCCGAGGCGCCCTTTATCTGCCATTCGACCCGGACATCAATCTGGCGACGGGACAGTGAGCGCTTATGAAGACGCAGGCCGGACACTGCGAAAGAGCACCGACCGTCAATGGGCTGCGCATCGGACAATGAGAACCACCGCGGCTCTGCCACCGCTGGGCGACGACACGAAACTCAAAACGACCCGTGTGTGTGAGAGCGGGGGGGGGGGGGGGGGAGGCAGGACGCGTGCACGCGCGCGCACGCAAAAGTTCCAAGCCGCTGCAAGTCATTGTGCGGGCAAGAGTGAGCGGTTGTCCTGGCTGGAAAAAAAAAGTACGGCACAACGAGAGTAGCGGCAGTCTGTGTAAAGCTCACTCCCCCCAAGAGCCCACGGGGGTCCTGTTTACGAACCCTGCCTAGGGGTCTTGGAATTTTCAAAAGAGGACAAACGAGTGGAGGAAACGTTTGAAGTGATATATACGGCAAGTCGAGAAAGAAACGTAAATGTAATGAACTGGCGCCAGTCCGTGGTCTGTTGTGTATGGACAAGAACGGCACCGAGAGCGGCGCTGCTGCGCCGGCGTTGAGAGCGCCGCATGCGAAGCAAAATTCTATTAGCGGGTGGTACCCCTCTCCCATCTCTCGTTCGCACCGCCCTGATTGCCTCCTGCACCGCGCGTGTTTGGGCACGTTTCGTGCCGCGCGCGGTGTGTGCCTGCGTGTGTGCGCGTGGACATTTCATTCGAAGGGCGATGTACAGTCTGTTTCACATTTAGTGGGAAACTCGGAGCGCATTGCATCGCGATGCGGCGAGCGCTTGAGTCAGGCAGCGGCAGCAGCTCGCGCAGGTGCTCGAGGGGCGGGATCTTGAACGGCGTCGTCTGCTACGGCGGCGCGCGCTGGCTGCATTGTCGGGAAACCGTCTGCTGTCAGTTGCAGGGCGCCGATCTCATCGTTACCGCTTGAAATGAGCCGGTATTCTTTACTCAGCGTTGTGCGACGCCCACTGATACGCCTCGAAGGTAAGTTCATCGCTGCAGGGCAGTAATAGACGACGTACTCATTCCATACATTCTTGACGGCCCGTTTCTGGAATGCGACTATATATCCTAACGCGATAGGTCGCCGATCCACACTGCTCGTGTTGTGCAAGAACTGCTGGAAGAGCGCGCGGTCGCTCTCTTGGAGTGGTCGCCTCAATCCCCGGGCGCCAACATCATTTAAAATGTCTGGGGCTCATTGAAAGTATCGCTGCCGTACCATCCCCTCTATCAGTCGCCCGAGGATAGGCTTCGATCCACCATCGTCAGCGACTGAGACGTGTTGCGAAAGAACACATCCCTGATCAAGTCATTCTACACTTCACTGCTTTCCAGCATGAGCGCTGTCATCGCTGTCGCTGGGGACATGATGAGATACTAACTGAAGTTCCGAGCGTGACGTGTCCGATTCCCCGCCGGCGGGCAGGGTCTGTCTGGTGTAGTGAATGATTGTAGAGAAAAATCACTCCCAGCTCATTGTCTTAACCTAAAACATTCCTTTAATCGTATCCGATTGTTTCATCGCGTTCGACCCCCATAGTTATCATTGTTGAGTGCTTTGTTTTCCTTTCAAGTCAAACAAAGACTGAGCACATTGCGCGCACATCTTGGTGCATCTTGTCGCTGCTTATTACGGTAGCACACACAGTGAAGAAATATACGTGCATGCGCTCAGTACCCCACCCTTTCGAAAGGAAAAACGAAGCATGCTGTCAAAAGAAGTTTGTGGAACTCCATTATCGCTAATAAAGGCTCAGAGTTTGGCGCCCCACAACGTTTAGTAAAGAATATCAGCTCAGTTCCCGCAGTACCGATGAAATCGGTACACTGCCCCTCACGCTTCCCGACAATGCGGCCAGCACGCGCCGCCGTAGCAGACGACGCAGATCACGACTCCGCCCCTCGAGCGTCTGCGCCTTCTCGAACTGCTGCCGCCGGACGACTCAATTCCTTGCCGCGTCGCGATGCACTACGTTCCGAGTTTTCCCCTAAGTGTGAAACAGACTGTAGACTCTTCATTTGCCTTTAAGAAGAACGGTACGCTTGACGATTATTTTTATGGCTGCAATGCGGCGAAAGGGCAGCGTCTGCTTAACCATGTAAGTGACGCTGAGCAGGTAATTGGAAACGACATCGTATGTGCCGCCGGAAAAATCGTCAGTACATACGATGCGGCACATGCATACGGCACATACGAGCTAAAGTCATTTTTTCAGTTTCTAACAATATGTTTGCTACAAATCCGTGTTGTCTCTGATGGCGACAACGGACTTCCATCGACACTGTGCGGAAATAAACAAAATATATCGCTGCATAGCACAAGTACGACATGCGCACACAACTTGAACTAGTACGTCCCCTACAATATGGAATAGAGACAGCAATGTAGACAGCTTGGCAATTTTTTAACAGTGCTCAAGAGGCGGAAGTTGAAAGTATTAGTAATCAAAATCATTCCTGTTTCAGCAATGCCGGCGCGACCAAGACGCGGGCCTGTATCGTCCAGTAACTCGATCGACCGGTGCAGTGGTGAAGCGGGAATGAACTCCGGTCATGTTCAATGCATCGTGCACACATTCAATTCCTCGGCACGCGTGAACTTCGGCCACTGCTAGCGCATACAACAAAAGTGGTTTCCATTCTTGAGCAGCGCACACACAAACGAAACACGAGAAAGAAGACAGGGCAAGCGCTTTTCGAACAACTTAAAGTTTTTATATGAATGAAAGGATTATGTACCGAGTAATTCTTAAATTCATGTGGGTTACATATAAAAACCGTCATACACTCAGGAGTGATCAATGAAAGAGCTCGCTTCGTTTGCCAGTTGTTTACTTCGCTCGGCGCACCACAGTAATCCATGTCTGTCGTCTGCTTTTCTCGTACCATTTTCTTGTGAATCGGCAGAATTTCACTGGTGGCATCAACCCTTTCATGTTTACATTGCTGTCGCGACAGTTAACAACACAATAATAATTTCCGGTCATCCGAAGAGGCGCCGTCGAAAACAAGAGACGTTTCGCGCGCAGCGCGAACTGAACGCGGGCGCGATCGTGAAGGGAAGCGGCGGCGGAAACCTACACCCGTTGGAGGTGAAATCGTTCCGCCAGGGGAGAAACGAGCGCTGGTGTCTAGGATGAAACTTGGCGTGCGGTCGTCCATAGGGCCCTGCCGGATCTCCGGCCTTACACAGGTCTGTAAGATAGCCTCGCGCACATCGATGACCAACCACACTGCCCGAAAGTTGTCGTTTTAAAAATAAGAGTGGCCTTGGAAATCCACGGTTCTGTTGGCATACTTGGTAACATCATCCTGCCCATTAACGGCATGTGTTGCCTAAACTGGAATGTTTGGTTGAAGTTCTTCCGTGTATTTCGGCAATGGCGTACTCCTCAGCGCTATGTGGAAGCCCCGTTTCACCTACTTATCACGTGCAATATAAGTTTCCTCGCTGTGGGGGGGCATCCATTTGTTAATTGATATATTAGGCTTTCACCAAGGTCGTTTCTTTTAGAAAAGGCAGAATAACTACGATATGGTTGATTATTATTACGTTGCAGAAATTACCAGTTGCATTTAAACCAGTTGTTATAGAAATTAATACGGACATTGCACCAGCACCCATGGCAAAATTTTGGGTTCTATTTTTGATAGTGTGTGCTTTCTTTTTTCGTCTTTTTTTATGCGAAAGCATCAAATGGCTTGTTGAGCAAAAACTCTGGCTTCTGTAGCAGCGAAACGGCATCTAAATACATATCGGCTGCGACGCCAAGTCACGTGCGCGCCTCGACGGAGCAGAGAGGGCGAAAGGGAGCGCCTGCTGTTTCTCTGGCGGGCCAGGTGTTGCCTGAGGGGAAAGGGCCTCACCGCGACGCCACGTCACGTCACCCTCGCTCTCGGAGGACTGCATTATCCACGCGTTCCTTGTCTGCGCAAGCTCTGGCATGCGTTTTTACTTCGCCTCAGTAATCGCTATAAAGCAATTAACTTTAAAAATCCGAAAGAAAGAAAACGTTGGTGGTAGGGTGTTACAAACCTTCGCTCAGAAGCCGAGTGTCTTATTCACTGGGCTGAACTGGCCAAGCGCCTCAATGCGCTCCCTTGCGCGTGAGGAGTTCGATGCTTTCGCAATCACAACTCGTAAGAAGTGCTTAGGTGTTCTCGGATTTTTTTTTTTTACTACTTGATGTGGTGAGGAGCACTTGTTGGTGCGCAAAAAAAGGGGCCGGATGCTCTTTGTCATACCGATCGTAAGTGCTACGCACGCACTTATGCACATGTGCCCTTGTATACTCACAGGGGATAAGCTTATTGCACTTAATGAGCGCACAGCGATGTTACAGCGCAACAGCACAAACAATCCTTCAGCATTTCAAAATAATACAAAGACTGACAGAACGAACAAAAATGTTGGTGCAATGTGTCACAGCACTGCCACACAGCATACAAAGGAAGAGCGCAAATAAGGAACGCTGCATGTGCCCCATTTACTTGGCGTGTTGCCGGATCGGCTGTACTATTGCATAGTGTGCCGGTATCCACTGAAAAAAAGATTGCTTCTTCTGTTCTTAGTTATATTTTATGAGCTTTTGTAGTACTATTCTACCACCGTTAGTAATCTGATTGAAGCGACTGAGCGCTTTAACCATTATAAATGGGTTTGCGTATTGCGCTCACTTAGGATCTGAAGGACATTTATTACGGTCGGAGTGCAGTGCTTGAAGAATTGTGGAGAGTATTTAGCAGTAAAAAAGTTATTCGTTTTGTTTTGTTGTGTTTGGTATTGTGATCTCCTGGGCTTTGTAAGATGACTGAGACAGGTATCAAGATAGCGAACAGTATCTAAACGCCCCAAGTCATATATGTAGGCAGCTGCATTCATCGATGAAATTTGCGCGTTAAATTTGCCTACAAAGCTTCTCTGCGCTCGCCGAACTTCAATTTCTTCCGCGTGTCTGGAAGAAGGGTGTCATGGGCGGGAGGGGGGAGGGGAGAGGTCTGGACGACAGATCTCTGCTCTAGTGCACAAACAGCGCCTTGTAGCATCAGTAGTCATGGGCTAACCATTGGAAACCGCCACTTGCACGGGCCCTTGCGTGTAGACATCCCGGCTGTAGTTCCGTTACTCTAATTTTGGCGTGAGATAGGCACGAGGGGCAGTGCTAGTCGGGCATTCCTGTGACGTATTGTACATCTTTTCTCTCGCATACTTTAGTAATATGCCACCGGTATAGTATTACTGCTTTACATATTATACTAGTTTAGCTTATTTTATAGAAGTTAAATATTGCCTGGTTTGTTACCACCAACCGGGGCAGAGAAACTTCAGCCCGAGAAAGTGCAACAGCGACACAAAAAGAACGGTTTTGGTGTCACTTGACAGCACCCCGTTTCGAAGGAGATGATCCCACTAGTATCTACGCATCTGTTGTCCGATACATACTTCGGAACTGCGCTAAACATCTCGAACACCGGCGTGCGTAGTCCAACATGTCTCTTTCTCTCTCTCTCACGGCATCAGTAGAGACTACATACGTGCCGGCCTCCGTTGAACGTGAGCCACCGCGGCGCCTCCGCATGACGACGAGCGCGCGCTTAGCCCGAGGCCCGGCGCGAATAAAAAGCTCTCGGCTTTACCTGGACAGGAGCAGCGCGCTGAGAGCACAAAGTCAATCAGGCGTTCGGCCGCCAGGTTAAGCACGCGGCATGGCCGGAGCTTGTGTGATTGATTTGCAATCAGAGGAGCTCTGATGTGGGCGAAAACGGGCCCGGCATCAGCGTCACATCGAATCACGGACGCGTCAGAGCAGCAGCGCCTCTATTGGATTACCGGAGCACCGTGCAGATTAGCGCCTCGGTCCGCGGGCGCGTCCGATCCCCCGGTGAGATATCGCAGGTGCCAACCGCGCCTCCTCTCTCGCTCAGCCGCCCATCCGGACAATGAAAGGCGGCGGACAAAGGAAGCAGCGCCAGCCGCGGCGGCACGTGCATGCGCGCCGAGCTGCGTGTTTGCGCTCTCGACTGCGTTGCGCCGCCGTTGGACCCTCTCGTTCGCTTTGGTATCGACGCCGTTCAATCATTCACCGATGAACGCCGCCCGCTGTTGTTGTCCGAGAGACTAGAATCACTGACACTTCGGAGAGGAAGGCTCAAGAGAGCGTTCTTTCCGATGGGGCACGTACCCGCCTGTAGTAAAACGAGCGCTGCTTCTTAAAAGGCGTCGCCACGCTGAAGTTCTTCTCGCTTCGCGGGCGTTGGTGTAATAATATTATTATTACGGCGACAATATTATTAGGTGCTGTGAAGTTTTTGTTGTATTAGCCGGTTGGCGCAACACATGCGTCCGCGTATAGTTACCGCGCTAGTATACCACGCCTCCTTTCCAAAGATAACGTCGGGTTACCTACAGCGTGGTTGATGAAGGGGGTTTTAAGTCACGGGACTTGTGCTGTATAGACGCTGCATTTTGCCCAGGCTGCTTCCGACTGCTTTCGTTCTTACGGAACTCCTTAACGTTCACAGAAACCGGCACAGAACATCAGATCAAGATAATATCGTGTTTTTTTTTCTTTTTTTTCGTTCCGCTCATGTGCACGAACTTGCCTGCTGCGGCCTGAAGTCGTACTTTGTGCAGCACAGCAGACCACTCATATCGCTTTCTTTGGTGACAAGTTATCTAATCTTCAGTTGTCACGTGAGGTTCATCTGCTCCGCAGAGAAAAAGATTAGCTGCGTGAAAGTGTTTTGTGTCATAGTACTTCATATACGATGAAGTGAAAAGGTAAACATTATATGCCTTCTGACAGCTCAACATAAGTCCCTAAACAAATCGCGCGAGCAACTAACGACAAATATAGCTGACATTGAACAGCACTCGTGTATTAGCAGTATCGAGATAAATAGCCAGATGCGTGCCTTACAGACCTTTAATAAATTGCAAAGGGTACGTCGGACGTATTTTTGCCAACAGCCTTCTCTGAAATGCCTGATCCTTGTCGCTTAATGCTCGGCGTCAGGAGAGTGCAATACAGAAGCCCCAGTAACGGTTCAGTCCAACGGGCGGTGCTGTTTGAAACAAAAGCGCGGGGCCAGCGTCATTGCCCGCGACTTAGCCTGCCACTTTCATCGAGCCTGTCCGAATGGCAGTCACCATGGCGACCGGTGCAACTGGCAACGCGTGGTCGAGGCACCATAAGTAAGGCCGAGGGGCAGGGCCTCTCGCGCAAACGGAAATGGGCCTTCCGTGGAGCGCACCCTTCCGCCGCCACAAGCTCGACGTGGTCGTGTGCTGAGTTTTCCGAGCTACAACTGGCTCGGGCCGAGAGTGCTACGTTGATAGACGTCAGTTGCTTCCCATTCTTAAAGCGTGTGTAGCGGATGAGGAAAAGGGAAGCGTTGAATACGGTCTCAAACTTCCTATAATTTCGTAGAATCCCAAATATAAATTTTGCGTTGAGTGAAATACAATGGGAAGGAACCCATTCATTGAGGATTCTGGAGCAGGGTTAGCCTTCAAATTGCAGCAAGTGCCTTCTGTAATAAACGCAAATTTACCGAATCGATAATAATAATAATAATAATAATAATAATAATAATAATAATAATAATAATAATAATAATAATAATAAACGGCGAGATAAGTACTGTCATGGTCATGTGTCATTCCATGGAGCAGTATGGCATGTAGCAATTCTTCAACTGCTGTAGCCATAGTAATGTTTTTTAGAATTATACCACGGCTAATGTCGAACGGGTGGTTAGTCAATCAATAAATCAATCAGTCGAATGTTCTGGTGAAAATAAAAAATGCACATTCGAGGCGTTAAGTAACGATCGAGTCGCCTTATTTTATAGCTGTATATGGCGCTGAACGTCTTCGCTTTTGCCATCGTCTTGAAGAAGCGATTGAAAGTTACGGAAAGCTTTTATTAGGGAAACATGTTCATATTACGGTACCGTTCATGCATCGCGCTTCATAAGATCAGGCCCAAAACTTAAGATGACCACGAACAATCAACTCTAATCTATTATCCAAAGATATCAAGAATTTCAATGACTTCTTGACGCCAAGTCACGTATATATTTGATGTAATTGGCGTATTGCGAGCGGGGATTGTATTGATAGCCGTAATATCCATTACTTAAAGAGAAAGAGATGAAGAACGAGGAAATGGCTGGGAAGTTAACCAAGGATGTGCCCAGTTGGTTACCTTACACTTTGGGAACAGGAAAGATAGATGAAAGAAAGTAAAGATAAGAAAGATCAGAAAGACGCAGCCAGTGTTGCCACACTTGCAGAGGAACGTTAGCTGACAGTCACAAGCGTTCGTGTACAGTCCAGTCGACTTCGAGAAGGGTAGTAGGGCTTTTGTCGCCTAAAAATGAACATTGCTCTCCTGACATCATGTAATGATGTTAAACAAACTGAATTGAATAACGTTTTCGATGTTTCTTTTGTGGCAGAGCTGAACATAGGCAGGCGCTTTGTATTTCAGGAAAGCACCTGCGGGCGTTCAATATTTTCCGCTTGGTTCAGTGAGCGGCAGTCAGCGTAGACCATCAAACCACGCAGTTGGCGCACTGGTGAACCCAGTGGTGGAAGGGATTCCTGTTCAATGTCTCTGTATATATAGTGGCATTAACGTCGCGGTTTCGATTTTCCGCGTTAGCCCACTAAAGGGCGGCAAATGCGGTAAGTGCGCGTGCAGCCGCAGACGAATGAGATCACTCCTCGCTTCCCGACCCGATTTCCATAAGGTTGCCTCGGCATGCAGGAAGGCGCCGTGAAGCGGACGCGAACTGAAGGGGCCGCGCGGCGCGGCAATCCGAAACCAAACCCACTTTAGAGGAGAGAGAGACCCACGGACAAGCGACAGATGGCCGTGGCAGATTGGTCCGGCGCATGCTTCGCGCCGAACTACGGGGTCCGCGCTCTGTAGCTGATGAGGCGCGTCGTTCGGAGCGCACTGACTTAACGGAGAGAGCGGCGCGGCATCTGGTCGGCTTAGCCAAGCGCTTGGCTGCGTCTTGAAAATGAATGGGTAAACTTGGAAATAAAGAACTTGCAGGTCCATTGACTGACAGGATTAAGTTCAGAAGTAGCGTGATCTGCAGCTAAGTACCGCATCACTCGAGCTAACTATAGGACGGCCTCGTGTAAAGGCACATAGTTTAACTGCTGGTCGACAGCAGCGACATTTATGCAAACGAGTGTATGGGGAAATACAGTGGCAGAGATATCGTAAAGTTTCATCGCAGCTGTTAGCAATGCTGATACGGTAATCTGCGGGTGCAGTTTTGTTTGTCAAGCACTGAGCTTAATACATCTTGCCGGAAGTGTGTGTGACATGATATTACGCATACTGTGCAGGAAGTGCAAATGGAATGCACCAACACACTGCGCTTTGTTCAGGTGCTTTCGTTGGAGCTCTCTATTTAGCTGGTCTGACGTAGGCGTTGAATTTGTGCTCTTTTTGCAACAGCTTCACGCAGCATGCTCTTCTTTATTGCCGTGAAAAATCACTGTCATGGCGCCACCACGATTAACAGAACGCTGCACCGGCGAATTCCACTTTGCTCGCAACCACCTGCTGGCGACCGACGTCGCTACTATTTTCTGGCGTCATGGCGTGCTTCGCAAACTATATATAAGTTATCTTGAGACAGTTTGGCTTCCTCAGGCCAAAGCCAACTGCACCGAGTGCCGAAGCCTTCGACAGATTTTCTTAACGACGTTTCGAAAGTCATTCCAGACGCCACATGCACGTTCCCTGTCGCCGCAGCAGCCCTGTTTATGAGTATCCTTCAGTTTTGTGACAGCCACCTGCAGGCATTCTGAAGCCTATCGTATTCCCCCGGCAGACAGCTTATCATGAGCGTTTGTATATGGCTCTCTCTTTCGTGTCTATTCACCCTCTCGTTTCTTCCTCTCCGCTCCTTCCATTCGCTCCAGATTTTTGTAAAAATTCTTTCTGCCTCTTTTTTTTCTTCTCCCGCTGTCTCCTTCTGCCGACATGACGTCTCGAGCTTGAGCAGTAGGTATGCACCGCGCTGGAGTCGCGGGCCTCGTATCTATCCCGACGGTCGTGGCCGATTTATGTCGGCGTGTTTCATTCGCCTTTCACGTCTCCCTCGACTCGGTTCCCGACGACGACGAGCGATGCCATATTTCAGCGGGGCCGTGCTGTGCGGCGCAGCTATCAAATGTCACCGGGGCTTAAAAACTTCCCCACCATGCGCGCTGGCTAGACACGCGGGCTCGCTGGCTTCAGCTTCTAACCGTCTCTCTCTCTTTCTGCCTCACCGCTTCCCCCCCCCCCCAACCTCGTGTGCCCCCTTTCTTTTGGAGGGGCGTGGTGGGGGCGGATGGGGGTCGTCGAGGGAAGCCTGCAGAAGCTGGTAACTCAATGCCGCGCGTGCTGGAGCCGGCGGCAGCATCGCCACCCGTCCTCCCACGCGCCTCTTTGATCTTCTTCCTATATACGCCGAGCGAGCGAGTCCGAATCACGATCGAACGTGTATCGGCAGCGCCGGCGACTTTGAAAGTCCAGAGAAGCTAACTCGCGAGGCTTTCCTTGCGTCGTGGTGGTTTTGTATAGAAGCGGTGCTGCCGCTTCTTTCTGCTATACCCGCGCTCCGAGGTCGTCGTCGTCTTCTGGCTGTCGTGGTTCTGGTTGCATTCTTTTTTTATTATTATTGTCTGCAATATTGTTATTCTTATATCACGAATAACCTATAGTTTGGATTGATACCTGCTGCTCCGCGTATCATTTCTACCTAGCGGCGCTTGCTAAAACGTTCTTTTCGGTGTATGGCGGACGTTGGGGAGTGAGTTGTGATCGGGGCCGCGGTTCCTTGCGGTGCGCATTTGGCATATTCCGGGGACACGCGTTGGGTGGGCGGCACGGCACAAACGGATGTCGTTTTAAGACATGCCGAGGCTCTTCCACATCACCTCATGGTGGCGCGCATCCGCAACTGTATTCCCTCCTCCCTCGCCTTAGCCCGCTTGTGTAGCTGAGGCAGAAATAACCAAATGAAAATGAAAGAAAGAACCTGCAGCCCGCTTACAAAAAGTATATATATATATACACGTGACATCGGGTGCGAGCCAGGCGAAGCATCGTAGCGAATCGGGCACCAGGTTCTTCCCCCCGAACGTCGCCCCTCCATCGCCAATACCTCGGAAGCCATCTGCACATTGCCCGGGGCGAAGCACGACCGTGCCGTGTCCTAAACGGCCGGTGCCGGCAGCGGGGCGCGCACTGCCCCCTTCTTGACGTCGCGTACCCCAGCTTTCTCGCGCCAAAAGAAAAAATAAAAACTTGAACCAATGAGAGATAAAAGACACGAGAGGCTACCGGGACGCTGTGCTCTGGTGCGAACCTTGCGGTTGTTGCGGTCGCGTCCGGCGCTGCTCCAGCGCCGTCTAATTGTCGGCCGACCGGTCGGCTTCGGAAGCCGCTCGGGACGAATCGTTCTTCTCGACGACGCTCCTCACGTACGGACCTCCCCGGTGGCCGCCGCCGCTCGAGCCCCCGTCGTCGCCGTCAGTGATCCTGTCGGCGCGCGACATTCAGCAGGGACCTCACGTCGGTCGCTGCTGTCCGATCCAGTTAGTGGCTTCAAATTTCGACAGATGGGTCCACCCTCTGCAATTTCAGCTTGTATTTTTCTCAAGAAGCGACTAGGTTGACCTTCCTTTTTCTTTTACGTACATTTTTAACCGTCGACGACTTCTTGCCCTATAGCCTCGCTCGTCTCCCGTACGTTCATTGCTTTTCTTCTTTTTGGGCTCCGGTATGTACAGCGCTTCTACTCCACCGCGCTGCAGGGCAGTTTTCTTTAAAGCGCGTACGACGGGCAAGCGAATGAGGTGCTCATTAAGTGCGACCCGATCGTCCGAGAGCGCAGTACTGGAACGTGCTTTCGCAGGCCCCTTGAAAACACCTACATACGTGCGTACACGTCTGTGAATCTTTCTGTCGCACGACTATAGGTGAAACAACTTGACTTCAGTTACGATGTTCTGTTCTGCTCTTTTACTCCAAAGTTAGCCGGTACGCTTAACAGTGCATTCTTAATATCGGTCATATAAAGGAATCTGAAGGCAGCGAGTGAGCCAGCGCATGGTTGCTACTTAACCCATCAACGCGTATCTTCAAGTCGACACTTTAAGGATGCATATCAGGCACTTCGCCCGACTTCCATCGCATCATCTCGCCTCCCTTCCTGCCGCTCGACCTCGTTCAGCGTTTAGCAAGATTATTGCCGCCAACCATGGAACTTTACCGTCAAACTTCACTCCTGCAGCACGACCATCTCAACCGCTGTGGTGCCTCCATCCACTCCAGGCTTTTCTTGTTATTCCCGGTATCAAAAGGAAAACGGAGATGTCAACTTTCGCCCTCAAACAAACCGTGCTTTCAATGCTACATGAACAGCACAGAGGACGCATCCACGTTTACACAGACGGTTCTGTATCCTCTAATAGTTCAGCTGGAGCAGTGGTGATTCCCGCAGAGTGCGTCACCCTCAAGTTCAAGACATCTCACATTACATCATCGACGGCTGCAGAACTCGCAGCTATCCGTGCTGCTCTGGAGTTTATTGTTCACAAATCATCACATTCATGGTCCATCTTCAACCATGGACCAAATGAGCAACTAGTCGCAGACATCCGACTGCTCCACCATCACGCAATCAACAAGGGACACAACATCATCTACCAGTGGATACTGGGTCACTGTGGAATTTCGGGAAATGACAGTGCGGATGACGCTGCCCGGTCGGCTCATGATGGTGCCCAGATTATACCCATACCGCTGTCAAGAACAGATGCAGCCACAAGTCTTCGCTCCCTCGCCCGCGAGCTTACGCAGAATCTGTGGAACACCAGTGATTTCACGAACGCACGTCTCCACAAATTGGATCCACGTCTGCAACTCCGCCTACCACCAGGGTTGCCACGAGCGGAAGCAACACTTCTGTGCCGCCTGTGGATCGGCGTGGCATTCACGAACTCCTATTCATTCCGCATTGGAATGGCCGACAGCCCTACTTGTGACACCTGCGGCTGCGAGGAGACGATTCAACACCTCCTATGTGACTGTCCCCGTTACGCAGTGCGAGGAAAAGTACTCGTGACCGCTCTCGCAAAACTGGACAATCGCCCCTTTACAGAGGAAAAAGCTCTAGGACATTGGTCCAGACGGGCTTCGGCACTCAAGGCCTTAAGGGCTTTGTTGAAGTTTTTAAGGACGTGCGAATTGTGCGACCGCCTTTGAACGTTGTAGCGCGTAGTTTCGCGTTACTGTGTGAATTTTCTTATTTTTCCATTTTTTTCCCTCTTCTTCTTTCTCATTTTATTCCCTTTACCCCTTTCCCCAGCACAGGGTAGCCAGCCGGTACTTACACTGGCTAACCTCCCTGTCTTTTCTCTGCTTTTTCTCCTCCTCCTCCTTGACAACGTTTCATTCTGACATGTCTAGCTCTCCACGCCTCGCGGACCATCATCCGTGGTTACTTTGCCCCACATCCTAGAACCCTGCTGGATTTTAATAAAGAAAGCCGGATGATATGCACACTATAGTGTCGGCGCACAACCCGTTTTGTGCTGCTGGCCAAACTATCGAAATACAAAAGGATGGCATGGGCCGGGCTGAGGTGGCATGAAACGAATATCACGGTGTATATATATATGATCGCCCACCTGACCTGTTTCAGCGCAGCGTGATTTAACAGCCATTTAACGGCCTTGATAATTTCCCTTCTGTAAGGGTACACTCTTGCGTCATGCACACTTCCATAGTTGTGTTCTTGTTTTGAATTACTTGAAGTTTATAGATAGGCGCCGCGGTGATTACGTACACAGTGTGGCATTAGTGAACCGTGAGCTATGATTAGCGTCAATCAGTAGCCACGTGTTATTTGAAAGTGATACTGCTTGAAGAAGGCTTATAAATGCTTCGTAATATATTTAACAATTGGGAGTGCAGCGCCACTGAAACACCGCTGCATCAAAACTTAATAGCGGCATTAGCGATAAACTTGAATATTGTAAAATTATGATCGCTACGTCTGTGCTACACTACATGTAGTTCTCATGCACATTTGTGTTAGAATGACTTCAGTGAGCACATGTTTTCTTCTTCTTCTTTTTATCGTTTAAACTTAAAGCGGTAAATCCCTGTATGGTCTGCCTTGAACGGCGCCGATAACCTTCGACGCGAACAGTCACACCTTAATATACGAAGTCAGCTCGGCAAGGCTCTCGAGCTTATGATGCTTAGAATCAATAGATGACGATTTGTGTAACTGTTAAGCCTTGCAATTAGTGCGAATGTGGTTGTGTTCGGAAGCAGATTACTATAGCTTTGCATATGCACTGTGTTTTTGAAACTAATGTGACGCGTTTGCTCGTGGCGCTGTGAATAAATTACGTTCAACAATGTGTTACATTCATCTCCAACATTCGGATACGGAAGAGTATTATGGTACGGTGCAATTAACTTTCAGTTCAAGAATGTCATTATACTGTCCTACGTCAGGCGGGACAGGGTTTGAAGAAAGAAAAAAAAAGTGTTACACGAGAGGATTTCAGGGGATGAATTTGTGCCCAGAGCAGCTGTCATTGCTCTAATTTTGCTTCCTGCGTGTGACATATTTTCGTTACATTATGTCTGAATTTGTGTCGTACTATCCTGAGCAGCAGCAGTACTTGAGATAGCTATTCCGGCGGCTAGCTTCCCACGCTATGCGTGGCGCCCCCGCACCTGTTTAAGCTTTTTCCTAGACGCTAGAGCTACACAATATCCGCGCAACCTTGAGCGATCGGAAAGCGCGTTTTCCACCCTGGGCCGACGGAGAGGGGAGATTTCGTTCCGGCCGCGAAGCTCTCTACATCTCAGTAAGGTGCCTCGCGGTGGTCTCGTGCTGAAGATGCCATCTCGGTGAGCGCATATTTCCCCCCTCATCTTTTAAGAGATTCAATACATACAAGCATTTGTCTCGCAAACCAGATTTATTTCAAGGGAATTTCCCACGTCTCAATAATTTCGATGGGGGCGAAATGCGAAAACACCCGTGTACTTAGAATTAGGTGCACGTTAAAGAACCCCAGGTGGTCGAAATTTTCGGAGTCCTCCACTACGGCGTGCATAATCAGAAAGTGGTTTTGTCACGCAAAACACCATAATTCAATTTTTAATTTAACTCTTGCGGGGACGGTAGAGTATCCGTCTCCAGTGCAAGAGGACCGTGATTCAAATCCCGGTGCCGCGCAATTCTCCACCGGGAAATACAAAAAAAACCGTGTGTTGAGAAAATTGCACAAACAGGCCTGGAGTGCGGCCTGATCCCGGTGACCAGAACCGGTAACGCACTCTCTCACCAGAGCAGGATTGGCCACCCTGGTGCAGTACTTGGCCACAACCTCCTATATGAATACAACAATCAAACCCCGGCCCTCAGTCCCCAGCAGCCGCGAAGCAACTGACCACGGCGGCGGTCAGATCTGTAACGCTGCAGAGGGTGCTAAGAATACCTGGCTCCGGACAGGCCGCCATTGGAATCTGAACCTGGCAACGTTTAACGTTAGAACGCTATCTAGTGAGGCGAGTCTAGCAGTGTTATTGGAGGAATTAGAGGGTAGTAAATGGGATATAATAGGGCTCAGTGAGGTTAGGAGGACAAAAGAAGCATATACAGTGCTAAAAAGCGGGCATGTACTGTGTTACCGGGGCTTAGCGGAGAGACGAGAACTAGGAGTCGGATTCCTGATTAATAAGGAAATAGCTGGTAACATACAGGAATTCTATAGCATTAACGAGAGGGTGGCAGGTCTTCTTGTGAAACTTAATAAGAGGTACAAATTGAAGGTGGTACAAGTCTATGCCCCTACATGCAGTCATGATGACCAGGAAGTCGAAAGCTTTTATGAAGACGTGGAATCGGCGATGGGTAAAGTCAAAACAAAATACACTATACTGATGGGCGACTTCAATGCCAGGGTAGGCAAGAAGCAGGCTGGAGACAAGTCAGTGGGGGAATATGGCATAGGCTCTAGGAATAGCAGAGGAGAATTATTAGTAGAGTTTGCAGAACAGAATAATATGCGGATAATGAACACCTTTTTCCGCAAGCGGGTTAGTCGAAAGTGGACGTGGAGGAGCCCGAATGGTGAGACTAGAAATGAAATCGACTTCATACTCTGCGCGAACCCTGGCATCATACAAGATGTAGACGTACTAGGCAAGGTACGCTGCAGTGACCATAGGATGGTAAGAACTCGAATTAGCCTAGACTTGAGGAGGGAACGGAAGAAACTGGTACACAAGAAGCCAATCAATGAGTTAGCGGTAAGAGGGAAACTAGAGGAATTCCGGATCAAGCTACAGAACAGGTATTCGGCTTTAACTCAGGAAGAGGACCTTAGTGTTGAAGCAATGAACGACTATCTCATGGGAACCATTAAGGAGTGCGCAATAGAAGTCGGTGGTAACTCCGTTAGACAGGAAACCAGTAAGCTATCGCAGGAGACGAAAGATCTGATCAAGAAACGCCAATGTATGAAAGCCTCTAACCCTACAGCTAGAATAGAACTGGCAGAACTTTCTAAGTTAATCAACAAGCGTAAGACAGCGGACATCAGGAACTATAATATGGATAGAATTGAACAGGCTCTCAGGAACGGAGGAAGCCTAAAAACAGTGAAGAAGAAACTAGGAATAGGCAAGAATCAGATGTGTGCGTTAAGAGACAAAGCCGGCAATATCGTTACTAATATGGATGAGATAGTTCAAGTGGCTGAGGAGTTCTATAGAGATTTATATAGTACCAGTGGCACCCACGACGATAGTGGAAGAGAGAATAGCCTAGAGGAATTCGAAATCCCACAGGTGACGCCAGAAGAAGTAAAGAAAGCCTTAGGAGCTATGCAAAGGGGGAAGGCAGCTGGGGAGGATCAGGTAACAGCAGATTTGTTGAAGGATGGTGGTCAGATTGTTCTAGAGAAACTGGCCACCCTGTATACGCAATGCCTCATAACCTCGAGCGTACCGGAATCTTGGAAGAACGCTAACATAATCCTAATCCATAAGAAAGGGGACGCCAAAGACTTGAAAAATTATAGACCGATCAGCTTACTGTCCGTTGCCTACAAAGTATTTACTAAGGTAATCGCAAATAGAATCAGGAACACCTTAGACTTCTGTCAACCAAAGGACCAGGCAGGATTCCGTAAAGGCTACTCAACAATAGACCATATTCACACTATCAATCAAGTGATAGAGAAATGTGCAGAATATAACCAACCGTTATATATAGCTTTCATTGATTACGTGAAAGCGTTTGATTCAGTCGAAACCTCAGCAGTCATGGAGGCATTACGGAATCAGGGTGTAGATGAGCCATATGTAAAGATACTGGAAGATATCTATAGCGGCTCTACAGCCACCGTAGTCCTCCACAAAGAAAGCAACAAAATCCCTATAAAGAAAGGCGTCAGACAGGGAGATACGATATCTCCAATGCTATTCACAGCATGTTTACAGGAGGTATTCAGAGGCCTGGAGTGGGAAGAATTGGGGATAAAAGTTGATGGAGAATACCTTAGCAACTTGCGATTCGCTGATGATATTGCCTTGCTTAGTAACTCAGGAGACCAATTGCAATGCATGCTCACTGACCTGGAGAGGCAAAGCAGAAGGGTGGGTCTGAAAATTAATCTGCAGAAAACTAAAGTAATGTTTAACAGGCTCGGAAGAGAACAGCAGTTTACGATAGGTAGCGAAGCACTGGAAGGGGTAAGGGACTACATCTACTTAGGGCAGGTAGTGACCACGGATCCGGATCATGAGACTGAAATAACCAGAAGAATAAGAATGGGCTGGGGTGCGTTTGGCAGGCATTCTCAAATCATGAACAGCAGGATGCCACTATCCCTCAAAAGGAAAGTGTATAACAGCTGTGTGTTACCAGTACTCACATATGGGGCAGAAACCTGGAGACTTACGAAAAGGGTTCTGCTGAAATTGAGGACGACGCAACGAGCTATGGAAAGAAGAATGATGGGTGTGACATTAAGGGATAAGAAAAGAGCAGATTGGGTGAGGCAACAAACGCGGGTAAACGACATCTTAGTTGAAATCAAGAAAAAGAAATGGGCATGGGCCGGACATGTAATGAGGAGGGAAGATAACCGATGGTCACTAAGGGTTACGGACTGGATTCCAAGGGAAGGGATGCGTAGCAGGGGGCGGCAGAAAGTTAGGTGGGCGGATGACATTAAGACGTTTGCAGGGACAACATGGCCACAATTAGTACATGACCGGGGTAGTTGGAGAAGTATGGGAGAGGCCTTTGCCCTGCAGTGGGCGTAACTAGGCTGATGATGATGATGATGATGATCCTGAGACTGCATATAACGCGCCCGCTGCGTAGCTGCGCGTCAAGGTTGCCAAAGTATGAGCTTCGCTTGGACGTCTTAGCGGGCTATAGTTGGTGCATTTTCGTCAACGTGATGAAACTGCACAAATAGACACCCACTACAGAAGGAGACATTCACAAGAATATAGGGCAAATGTCCGTTCCAAATCTCCTGATTGCTGGAGCGCTTTCACGGGCTTGACGTCCACGCAGGTCATTTGAGACGCAACGAAGTCTGAGATTTTAATACCGTTGAACATTATTGAATACCGGCGCACAGTGATCTCGCATGCATCTGCAGGATCGAAAAAAATGTTTGACCAGTGTTGTTATTGCTTAAGCTCAGTAGTTTCTTTTGTTTTTCGAGATAACAGTTTTATTTATTTTATTTACAAAAATCTCACAGGCTCAATGTAGGAGTATTATGTGGGGGGGGGGGGGGGGGCTAGACAATTATTTGTAACAAGAACAAGAAAACAAACAAAAGAAATGCAAGAACCAGGTAATATGCAATGGTAAAATGTTGTCATTGATGTACATCAATAGAGTATAAATTTAGATATTGATGGAGAATAGACGCTCTTGGGCCTTCTGAAAAATGATTAAAAAAAGCTTTTCCACTATTATTATTATTTTGTTGTACTGTTAGTATCTTCGCTTACACATAATGAGTCGCCCAGACAGCAGAAAGCAAGGACCTTTTCCTCGCACTGAATGAGCGCGCGCTATAGTGAAGCGTTGCATGCAAATGTTTCGCGGAGGTGAATGGCCGTATGGGCGATTGACAACAATAAAGTGAAGGGGCAGCATGTGCGAGTTCTCATAGACGGTGCGCAGGCACAAAAGGAAAAAAAAGGAGAAGAAAAAGAAAATAAGAACGAGTAGGAAAGAAAAAACGAGCCGTCACCATACTGCCATCTTCCTCTGTTACTCTCCAGGTATATACGGCGTACCGTCAGAAAAGCACCGCACCAGACCGCGATATGGAAGGCAGTGGAGAGCGCCTGAACCCCTCGCTCCGTATTCGTCCTGCACGGTCTGCATGTCTATCACTCTGCGGCGCGGGGTGAGGAAGTCATTCACAGCAGCCCCGTCGGAGCTCGCGATCTCTGCTCAGAGACGGCTGGCGCTCGGATATTTTCATAAGCGCGCCGCCGGGTATTGACACTCGAGATATCCGTGCACGTCGCCGTGGATATATGGGTGCGCCGAAGGAGACGCCGAGGGCGAGCCAATGTTTATAGGCGAGCCACGGAAAATAAAAGAAAGAAAATGAGAAGAAGAAGGAGAAGAATTCAGGCGAAACGGCTAGAGAAAGAAGTGAAACTTCAGAGGGACTCCCGAAGGTCCGTCGCACCCACACAGCAGCAGCGGCGGTGGCGACGCTCATGGCGACAGTGCCGGGCGAATGTACAGCGCGATGCGCGAGCCCTTCTTTTCGAGTTCTATATTTAGGGGGATCGCCGGGACCACAGCGCGCAGGACGTCCCGTCGCAGTCGCCTTCGGCGGCTGTCCTGCGACGGGGCCTAAGTCGCCGCCGGCCCCGGTGGCGCGGCTCAGTTTGCCGATGTCGAAGCGCCCTCCCCTTCTCTCCCTGCGGACCCCCCCTCTATCTCTTCCACTCGCTTTCCGCTACGTCGTGGATGCAGCACCCTGCGAGTGAGCGCCTAGCCGGGACCCACACGTCGGATTCCAGTCGGGCCCGCATTTCTCAAGCCGCATAATAAACGACCGCCGGCGCCCCGCCTCGTGTTATCCGCGGATAAGACAGGGGTGCGACGAGTGAACGCTGCTTTCCCCCGGCAGAGAACGCGAAGCGTGCCACAGTGGTAAGAAAGAGATTATGAGGAGAGAGAGAAAAAGAAAGAAAACGAGCGCTGACTCGAGTTGGAAGTAAAGAAGACAAGAAGGCGCCGCATTATAACTCCACCAGCGTTCTATGAAAGTTGCTTGCCGACTGGAGAAAAAAGAAAAGGGGTACACGGAGATCACCCACGACGACCAGGTCGGATAGATGCGCGGTGATCTTGTCACGAGTGCGGGCCGCTTGCGGTTCGGTGATTAGCTCGTAAATTGTGCGAAACCCGAGCCGCCCTGCGGGAGTTATCTTAACATGCTAATCGAAAACGATAACGCTCGTTACACGCGAAAAAAAGAATGTCGACGCACAGGACGAGCGGCTCGAGCGGGACACGGTTTCTTTACTATGTATCAGCATGCGGAGCGATGATCTTCGCCTGCGTGCCGAGCCTTTCGTTGATATTCAGACTGAGAACACCACCTTCAGATCGCAGCCATCGCCTATGTGTCCTGAAACAGAGGGAAGAGTGCTCCACAACGGCCATCTTTGGCTGCTGGATAAATTTTCGCCGGAAGTTGCAATTTTTTTTTCGGCGCTGTATACTTTCACATGAAAACGTCACTTAAGAGTTGCATAATCCTGCAATTTAATCATTGTGTTTTGGTTGACCCGGGCGTGTTTTATCGCCTTCGCATATGACAGTGCCCACAGAAACAGTTTGTGTGTACGTGCGTGTGTGTGTAGTTTTTTTCTTTTTTCTTTTTTTAAATCCTTCTCTCTCTCATCTATCGCATCCCCTTGCCCCTCCCCCAGTACAGGGTAGCTAACCGGAAGTAATCTCTGGTTAACCTCCCTGTCTTTCCGTTGCCTTTCTCTCTCTCTCTCTCTCTTGTGCATGGTTTCTTTTTTCTTCTTCTTTTTGTTTTTTTACATGTCCTCATGTTTTGCGCTTTTCTTTTGCTCCTCGAGCAATAAAGGGGCGGCCTTTCATTATCGGAAAATTTTCGTCGGGAAACGGAAACGATCTGATTATGACGCACGCCGCAGTGGAGAGCTCCGGAATAATTTTGACCGCCTGGAGTGCTTTAACGCGCTACCAATGCGTGGTACACGGACGCATTTTTCTTTCATTCCACCCCCATCGGGATGCGCCCGCCGCGGCCAGGATTAAACCCGCGGCGACCTCGAGCTGAGCAGAGCAACGCTATAGCCACTGCGCTACCACGGCGGGTCAACGGAAACAAGTGGGCTCAGAAAAAAAAGTTAATAAATAAAAAAATATAAAAGAGGAAACTCTAGAGATTCGGTTTCGTTTCCCTTGTAATTGCCTCGTCGAATCATCAACAAACTGTTTTCTCGCTATCCAGGCTGCCGAGCAATAATTTATTTCTTCCTTTTTTTCTTTTTGTATTTTTGGCGGCGAAGGCAGCATATATATATATATATATATATATATATATATATATATATATATATATATATATATATATATAATTCTAACTCGCTGAAGTGAACTGGATAATTGTAACCACGGATTTCTGCTTTAAACTGTCTTTAATTTGTTGCTGCATTTACTTTCACATTCATTGCTACTGAGGTAGGAGTAGCTGCCACCATACGGTGACAAGTTGTTCTATATTTTTGTTCATTTTATAATTATCATCACTATTGACTACAACAACAACAACAGTCAGGAAACCTTTTCTGTGAGGCGTGACAAATGAACCCCTTAGCAGCATTGCGTTCACGATCGCTCGACGAGCCAAGCGACGCTGCACCTGTTCCTAATTCGCGCAGATTGAAGTGCGAATGAGCAATCACTCGTTATATCGGCTGCTCGACTATTTTTGTGTTGACAGCACAGAAAGCCTGCTTGGAAGGGGGGGGGGGGATGTTGAGAATCTGTTCAATGAGGTCGCTAGGCGAGTGGTACTTCATTTCGGAACAACGGGAGCGTGCTGACAAGAATATCAATGCAGATAACTGCAAGTTGCACAATGCCGTGAAATAGAGCCGGCTTACTTATCGTAATTTAATATCCTGGGACTCCATCGCACGACTACGCTTCTCTGCATGTAGCAACAGTTTTTCAAGATGCATCAACCTAGGAAATTTAGTATGCTTCTCGTCATTCTCCTTTGCATGTTGGATTTGTCCCCATGTGACTTTCATACATCTGGCCTTGTAATGAACGACTCGAAGTGGCAACAATTGCAATGCGATCTGGACGTCGTAGCCGCGATAGTCGAATTATTCGAGAAGAAATCAGAGTTATTTTCAAGAAGGCCGTCAATTCAAGCAGCACAACACACGTCTGAATGTCTTTGCACACTTCCTGCAAGGAACTCTTAAGTGTTATTTCTTTTTTTTTTTTAATTGTATATTATATTCACTAAAAGAACACTACCGAGGGAAACAAAGCCTGACTGGGGGACGGAAATGTTAGTTCTTTTGCAACCATCTCACCACTTGTTCCGCGTAAATACTTGGATTATTAGCGGAGAAAACGAAGAGTTAAGCTCCCTTTGTAAATTTTACGATATAACCTGCCAGTCCACAGACATGCAGGCTAACATTTCCAGTTCCTTATTAGAGTCAAGATCTCTGTCTCGCTGTCTCCACTGCGTGTAAATACCAGCAATGTGGCATTCCATTAACTTAGTTATGAGACAACCTAGCTTAAGTACATACTTTTCTTTAATGCCCCTTTAAAACTACTGCATTGCCTGATGCACCTTTTCACCCTTGTTAACGTCGACACACGAACGACGTTTAATTGATCACGTCTCGTACGTGGGGAAACCTTTCCGTTAGTGTAATTGCCATTGTCCATGAGGAGAACTCTCCTTTATGAATGTTTATTTTCCTTTCTTAATGAACTGAGCAAACTGGGTCGCACATTTCTGGGCATGGAGCAAATACTGAAACATGATGATGATGATGATTACCTCATAGATTGGCTCATACCCTCACTAGGGGATTGGCCAAGAATTGCATGCTGAAACCTGTTCTCAACCTTTCTTTTTCTTCTTTCAGGAGGCCCCACGCGATGGAGTGTCGCTGCTTGTCATGCGGCCACCGATGACGTGAGGCGACCGCGACGAGGCTGACGCGTGCGTTCGGGACAGCGATGGCGTCGTCGCCGCGGCGAGCACGGTGGCCGCTGCTGCGGCTGCTCTCCCTCTGCGTCGGCGCCCTGCTGCTACCGGCCCGGCCGAGCAGGGCCTTCGACTGGGGTAAGCCCGGACGAAGCGCCGAGGGTTTCCACGCGTGTCCATGGGAGACGCGTGGCAGAAACATGCGAGTGCGCTGGGCAGCGCAGGTTTCTCCATGCGGTTCTCCCGCGTACTTTAAACGCGCTCATTCGCGAATTTCTTCGCCATTTGCACGTGTCCGCAAACGGTTCATGCACGCAAACTTTTTTCCAGGCCACGTTATCGGAGGCACGGCCTGGCGTGGGTGTTTGCCCGCACGTGGTTATTTACTTCCCCTTATGCCAAACCCTTAATCCTCTTCCATCGGTAATGCGTGTACACATAATTACGACGTGCTCTTGCTACATTTCCCTAGAGTTACTCCATCTTTGCAATTGCGCTTCCATACTCAGGCCCTCGATAGGTCGAGGAGGATAAGACAGTTTCTTAGCTAAGTTTATCAAGAGGGCAAACTTAATTGTAAATGACCTTGGCGAACATAATGCGCAAACTATTTTCGTTACTTGAGATTACGACGTATCAGTAAGTTGTACCTAAAGGTCTGGAATCACTGCCAATGTTTTGTAAAGATAAAGCGACCAGAGCCTTTGATGTGAACGTTACGTACTGCTCATTCGCGCGCTACTTCTGGTGAAGTGAACGAGCAGGTACACTTAGATGAACCATACGCTTTGTCTCATTCTCTTCTTGCTTACAGCAAGAAAGGATAATTTCTTGCGGTACACGAGAAAATAAATTTTGCACTTATTAGAATCAAGCGCGTATTTAGCGTATACACGAGCTATTTCGGTTCCGCATGAATACAGACAGGACATATCTTCAAGCAGTCCACTGCTAAAATTCATAAATTGTTTCTATAAAGCGCTGGGAAGCTCGGTTGAGCGCAGCCAAGGTCGTTATCTACACGACCGGTATAGCGGCGAAATGTCCCCTACATCAACTGTCTCGCAGTCGTGCATGGAGGGGGTTTAAAATTTCATCCCGTGACAGCCGCCTTTTCGCGTGCGACGCCGTGCAAGAAGCCCCGCAGGCCGTGCGTCTTAGTCACAGCGGAGATTACAACAATATGCGTGCAACTCCAGCAGGCTCTGGAAACTTGATCGCAGCTAATTGTATAAGCAGCCCTCCTCCTCTTCGCCGTCTCAGCCGTCGCTCACGAGGTTGCCCGACGAGCGCCCTCCCTCTCGCTCTGTCAGTGCGTCATTTTGTTATCGTCCGTTAGCATCGAGAAGCGATCATCAGCCGCGGCTGCGGAGCGGCAGTTGGCTGATGTTTGCGCCGTTTCTGCCGTCATACAAGACGGTGCGACGCCTAGCTTCTCGGAAGGCTCGACGATAGGATCACTGCGGGCTGGGGAGATGCCACCACGACACATGGGCTGAGCCTTTTTGGACATCGGGCCCACGGCTGCGGCCCCTTCCCGTGAGAAAAGAGCACTGGTGGCCGGCTGCCCACGCTCTACCGAGAAGCAACCCGCACCAGTGGCTTGCAAAATGAAGAAAGCCGCGTCAGCGCGACAATGATGAATAGCATACGCACGATTTCGCCGCAGCCAATATAGTGGATTTAAATATAGAGCGACCTCACGCGCTGGGGGGATTCGAAATTAAACAATCCTCTGCAGGTGTATCCGTTTAAGTGCACCTGTGTGTGCGTATACGTACAGTACGTGGACGCGTTTGTTGGCACCGATCTACAACAACAGAAGTTGCTGTTCTATAAAAGCCCGCCCACACGTTGTGATTTCTGCGAAGCGAGAGGAGAACGGCATTTCAACCGGTGCTTGTGGGCCAAGGCGTACTCGAGGTGTTTTATTTTCGGCCGCAACCTAACACTGATTTATGATAGTATCGCTTCTGCTTGGCCTGCTATATATATTCTTGCTTATAGTCTCATGACCTGGGGACGTTACGACATTACGAATTTATGAGAGAGGTACGGCATATATAAGAGCTGCGTGCCAGCGCGCTTCTTTCGAAAGGACGCGTCAGCTTGTTTTTTACTGATGTTGTAGCAATAGTAAGTATAAAAAACATTTCTATTAAACATCCAAAAACTACGCAAGAGCGATTTGAGATGCCATAATGAGGGCGCTGGACTGCTTAATTATCACGTGAACTTCTTTAAGGTTCAGCTATACGCAAGTATACGGGCATTTTTGCATTCTGCCTTCCATGTGGGAGGAAGCTGCTGCGGTCAGGAATCGAGCTCTTGACACCTCGCCTTTATCATAGCAGTCGCTGAGGCACAAAAGCAGGAAACTTCAACCTCTTAATCCGAGGCATGCTTGGCTCTTAGGCCAGACCAATGTAGTGATCGTCCTGCGTTTCTATGGATCCAAATGCAAACTTATTCTAGAAATTTGAGCACCGCCAAAACAACCCGCTACGCCGATTGGCTTGTCCCAGTGGTTCCCAGGCGCGGTGTTTTTTTTTTTGAGGAATGGCAAAATGGCGAATCTGAACAGACTAGAGATAATGCAATTTACTGTGTCCGAACTAGAGCCCCTACTGACAACAATATGGTTCGTATGCGGGAGTTGTATGGATGAGTGCTGGCCCTTCGAATTGCAAATATATATATATATAGTACTGTTAGCGATGTCAGCCTGCCGAGCACCAACAGATCTTATGTAGGAATGAAATGCTCTGGGGATTCGGTGACAAGGCCCATATTCACACGAATTTACATACATTTCTTCTCTGGCCAGCGTTCGAGCACCCGGTACTCGTGATAGCAACGTGCGGGGTAACAAGGTGATGATTTACTTCGGATGATTTATTGAATTTATAGGCTACCTTCTACATATTTAAATGGTGGGTAGGCTTACAGATGTAACCGCAATGTTAGGAGGACTTTTATTTCTTTTATTTGTAATTGGAGCGAAAAACTACTCTTAACTAGCTACGCACTTATGCCTTGCATTATGGTACGGTTTCATGAGAGGAAAGCACCGTCACATTTAACATGACCAGGCCGTACAGTTCTTCTTGTTTTGTTTTTTTCTCTTCGACCGATTCCTTAGAGTCCGATGTTGGCTATCATTAAACACGGGTAATACATGTAAGCATGTCTGCACCTGCTGTCAGATATATGGTTAGCTTGTAGAAAAAAAAAAAAAAGCAATCAGTACGAAAGAAGCTCGGTCGGTGACTGACCGAGCTTCTGACATGTTGTTCGAGTATTTATGTGTTCCTTGACTTTCATCTATAATGACCATGACGGACTTGGCGTGGTTGGAAACTCCTACCACACGCTATTTATACATAGCGCTCACATGCCTCTTTGCAGAGTCCAAGCGCCCCTATGTGGCACATACCTGTTACCTCACGACTGCGTATTCGCTAGAACTCCACGTCTCACAAGGTCACCAACGGCTTCGATGTATAAGTATATATATTTCAAAAATCACGCGAGTTCTCTTTAGTATCCCATAAATGGCGCATTTGCCCTATTCCCGTACCCATCGGGGCGTCAATACTGCGAGTTTCGCCCTCGTAACGACTTGGACTTCCCCAGCTGCCAGCCACAAATCATTAGGTTCAGCGCGAAGACTCGAAGAGAAAGTTAAATAACACATGCGAGCCGCGCCTCGGACCGGAAACCGCGATTTTGATCAGCCGACTGTGCCACCAGGCTCTCTGGTGACGAGAGCGTTTTAATGACGCGGAGTGCGTGGCTGTCTGGTCCCGGCACTGGATCGGCGTCCTTTACAGGGAGGGGGCAAGGGGCGGCCTAGCTTCTTCATCTGCATAGTGTGCGGGACGTTCACCCCCCACGGCGTCTGCTTCGATCGAAAAGAACCGGCAAACATAAAGAAGGGAGTAGGTTTGGTTCGGGCAGGCCGTACTCGCCAAGCCCAGTGCGATTCTGGAGCTCAATGAGACGTCAGGATGTGAGTAAGCGTGTGCGCGTCCAAACAGACACGCGAGTGTTGCCGCACGGCGCGCCTTTTTCGGAGACGCGCGCCCCCTCTTTGACGGCCTGGGAGGAGCCGCCGGCAAGAGCTGGAGAGGCGCAGGCGGCGGAAGCGTCCCTCCGGATGTTCGTGATCAGCACGGCCCGTATCGCCCCGCGCCGCCGACTACGACGAAGAGGAGACGACGACAGGCGCCAACAAAGGAGCACCGTGCTCGAGAAAACGACGTCCGCATCGCTCGCACCGGCCTGCCGCCCGACGGGCAACGGCCGCCGGCCAGCCCCGTACGGCGCTCGCACCACTTTCGTATCGCGGCCGACCATGCCGACGGTCATGTCGCCCGTCTCATTGTAACCGAACGGCGAGGAAAGTAATCCGTCGGAACTCGCCATGCAGTGAATTATTTTATGCCTATACCTAACGTGGCAGGCGGCAAGAGGAAGCTTCCCGTGCGGATATACTGTAGCGAAATTAGGGACAACGTGCGCGCCTGAAAGGAAGCGATTGACATCTGAAGCGATGCGTTTTCTTTCGGAGAAAGCGCATGTTTTGCTTGGTGCTGGCGACGGCAGCCCTACGTCAGCGTCTGCCGCCGAAGGCAAACGGAGACGCGGTATCCCAACACCCTGTACCACCGCACACTGGCCCACCTGCTTTTCACTGTGGGCCGCCAGAGTGTTAATATATTTAAGCGGCACATGGAGGGCGGCAGTGTAGCGAGTCGTGTGTTCGGCAGCCCACTTGCCGCCGAGGTCGCTGTTGGCCGCCATACGCACATTGCTTGTCGCGATCCTCTGCGATGTTAATATTGGCTTTAACTCATTTGCGGTTGCGAATCTAAGCGCACGTACTGCCAGAACGCGGGTCGCCCGTTCAAGCTCCCGGTTTCTTTCCCACGGATTCGCGCTTCGCGGCGCCTCGCTTCCCCAAACAAACTTGCGCCAGTTTCTGCGGGTTTCCCCCAGTCTTGGTGCGAGGAAACTTTCGTGTTGCCGCTTCTGCATTGCGCGTCTCACAAAGAGGACGTTGGGAACCGCCGCGGTGGCGAGTAGCGGCGCAAGAGCGGCGGCGCACAAGAAAGGTCTCATTTTCTTTCTTCTGCAGCCCGCGCGGCCCTTTTTTCAAGGAAAGGCGGCGCTTCTCGCGCGGCAGATGTGATTCAGGAGCGCGCGCCGGCGCAAAATATCCCCTCCGAGAAAGAAGCTCAGTGTGCACGGCCACGGGGACTTTCTGTGGTTCGCGTTGGGGCGCGAAGCCGACGTCCAATTAGACACGCTCAGCGGGGGTCTATTTTGAGGAAGCCCCCGCCAGACAAATGCCGCCTCGGGGTCCGAGCCGCCCGCGTCCCGCGGTGTCTAGCCGCCTTCGAATGATGGGCACCGAGGAGAAAAGGATAGCGGCGAGCGAGACTCCGTGCTCGCGATTTTAATTGGAGCAACAGGGAAGTGGCAACATTGCGGATCCCATTTCTCGAAGGAGAAGAGCGGCTGCCTCCGCGCGGCTGTCAACTCACGAGAACTTCCTTATGAAGCCACATGCGCCCATCCCATGGTATCCGAACGAACGAACAAACAAACAAACATACAAACAAATTTCGTTTTATATCGGATAGAGGTGCCCGGCGTGGCGTTGACGCTCAACGGTGGTACACGTTGAAGTCTATAGCATCGGTATATGACAGAGTAGCACGAAGGTATTTCTGCCGCGTGGCATCTAACTTCGTCTACTATCTGCATCTATTGAATAAGTTGTAAAATAGCATCTTTACTCGAAGATGTGAGTCATGTAGAGCTGCTTGACTTATGATGTGTATGTGTACCATACATGCAGCCTTTGTATATAACTTTAGTCTTTAGTAAACTCTATAATTTTTAAGACGACCGAACGATCAAGCGTTTATGACGGCTGCACGCGGCATTAGCAGGCACAGGGTGTCACACCTGGCTGTGTACCGCCGCGTGATACGATCGTCAGGTTCTAACGTTACATTTTCGTCATTTGCGCAATAAGTCATGTACTTAGGTGTTGGGCAATTGTTTAACATCTCAATTTCGGCTAAGATACGCGAGCAGACAATTCTATCAAAGCGCAGTCGCGGTAACTGAACTAAATCAATTGTGACCCCTTCAACGTAACGAGCAACTGCCGCTGAGTATAGGTTGTTGATTGCGAGAATACGGGCTCTGTGTTGAAGCACCGCAGATGTGTGAATAATTTTCCTGCTGCATTGTCTGTTGTTGTGCTACATTGTACGGCGTTATCATTCATATGCAGTAGTGCACGTAAACGCCAATTCGTAAAACCTGATTAATTTTTCGTTGCCATGAAGTTTCATTTAGAAATTTCGCCCAGATATTAATGGGCCTCGATAATTTCGTAACTTTCTCTTCCCCGCCTTTGCACGTCACATTCACGTGCTTCAAGGCTTGCAGCGCTATAGTACCTGTGGCCTCAACTATCGACAACATCCGGGAAGAATTCGCAATGTTTCCGTTCCTCGGTGAGAAGCAATACGCGCGCACTGTGACGCGCATGGCATCTTACGTCAGATGCGCTGCCTAATACAGGTGCCAAGCCTCTAGTCGGTGGCGGGTTAGTTAAGTCTGCTATAATTGCGTAGTTCTCCTAAAATAATTAAGAGGTTTTCTCCGTGCGGCACGTCTAAAGGAAAATCACATACACACAAAAAAGCAGGGAGGGAGGGGATACGACAAGTAATGTTTCAAAGACGTGTTCCATTTAATAAAAGTACTCCCGCCGCCCTTTTTTTTATTTCCTCAAAGGTCTCTTCTTGAGACATTACTTCAGGGAGAGTGCTTCTGCTTACATTAGGCAGAAGCACCCTGTAGCACACAGAAACACTTGCATATTTGCTGAAAGAATTAAATGCACGCCAATCCTTGAGACGTTCAAAGCGACACCACCAGTGCGTCCGTTGCTTGCGTATGCCCACGTATTCCATCACGCGCTGTCGATACTCGAGGGATACGTGCTTTTGTAACCGCCTTCTCGAAGCGCGCACGTAGAAACGCCGAATATAGAGAAGGCCGTATAGGGAGTTGGAAGGCGCGCACTTCTCGTCCGAGTGTGTCTCAACTCTGTGCGCCGCCAGGTAGATGAAATGCACACGAACGAAGCTAGACTGCATTTCGAGGAGTAAATTGCGCCCGTACCTGATCACAGAGCGCTGGCGGTATACAGAAAACCCTGGTCCGTGCGCTGCACCATAACCTAACGAACCGGCGAATGCGCGAAGGTTTGCACCGCGCTGTAACGCGCGCTGCTTAGTGCGACTGAGCGTCGTATGCATAACTTGCACAGCGGAGTATGTACCACTTCCCGCCCCCTCTTGTCGTCCAGAAGCTCGGCGACCATCGGTGCTCGAGCATTACTCCATTCTGGGGCGCGCGGCGGGTGCAAAGCGTCTACGGATGCCGTCACAGCAGCGAGAGCGCCCACTCCGCGGAAGGCGCAGCCACGCCGGCGACGGCTCGATGTAATGCATTTCCGCACATCTGCCGATTCGAGCCTCCCCCTCCCCCCCGCCCTCCCCCCTTTCGACAATTAGCTCGAGCTGGTACGGGGCTCCTCGAAGCCGCCGCGTCCGCCAAAAGCGTCGCTAAGCGCCGGGCGGTCGCGATCCGTTAATTTTCAGACGCGCGAGCATGCCGACAGAGAAAGAGAGGGGCGTCGCCCAAGCGACGGCGACCCCCGGTGTTATGCCGCCTGGTGGGGAGCACAGCAGGGACAGGGAGGGGACGACGAGCCCATTCCACAACTGGGAACGCCGCGCAATATCGGGGAGTGCCGCCTTGGCGAGTCGCTGTTGACCGTGTGCACGCCGCAGCCGTCTTGCACTTTTCCCTCGGGTACATTGTCGCGCTAGCGCCGCTTAGTGCGCCGTGTCCCTACAACTGTGCTTTGGCGTACGCGTGCGCGCGCCCTTTCTTGCGGTCTATAGCGGAAGGCCCAGCATGGGTCCGCTACACAACAGGCTGTCAGGATTCACGGTCCCCTTTTTCCCTCGCGCACCGTGTTCCTTCAAAGTGTCCGTCCTTAAAGTGATTAAAACTTCACGCTTGGCGAAAGATGGCGCTATAGATTACGAGAGCTGCGGGGTCAGTGGTGGTACTTAGCGAACGACTGCGCTTCACCATCGTCGGACTCGTACAGTGGCGTGAAAAAATGGCAGCAATCACGTATAAATGGCATTGCGAAGGGCAGAAGGGACTGCGTTCTAAATGAAAGCGTTCGTCTGGTGACCAACTGCTTTGTGCATCATCACATCTCATATTAGACATTATGGGTGGGCAGTAATCGATTGTTGAATAATTCACGTTGCACCCGATCGAAGGTACATGTAAACAGCCGGTTATGGTGTCGCAAGTCTTCTGCAGCAATCTTTAACTACAAACTGCGCAAAATTGTCATGAATCTTAATCATAGTTAAGCAACTCTGGCTCAGCAGTTCGCAAACCACTTTCTGCCTCGTCTTCGAAGCCAGTGGACATTCGATCCGCGTGCGCCTTCTTTGTGATGTGTCGGAGGGATCCCTGCAATACATCACTTGTTTCCCAAATTATATTATGAAAGGTGCCGTATTTATAAGAAACCGTTAATGGCAAGATCATTTTCCTCTGCTAGATCAAAAGAAATAAAAGCTGCGTGATTCCTAGCAAGAGAAACAGCGTTTATAGAAAAGTGGGGGACATTGATTCTCAACAAAGAAATATTAATGGAGCGCACTGTAGGTGGCAAATAAACTTGGGGCGTTCTGGCATATGCTCAAAGAAATATCTTTTGTGCTTTGAGAGAAGGAGAGAGAGAGAGAAAAGGAAAGGCAACGAGGTTGTAATATTTAGAACGATAGGTGCACACGGACCATTCCTCACCGATCTTACGGCACCGTCTGAGCAACTTGCGGCGACAGTTATAAAGCACACCATTTCGTATAGGTTCTCTATTTCTAAATGACATCGTACGATTGTCTGCTGCCGAATCAGCTCATGCCATCGGTAACTGCAACTGCAATGTAACTGCAATGTAACTCAAGAGAGCTAGATGGGCTTTGCGTATGGGACCAGGTTGAGGGTGCGGATAAGCACCGTTGCTTGTCCGCCACTTCCCCGCCGTGCAGTGTGTCTATACGGTGTGCGCATTCCTGCAGGCGGTAAGGGTTAGCCATATGCCAAACACTCAAAACTTACTCCTGGTAAGCTTTAAATCAGAAATATTTTAACTGATACCGGGAGACGAAGGGCGCTTACTCCTGACCAGTTCCCTGGGCAGTAGAGCTCTGAGCTCTCAAGCGGTTCGTGCCTTGCAGCTGTAGCACTGACAGAGAAAAACACCAAAGCAGTCTTCGTGAGCATATCATGCGCCCAAACGCAGATGCGTGGTACAGATATTTTTTTTTAAAGGAAAGGGGGAACAAAGTTTATTCGTGCTCGAATGGCTAGCTGAAAACACACGCACTGTTTGGGAGGACCGTGTTAATCTGCTTTCCGCGTGTCTAAAAATTTGTGCGCCGCACACCGCAACCACCGCGGCGCCGCGCCAGCGCTGGTGTTCCGACATATCGCCGCTGCATGGCTACCACCGCAGGCTTCCATTAGGCTGGCGGTGTATACATCGGCAGCACCAGACTGAGACGCCAGTTAGCCCGGCGGGGCAATTTCTGCAAACGCTAGGTTGCGATTCGGCCGATCGATTTTATACCGCCGGTGCGCGCCTGCCCCCCCCCCCCCCCCCTCCCCTCGTATTAAACCTTTTCCTAATGGATCTTGGGCGGCGGGAACGTCGTTCTCCATAAGGGTTCTACTCTGAACGCTCTCTCATCGTGCTTTTTTTGCCTTCCCTTTTGGTTTTTCATTGTGTTTATATCTTGCTGTAACAGCCTTACTCTACTCGATTTGATGGAAGGTTGTCGGTGCGGTTGTTTAGTATCCATCTGACGTGCGTGTGAACATGTGTAGTTCTCTCTCTCTCTCTCTCTCTTTTTTTTTTTTTTTTTGTCGTTTGCTTCCTGTTGCTGGTCGTCCACATTCTTGTACTTTTCTTTCGCCTATCTTTTCCGTGGGCATCTCGTTCGCCTCTTCAATAGTCTTGTCATGCGGCGCGGTGCGTCTAACGACTGCTTTAAAAATACTTTTCTTTTATGTCAAGAAAATATTGGATAATAGGCAAGGGCTGTCGGGTTGACAGTTGATCGGTTGTGAACATCTTTTGCGTAATAGCTTGTGCAGACACACACGGTGTATATTAATTGCCTATGAAGAGCCAAACGAGTGATATATGATGTGCTTCTTTTTAAATATATGAACTAAAAAAGAGGCTTGGGGTATTGGTAGGCACCGACTATTACTCCCATTCCAGGGCAAATAAGAAATCAAGAAACTCACGAACAATGAAAAACATTGGATACTGTCTGCCTAGAAATCGCTGAATATGATCCATCTTGGTGCAGCCCTTACTGAACCTATGAAGCGCAACGCAAAGAGAATAGCGAAATTGTGGGCTGTGGTAGAATATGTAATTCAAGATAATTGAAATGATTGCTCTGCAGCTTCGAGTACAGATATGATGAATGCAGAACCTAAGGAATTATTTTATCCACCTTTATGCGCGCACCTGAATATGCTGAAGTTTCAACCGTTCAGATGACCGGGCGAGCGACAATCCTGAGCGACATCCGCAAAACTCGAGGTTGTTCGGGGCAAGCCAAGATGCACTCGAAGCTCCCTTGCCAGAAAAACAGTCGTTTGCGATGGAGCAGGCAGAACGGATAATGCGTAAGCAAATTTTGCTGTTGAGTGAATTAGGATCGTATAGTATAGTGATGCGACTGCTCGCACCAACCCAGCCCCACGTTTTTTCTGGCTAGTCGGTGAAGGTATAACAAAGTTGACTTTCAAGTTATTTGCGGCGCGAACCATTTCCGGCAACGTTGGTTTAGTGCCAGCAGCTTGCAGCACCATGAGGAAGCGGAGACATATTGAGAAGGAAGCAGCGATTGGCCGGAAGCGGAAAAATGCATACGGCTCCATGACTCAGTCATATGCAGGGCCAGAAAGGTTCTGATACTCTGTAATCTTTGCTACACTTTCTTTTTTTTCTTTTCTTATTTTTTTTCGTCGTTCAGTATAGCGGTGGAGAAAATAGCGAAGCAACGACAACGGAAAGCGAGGCAGTGCAGCGGCGCCATCGCAGACCCCCCCCCCCTTTCTTGCATTCGTCTTATGATTTCCATTCGTCCCCTTCTCGGGAACCCCTCCGACGCACGCTATAATAGTCTGCCAACAGCACACACACAAATGACGATCGGTCCCGTTCTGCCCTTTCCCGGCGAGATCGTTGAAAAAGAGACAAGCAAGCAATAAACAGCAAACGATACATCAAAGCACAATGAGAAAAGGAGAAAATAAACGACGCCGCAATAAGGGTGAACAAAAAAATAAAATAAAATAAAAATGTGCGTCACAGACATGGCCCATCCACCACGACTCCGAGATATTCCACCCTCTCTTCTTTTTCTTCCTCGCTCCGTTTTCCTCCTTCTTTTCTCTCATTGCACGACGGAGGCTTCCAGTCTTGGAACATCTCCTCGGTAATATCTCTCTGCTCGCGCGGCGGTAACCATTGTCTGCACGGGAACCCCGGGTTGTCCCCGCTGTCTGGCGCGTTGAACGCGCCGAGCGCGCGCGCGAGCTCGGTTGGTGATGGTGGAGGGTAGCAAGGGCCGGTCTGCGAGCGGGGAGGGGTAGTGATCCGAGCCAGGCGTTCCTGTGGCAGCCCGAGAGATCCTCGTCCCTGGAGCTGCGAGGCTCGGCAGCCGAATTGACCGAGAGGCTTCGCGCTTGGCTGGCGACGAGACAAGTTCCTCTGCCGATCGTCGTCGTCCGCGGAGGAGGGTCTGCCAAAGCCACGAGCAAGAAGTGATGAGCCGGCGCCATCTTCGCCCGCGCTGGCCTCAGAAGGCGAGCTATTGGAGGAAGCAGACAGCGTGAGATTTGACGCACCACCGGCAGCAGCAGGAACAGAAGTAGGAGGAGGATGAGCAGCGGCCCTTGGTGAAGAGATATGGCATCATCCCTCCTGCCGGGGAGCCGCCACCTTGGTGACGACGGCGCCGCAATGACCGCCGTGATGAATGGAGGTCCTCGAGTGCCTATGGGCGTCCGCTGATGCGTTCTTGTGCCGAGCGGTGCGGTTGGCCGCAGCGGCCGTGCCGGGTGCTGCGTAGATAACACGATTGTCTCCGGTTGTTGCAGCCAGCGTGGCCGCATCCGTCTTCAAGGGCCGCGGCGGTGACGCTTGATACATTCCGCCTAAGCCGGGAGTGATGCGCAGGCCTGCGTTATAGGTTCTGAATAAATCGCCGAGCACCCGTCCGCATGTCTGGTAACGCTGCTATGTATATACGCCGTTGGAACCCTGGAAATTGAAGCCTTGGCTCAGCGCTGGGCGAAAATCGTCTACAATGCACTTTGTATAGTCGGGTGCTCATAATTGCTGCTGGCAGTAATTGAGCTAAGTAACTTGGAGTTGTTATAGCATGAAGGTCGCACTCTCTCTCTATCTTCCGGAACGCATCGACTGTCATTACAGTTCGGATCCGAAGAAACTAATCATGTTTTTAACCTCAGGGGAACAATCGCAGCACGGCATCCGCCAGGCATCCGTATGCCATTTCTGCAAGGTGACCGTTTTTTGCAGCCGACTTGGTTCCCCTTTCAGATGGCGCGTTGACCTTCACAATACAAATTACGTCGGCAAGGCTGACGCGAAGGGCAACCCGGGGCTCGAGAATGTCGCGCCTCGCTCCTCCTTCTTTCATATCGGGCGCATTGCTCCCGAAGCGGTCTTTTCCATAAAAAGGACATTGCCAGGGGAAGAGGGGACAGTGCGGGTGATGCGTGGAGAATGGGTGTTGCAGCTTTGCGGCCTCTCCGCACTCGACGGCCGGTCGCCGCAGGCGGCGGAGGGCGAACATGCGCGTCTTGAGCCGGCCGGCCCTTGAGCAGCGCCGCGCACAACGCGGACCACATGCTGCGCAAATAGGAAACAGCGGGACCTGGGGCGACAAAGGAACTCCCGCTTTGCGCGTGGCTCGCCGACGCTCTCGCTCTCCCCAAGAGGCCCGCAAGCGGCGCAGGAATCTTAAAACGCGTGCGTCCGGTCGCTGCGCGAGATCAAACTGGCGCGGCGCTGTGCCGTGGCTATATTGGGGCCCACTTCACGCATCCCGGGAACGCTGTTTTTAGGGGCCTGGTACATGATGGATGGACGGCGCAGGCTTTCCGCTGTCGGTGGAGCGGCAGGCCTGACCGCTTCGCACCATCGTTTGAGGCACGAGGCCGCGAATTGTCGCAATTACTGCTACAAAGGAGAGCTACTGGTCTAGACGGATCGCCGCTGGCCGCCAAGGCGCAGGGGGTGAGTGTCAGTAATGTCGAGTGAGTTGAAAACGGCATATGGATGAACAGCAAGTATGGAGGGCGTCTATACTCATCTGTCATACCTGAACCGGCTCGCTGTCTTTATTTCACTTGTGCTCTTCGAGCAGCCGGGATCCCGATACTTCTCTTTCAAGGTCAGTAAACACGAACCCGATAAAACCGCTTCGTGGATACGTGGTCCCGTACGAAGACAATGCGGCAGATGCTGTGAAGGGATATTTAAGAGATAGAAAGTAACGGCAGAAATTACAACCTGTCATCGGGATTCGAACTCGTACCGCTCGCGTAAGCTATAAATATATAGTATAAACGAATATTAAGGCTACACGCTGAGTTGCTTCTCTCGCAGTATTAAGTTATAAATGAATAACTACTGAGTTGACGTTTCGATAACGGAGTAAACTATTGAGTTATATTATATGTACCTGTATGCGTGGCCACAGCTTCGACATATTCATCTGCGTTGTCGTGATATATTCAGAACTTGTAGGAAGTTTATGCCAACAAATTTTATTGCTCGCAATGTTTTCCGTGCTTGGTCCCCATTCTTTGTGATTCCCAATGCTCAAACGTACATCATCAGCTGATTTTCTGCACTAGAGACTGCCCTATTGCCCATTTCTGAGTCTCTAGAGGGTCTGTAGTTAGTTTCTTATACATTATATTCGGGTTATGCAACTCACCACATAAAACACAACACACAACTCACCACTTGTAAAACACTTGACCGGCTGCAAATTGAGACCATGCCTGTTCATGAACAGGGTGACTCCGCAATGCGCGGTGTACTTTACTGTATACATCGCCCATCCCCTTTCGAAAATACCGTCACGGCAATTTCATCGTCCACAAGAGACTCTCCCCCGCGCCATGCGAGATCGCATTGCGTTGTGTGGTTGAAACTTCCCAGGCCACTCAACCCGCCAGGAAAAGGTTCTATCGCTCAGCTTCCGTGGGAGCGAGGAAGAGAGGGCGATTTTACTCGCGCTTTCACGTACGTTACGGCATCCATTCATGAGTCATTTGGTGGAATTTGTACTGCTCGCCTGTTGCATCAATGTGCCACCACTGAAAGTCTGTAGTGGTTCTGTCCTAACCTCGGACATGTTTGGCGTTGCAAGCTGACCGGAGCTGACGTGCATGCCACAAGGCTAGCGGACTATAACGGTTAGCTTCGTGCACGGTCACCACCATCGCAATGTGTAACGCAGAAACAATTCTACTGATGTACATATATTCATTTTTAATACTGGAAAATAATGTACATAGAAACACGTTCGTTACTGTCCGACGTTTAAGCTGATGGACGCCCAGCCTTCGTCACAAGTGCCACTCGGACGATGGCTGGCCCAACTGCTGAAATGTTGGGCAGTGAAGAATGTGTTTGCAGGTCGTTTCCTCCTTTTCTAATCTCTCTCTCTCTCTCTTTCTCTCTCTCTCTCTCTCTCTCTCTCTCTCTCTCTCTCTCTCTCTCTCTCTATATATATATATATATATATATATATATATATATATATATATATATATATATATATATATATATATTCTTTTTTCTGAATTCCGTGTCGCCTTGTATTAGTTTTTTTGCGATAAGAAAAATTCTGTTCTCTTGTAATCCGAAGTGATAATGAACTGAACCCGGCACTCAGCAAGGTGTACTAACTTTGAAAGCTACCGTTGCACAACGGAAGCAGAGCGTTGGTCTCCTACTGAGGCAAAGCCCTCTTGGCAGCCTATTTTTTTTAGAGCCCACAGCGGGCCCAGTTTGGGTGGATTCGCGCACAGGGGTCGGGACCAAGAAGGCCGGTAGAGAAACGAAAGCCGGAGAAAGTGATGGGCATAGAATAAAGGAGCGCGTGCAAGATAAGGCGACGGCAGAACCGGAGAGAACGCCACGCGGATACGCGCGGCGCGTGGTGCGCGCGTAGCCGCGGCGGAAGTGCTCGGCGAGGAGCGATGGCGAGATTTGGCAGGAGCAGCGACGCGGCCGGCTGACGCGCACCACGCGTACGACGTGGGAATCTGGCCGTTCTGCGCCGCGGGGGCCAGCTGCCAGCACTCAGGTCCTGCGGCAGGGCCGCATTGAACGCGGAGCACGCCGGGGGCCCCAGGGCGCGGCGCCTAATCGGCGCACCCGTTCGGCCCGCATCGGTGCTTATGTTACCGAAGGGCGCGATGCACCAAAGCGGCCCTGGCAGCCGCAACACGCGCGGCCTTCTGTTCCATCAGCGAGATAGCACGCGCGCACGGGGGCGCGTGTCTGGAGGCGAGCAAATTTAGCGCCCCTTCGGTATTGGGCGTCCAAAGGACGATAAGGCGAAGACGTGCCTCGGAGGTGCGCCCGTGGTCCTTCTCGGGCCTCGGGAAGGAGTTTCCAGCCCCTTGCGCGCGCTCTGATGCTTGCTCTGGTGCGCGCCGCGCGCGAGAGCCTCTCCTCCGTCTTTAGTGTTCTTTCCGCGAACATTAAAGAAACAAGAAAGGGGGAGGGAGGCGCCGGGAGAGACATGCAGTACTTCCTTTGGTGGAACTACTTCCCATCGCCTTTACTACCAAAGAGCTTCGCAGTCGACCTCCCCCATCCCTCGCCGCCCCATCTTCTAACCTCTCACCATGCTTCTGGGGCCCTTTCTTTTCCGCCTGTGCGCTTTTCTCTCTCTTACTCTTCGGGAGCTATGTATCTTCGGTCGCCTCTATCTTTTCTTCTGCCTCTCCTCTGCACCGGTCTGCCATAAAGGCGCGCGCGCGCGCGATAGCGCTGCCCCGAAGCCTAGACGCGAGTGGCGCCTTCGTGAGCGACGTTATGAGCGCGGATGCCATAAAGCGGTCCCGAAATGTGCTCGTCTGTATCCGCGCGAACACCAGCCGCAGCGGCACCCTAGCTGGGCGTGCGTGTTTGCGTGCGAGCCACTGCGGCCTGCGTCGCCGCGCCCAGTCGTCGTATCGCGCGCGCGTGCGCTGGCATCGCGCGCGGGAGATGCAAGTGGTCCGGACTGGCGCGCCGAGGCAGGGGAGCGACGGTTGCGCGCCGCCGCGTGCAGCGTCGGACGGTTCTCCAAGCGACACGTCGTGCGCCCTCGATCTGTTTGCGTTGCGAATTGGCGGTAGTCGCGCTCGATTGACAGGATGTCGGCGGCCGCGGCGCGTGGCCGTGAGCGGCTGTTCTAGTGGGGCGCTCTCTAGACTCCAGGGATGCCAAGATTGGTTCCCACTGTGGCCTGAGCGGCCGCACTCTCTCTCTTTTTCTCTCGGGAGCTCTTTGTATAATTGTGCTCTGAATGGAGCAGCGCCACGGGACGCAAGGTAAACAAAGCCTCGCGTGAGCAAGCACCAAGTGGGGCTCGTCGACACGCTGGCGCTCATTGCTCTCGACAGACCGCAAGGACCGAGGAAGGAGACTGAGGACGTGCTGAAGCGGCGACGCTGGATGAGCGGGTGCGCCGTAAGGACGGCGAAAGTGCTGCGAAAGCGACGCGGGCATGCGCGCCCAAGAGTGTGCTGATGAAATTACGCGTCCTCCTCTGTTTAGGCCACGACGCGTGCCCTAGATCAGAGGTCGTAAGTCGCGTTCTTGCACCAGGCTTCGTGCGGTTCGCTCGTTGAAACCTGCCCTCCCGGAGCTCTCGATGGTGGTGGGAGTGGACTGTTAGAAGCCGAAAGAAAGAAGCACCCATTAAAAGAAAGCGCGTGCGCACACGCTCTCGGTACACGTACCGTCTATGGTCGTAGTGTGTACGCCTCTAGGATCTTATCTAACGCCTTGTCTGGCGCTCGGGGCAACAGCGCGTGAACCGCCAGGTTTTTTTATGCGCTGCTATCAAGAACGGACACACTTCGCTGGTTTTGCAGCGGCTCGTGCGCTATGCTTACGACATCCGCCCGAGTGGGGCCCACTGCGAGAGTGACGATGGCACCGGTGCCCCCGCCGTACGTGCGGACAATGCCGAAGCCTAAGAGAGTATCTCCGCCAGTAAAGGTGGAAATTGCTTTATGGGCCACTGGAGAATGGGAGCATGGCCGGACTGAACATGCTGCAGTAACTTGTGGCTCGTAGTTACGACAGTCCACTGAGCGACAACCAGGTCTTTAGCCTTATGGCCCTCGCTTAAGTTGCGAGAGTCCGGCAATAAGGGGTGGGTAAGCGATGGCGTAGGGTGATCGAAAGCTGTAGGTTCAACTTCGTCTTGTGCTGCCTATTAAAGTATACCACATGTCACTGTAAAGTTCATGAATTCACGGGTTTTTAAGAAAGAAAATTCAAAGGTATAAGGTTATAAGGTAGTATCCAACTAGGGAGGCTTTGTATACACTCATTCACTTGTGGGGTATATGGGAGTGTGCGTTAAAAAACCATGGGGAATAGAATCGTTGACATTTCTCCTGGCTGAGACTGCGCTGAGCACTTTGAGTAAACTTACAGAACTTGGTGGCATAAAGCTCGCCTCGTACATCCCCCTGGACAGTGGTTCCACTGCTGGTGTCATCTACCATGTGGACGTCTCCATCTCCATTCGCTGACTTGCTGATTCTGGTGAAGTTAGCCGTTGATGGCGTCGCCATATCTGATCTCAAGGCGCTTTGCTGTGTGCACACACAGTGTTCACTTTCTCTCGCTTTCCTCTTTCTATTCCCTCTTTCCCTTCCTTAGTGTAGGGTAGAAAACCGGGCTCTCGTCTGGTTAACCTCCCTGCTATTATTATCCTTCCTTCCTCTCTCTCTCTCTTTCTCTCTCCTGGCTATTCCAGGCTGCATCATGTCTCCGGCGTTGTAGAATTTTTGCTGCCGGCTAAGTGAGCCAGATAAGTATATTTCCATTATAGGTCGTCTCCGCTTGAAAACGTTTAGTCATCACTAGAGATCGAATGTTTTATAGAACACTGTCTTATACGCCTATAAGAGGCACTAAAGCTGCCATTTCAAACATATATAGATGTCAGATACTAGAGAGTTTTAGAATAGGGGCCCCAAACGTTTTGGGGCCCCAAAGAAATAGCGTCGAAGCCACTGCGCATGCGCAAGACGCAAACTCCGTTTGGGTTTTGCGTTGGGAACGCTATTTCACCGATTTAGCGGGAGCCCAAATAGCGGCCCCAAAAGCTTTGCGTCGGCAAACATGGCGGCACCCATCGAAGCGACGGCTCTAAGCTAGCACAAAACTGGGTTCCATTCGCGGTAAGGCGTGAAGTTCGCAAGCTAGGAGAAGTGAGTGCGGTTATCGCTTTCTCTCAACTAGCGTGTGTTATGAAGATTGACTCATTAGACGCCGCTGATTTTGAATTCGATTGTGGATTTTATGGCTCGTAGGCCTAACATGGCTAAGCTTGGCTGGTGAAGGCTAGTAAAGTTGGTTTGCTCAAAACTAAGCGCAACTAATTGTTTGCTGCTTACAGAGAATAACCTCTAAATTGTACTTAAACGCGAATACACGCAAGTAAAAATTATTATTCCTATCATAAAATGGTATATTTTATTTAATTATTTCTAATAGTTTTTCTTTGACGCCGTAGTGGCGCTGTCAGCGCAAGACGCTATCCGCCAACGTCAAACCCTATTCTAAAGCTCTTCACTCCTACGTGCCCCAACGCTAACACCCGCAAAGTTTTAGAATAGGGGCCCCAATAGTTTGGGGCCCCTATTCTAAAACTCCCTACTGTCATTTAGGCATGTATAGGCTTAATTAAGAACTGCCGCTGTGCATATGATGATAAATTATAATTTTCAAAGTAATGCAGCCCACTAAAACCCTGTCTGATAATGAAAGGGAGTGATGCAAGTTGTATAGGTTACAAAATATTTACCTGAAAGCTTGTTTTACTGGACATCATAAGAAAAGATGTGAAAACAATGACAAACAAGCGCGACCTCAAGATTACCCAGGCTCATGTTGCGCCTTTTCTCACTGAGTATTAATTTTTATGCACAAAATTAACGCTCAACATCTACCGAAGTTAGCGGCACCTACTGTAGTTCGGCACTTTCGAATATCCAATCTCTTTTCCCCATCTTTCATCCCCCCATCCCGCTCCCATGTGTAGGGTAGCAAACCGGTTAAGCTAAACTGGTTAACCTCCCTGCCTTCCCTTCTCCACTTTTTCCTTCCTTCCTTCCTTCCTTCCTTCCTTCGAATATCCAATGCCTTCTGGAATGGCCGAATGTTCGCTGGGCAGAACATTTCTCAGTCCTTTCGGGACCGGAAAACTGGGATTTTGTCCGAGATGAACTTCAGTTTCGAATTATATCCCCAAAAGGTACATTGACAACCTTCCCTGAACGTCCGAAATAAGCCCCACACTCCGGGAAAAAAGTTCCGCACGAGCATTCAAATTTATCGATGATGGCGGCTAAAAACATGACATTACATGGCACAAGCATACACTCTCACCTTCAAACGTATCCTCTCGTAGAGCAGTTCGAGCCTTTCTCACAGTGATGCTCTCGTCTGCCTGTAGATGTTCGTGGCAATAATCGGCTGCTCTCGACCAAGTTCTCCAGCGCGTTATATTCTTATAAATAAGATTCGGCTAGGACGAAACACGAAAAAAGGCATTTTTAGGTTGTCAAAATCGAATATAGACCCCAATATCAAAATAGAGGATTATAGACACTATGAAGGTGTCACTAAATGTTCCTAAACCCACAGTTCAAGCAAATGTTAAATATAGACACGATAAGGACGTAAGGGGAAAGTAGGAGGAGGAGGAAAAGGAAGGGAGGTCAACCAGACGCACTCCAGTTTGCTACCCTACACAGTAGAAGGGGTTTAAGAGAAGAAAAGAAAGGAGAGGGAGGGAAGAAGGTACTATCGGTGTGAATACGTGCGAATGTTCATAACTTCACGCCTATAATCGGTCATTGAGGTCACTGAGTTGCGGTCTCTAACAATCACCGAAGGAAAGAAAATTAAAACTTGCAAATTAGGTTGGTTCATCCGTATATTGCGCTTTTATTTAGCGATGTAAGTGCCCGGTGGCTGTAGTTTCGTCCACAATGCCTTGGTCAACTCGCGCGTTTGTGTTTGCAGCCGCGCAGCTATTATATTAGTACGCAGCACAACGTTGCTACTACGTCCGCTTTGGTCACACCGCTTTCGCTCCAACGAGGTCATTGCTTGGTCGTGATTCGCCTGCTGAGTAAAAAAATGAAAACAATTCTGATCGCCAAACTGATTACGAGCAGAAAACTCCGAGCGATACCGGTAGTCGAAAAAGCAGCGAATTTTAATTTCTCTCATACAGATTCCTATAAGGTGAGACGTAGCAAAAGTTTGCTACGATCTGTCGCATTTACAAAGCTTTCCTTTCGTAAGCACTGCCTCCCATAGGCAGGCTGCCTTTGCTAATAACATGTCCGTCATTCCGATGGCCTGGCAAGAACAGTTCTAGCGTAAGTGCTTCTTTTCTGAAGACGGGGCCCACTTACGAACCACCGCTCCTCAACCATTCTTCAAATAGGACTTGCCTAATTAATCCTGTCGCACCATGATCGCACTTTTGCGCCAAGAGGCTCGGAAGAGCTGACTGTGTTGGCGATGCATTAGGCACGGGTTGAAGACGACGGCAAAGACAACCGATGTGATTGACTATTCGATTCTTCATTAAATATATTTCTTTCTTTTAAAATTATGTGGGTTTCACGTGCCAAAACCACTTTCTGATTATGAGGCACGCCGTAGTGGAGGACTCGTACCCGCCGTGGTTGCTCAGTGGCTATGGTGTTGGGCTGCTGAGCACGAGGTCGCGGGATCGAATCCCGGCCACGGCGGCCGCATTTCGATGGGGGCGAAATGCGAAAACACCCGTGTGCTTAGATTTAGGTGCACGTTAAAGAACCCCAGGTGGTCAAAATTTCCGGAGTCCTCCACTACGGCGTGCCTCATAATCAGAAAATGGTTTTGGCACGTAAAACCCCAAATATTATTAGTAGTGGAGGACTCCGTAAATTCCGAGCACCTCGGGTTCTTTAACGCGCTCCTAAATCTAAGTACCACGGGTGTTTTCGCATTTCGCCCCCATCAAAATGCGGCCGCCGTGGCCGGGAGTAGATCCCGCGACCTCGTGCTCAGCAGCCTAACACCATAGCCACTGAGCAACCACGGCGTGTTTTTTTTTTCTTTCTTCTTGAAGCAAACGTTCGACACAGGAAATATATCTTGATTTACTGCAGAATACTAAATAAATAAAAAAAGATATACTTCGCGAAAAAGCTGCGTACGCACTTTACAGTGCGTGGCCGATACTTCGGAGACAATTGAGGCACAGGATTCTACCACAGGGTTCTACCTATGCGCTAAACTAAAGATGCATTGAGTGCGTAATTGTTGTTTGAGATAAGCATATTGCGTCCTTGAACGGCATTATAATAAATAGCACTGTTTTAATGCTTTACAGCGCGAGGCAATTATGCAGATAATACGCTTTCAAAGATAAAGAGGCGGGTTTGAAAGTGTGCGACTCGTCCAAGTACGGACGCCCCACATATGTGTTCCTCTCCCATGTTTCATTTCTCCTTACTCTATTCTATGAATTAAGGGCATGATAAGCATTAAGAAAGAAGCGTTTGTCAGAAAACGCGGAGAAGAAAACACAAAGACGGAGAAAGGGGATGGGGTACCAGAGGCGTGAACGAGGTACGTTACGACGACGATGAAGGCAAGTATATAGGGCGTGTCCTCCCTGTCACGACGCGGTGGAGACAGACACTCCTGCGTCGCACCGCGGGCGACGGTCCCGGCGGAAGAGCACCCCTGCGTGTCCGAATATGACAACGGCGACGCGTTTTCAATGAAGGAATCGCGGATTCGGAAGAGGAACCGGCAGAGGCGGCAGGAAGCGGCAGCCGACCGCGGACGCGGCGTAAACGAAAGTCGGTCCCGCGGCAGCAAGAGAGCGAGCCAGATTCCCAACTCCGTGTGGTCGAGGGCGGCGCTGACACCTTTTGAAAAGGCTAGGGCTAGCGAACAAAAGAACGGAGAATAAGGAAGAATGGCAAAAAAAAAGGAAAAAAATAACAGACAGAAACAACTACGCCCGAGGCAGCAATCTTCCGCCTTGAATCGTTTTCAAACGGAGGGAAAATGAGATAAACGCGGCCGGAAAATGGGATCTCTCTGCTCCCGCTATACCCTTCTTCCAACAGCGGCAACGGTCAAACGAAGATGTCGGCCATCGTACGCGCGAGCGCATTTTATTGGGCTGCTGCTGCACCTTTCCTCTTCCAGGTTTACCGTTCTAACCTTTTTTGTTTCATTGTTTACCTTCTTTATCTGCCGTCCTTTTCTTGCTGTGGACGAGTGATTTGGTCATCCTTCTCTTCCCCGTCCGCGTTTATTTCTGTTCGCCAAATCGGATTATTCGCGAACATTTCGCGATCAATGAACATTCCCGGGTAGATTCTGGTTCGTAACTAACGTAGTTCCTTCTTGCTTGCACTTGATCGCTCGTTGCGAAATGATGTAGTATAGGAGAGTACGGCAATGGGCAGACATGAAAACGTGCGCGTACGCGTACGACAAGCAATATAGCGCCGTGTGCGAGTGCGCGATCGTGTGTCTATGGATTGAGCGGGTGTGCGTGTTATTGTTATATGTTGATAATAACGCAAGCCTTATAAAGTCACGTGCATCAAAATGCGACAAATAAAGTATTTAAGAAATGTTCTCTCTTTCTTTTTTTTCATTCGTTCTTTCTTTATGTGAGGCTATGCTTCGCGGTCACCAAAAGAAAGAAAAAAAGTTCTGAAAATCTTCGCCCCGGAAATGCTCGGCTTTTATACTATTTTCCAAATACAAGATAAACAGTATAGCTTACACAAACAGAAACTATTTCTCGTTCTCACTTTTTTTTTTCACTCGACCTGGATTCCTATGCCCATTACTTTATGTATTCCGTCTGGGTTTTTTTCTTCTCCTTTCTTTCTTCTCCTTTCTTTCTTTTTCTTTTGCACTTAGACAACAGGCTCCTCACAGAGGAAACGATCTTGGGCCCGTGGCCTCGCGCATCTGCTATGGGCAAGGCCACAAAGGCGCTGGTGCGTTTCTTGAAGTGCGCCAGCCTGTATGACCGCCTCTGACTGACTCAGCGATGAACGCGCGTGTGTGTAACAGTGCAAACTGTGAACTTCTTTCTCAATTCTCCTCTTGCAATCCCCTTTTACCCTTCTCCGGTGCAGGGTAGCCTACCGGGCCCAGCTTCGTTAACCTCCCTGCCTTTCCCTTACGACTTCTGTCCATCTCTCTCTATGGTAGGAAATGTTCCTAATGCATTCCTGGGGGCCGCAAATAGCAGGTCTCACCGTTTCCACGAAATAATCTCCGAGGAGTTTGTATTGTGCGTTCTCCCGCAGCAAACTGTGCGTGCTCCATGCACTCATGAGGAAAACTTACTCGCATGTGAGTGTTTATGAAGTCAGAATCATTACGGAGACGAATATCAAGAGAAGCTAGACGCCCTCAGAGAAAGGATGGCGAAAAATCGGAGAAGAGGGCGAGGTGACATAGTTATGAATTGCGTGCTGAATGCAGACGTTCTACATTGAATTAAAGAGAAGAAAAAAATCCAACCAAAATTTAATTTAAAAATTGGACTTTTCGGAGCCCGACCGGCTCCTTCTTCAGGGGCGAGACTAAAGCTCTCTGCGCGCCTGTCAAAGCGCGAAAAACGCATATAAGCGCTGCTACGCCTCACGCCACCTCACCCCTGCGGAAGGAGTCGGTCAGGCTCCGAAACGTCGGGTTCTTAAAATAAATTTTGATTGGAGTTTTTTCTTCTCTTTAATTCAGTTGGCCCCAACCAGGGAGATATCTGCCAAATGTTTACCTTAGGCGTCTACATGTACTCGGCCACTTACGGAGTCGTTTAAACGTTATATAACCTGAGCGAGATAGGAGTGGGTCGCAGCCCCGAATGAACCTAATCGCACAGAGGGCCTTCTACGAACCCTTCTCGTAAAGTGCACGTGCCTGCATAGCATCGAACAAGGGGACAACGAATATATACGGCGCGGCGGCGAGGGTGTGAGGATCACAAAGGACTGTAAGGGGGAAGCGGGGGTTGAACTGTTTCGTCTTGAATGGGCCGCACATCCGCGGTTCTCCAGCCAGTGCCTCTTTTACGGTGTGGCGGTTGCGGCGGCGCATGTTTGCTTTGGCGAACCCATCGGCGCGTGCGGGGTGAGATGCTAGCGCTTGCAAATGAGCCGAGCTCGCGCGTCCGCCCGCTCCTCGCTCCTCGCTGAAAGCGGCACACGGCGGCGTAGGCGGCGCATTTGAAGGCTATCATAACGGTCTCTGTCGCTTGCCCTGGCCATTTCATCTTCCAGGAATACGCGCCGCGACGGAGCGCCATCTGTCTCTCAGGTTCTTGCGCGCCAAGACGAAAAAAGGCCGCGTGGGCTCCGGCTGCCACCGGCCGCCGGTTTCCACCGCAGAGAACGGCAGCTAGGGCACAGGCTGGCTGTGCCAGACAGCATAAAGGAGAAGGGGGCACAAAAAAGTAAGAACAACAAAAAATGGCCGAGGTTCCTATAAGATCTAGCCGCAGGCAGGGCGCAACTTATTTTATGGCACTCCTCGGGCAGCCGTCACCGAGCCGCGGCCTTTTGACAGAGGATCCCCCGGCGAAGTGACGCAGCCCGGATTCGATTCGGTTGATCCGGCGGCGCCTCTGCGTCCAGAAACCAAAACAGAGGAGCGACGGGGCGTCTTGTGGCGCCTTCGGGTGCTCACGACCCTGCGTCGAGTGACGAAATGGCGCCTGGAACTCGGCCCTGTCTTCATCGGTGCACCGACGCCGCCTGCGTTGAGCGAAATCCCGGCATTCCGTGCAAGCTCGATGCTCTTCGAAAAGTTTGCCTAGCACTGTGATGGCAATGACACACGTCTGTGTATAAAAGAAGAGGACACCCAGTTGGAATTCAGCACTAGGACACAATGTCATAAGAAAGGAGTGCCGATTATTTATGTGTTTATGAAAGGATGTTCAAGCTTCTTCGCGCTTTGTTCTGCAGACAATTAGGGTGGACCGAAGCTGGGCAGCGTGCGCCGCGGCGTCGCTCGGTTTAAGGCACGGGTTTGACAAGGCGCCGACTGTTGCGCAGTGAGAGATCGCGAGTATCATTGCCGCCGACTCCTTTTCTCTCCGGCGGGCTTCCGGCCTCGCGTTAGGAAGGAGGAGCGACGCAGTCAGGACAGCGCGTGGGGAGGCCCCGTGGACAGAAGGCGCACCCCACCGGCTGCACGCAGCGTTGCTTTTTCCGCGGTGCCACGTCGGCTCAGCTGTCGCCGTCACCCAATACCCGGTGCAGGCCGCGTCGGCGATTTCCACTTGTCCACTTCCGGAGTGCCTCGCGGCACCACTGCCGTCCTCACTCACAGCCAGCGCCTTCTGCCCCGAAGCACTGGTGCGTTGCAGGGAGCGTGCGCCTGCTGTACGAGGAACGGACAAGAGCAGCCGCTCACACTTCTTGCCGATTCCCCCCCTCTTCGGTCCGCTTGCCTGGTGGCGTAACCCGAGCCACTGCCTGCGCGCTGCGGACCAAAAGAAACGCTCGGCGAGTCGTCCTCCTTCCGGCACGCTCTCGCTTCTTTTGCTCGCATTCTGCTCTCAGCTGCCGATAGCATCATTCGCACCACGCTAGTTTCTGTTCGTCTAGCTGTCACTTTATTTGTCTTTTTGCTTTACGTGGACCTAGGGACCAGTCACTTCGAATTTTCCGTATGTGCAATATGGCAGCTGGTAGAAGTAACGTTTCTGGCCGAATGCGGTAAAAAATATTTTATCTTCGAGAGTGGCTGCTGTGATCAGCGACGAGAGGTGCCCCTTAAGTGTTGCCCTCTAAATGCTAAAGTGTTAAATTTCAAAGGTTGTATTTGTTTAGTTTGTCTGTTTGTGCGTGTCCTTTTCGTGCCGTTGTGGGCGCGCGCATGTAGTGTGCGTGTTATGGATGTGTTGCGTGTGCGCCTGCGTGTGCGTGCGTGCAAAGCTAAGTGCTTCTGAGGGAATGACGTCCGATTACGAGGGTCATAACGACGGAAACGATTAATGATGGACGATGTTCTGCACGCATATCTCGACAAGCGTAAAATTGCGCCCTTTCTGTACATGGTGCCGCCCAGTGAGGTTGGTTATTCACTTACTTGGTATCAATAGATTGCATCACACCTGCACAAGTACTCTACACATCCAGTAAAAGCCATCCAAAATGTGTCATTTTGTTAGGAATGTTTAGAGCAAACTTTTACGTAAAGAAAATACAGCCGCGGAAATTTACCGCAGACCTAATATAATAGTGCGTGTTTGACTTAAAGCACCATCAGACGTTGAGTAATATTTTGATGAGACTACTGTACATTTGAAGACAATCTTCGCATGGGACAATTTGCCGAGTTTATCTACGAAATCGTATGGCATACAGTGGGTGCGATCTTTAGTGACCTAGTGGAACTAGAAACACTGCTCCTTACATGGCACTGCACAACCTGCGTATTGCACGACGCAGTAAACAACGTGGGAAAGAGGTCGCATTGAAGCACGATACGGTTATCGTTAACATTTCCGGTTAAACTTGCGGAAAAGAGGCGAAGGGAACGTGGGAAACGGACCTATATCCGTTCTGATATGGCGGCTTCGAACTTCAGCCTGTATGGTGTAGTTGCGGATAAAACGCTACGTGTCGCATTAAAGGACATTCCAGCAACAGTGTGCCATTGTCTTCAGAAAGTTCAGAAAGGTGAAAGGGAGTTATACATGAATTGATTTTATCAACTTCCAGAGCGCTACAAAATCGGCGCAAGGAAACTTAAACTTGAACTGCAAAAAATAAAATAAAAATAAAATAAAACTGCCGTATAAAATGGCGCCTTTTTGTTTTCATTGATGCGTGATAATACCCTTAAGACATATTATTAAGCGATGATCCGCACGATGCAAAAAACTAAACAATGCATTCCTTATCAAGGAACGCTTTGTATCATCCTCATATTCAGTGAAGTGGCTTGCCCTATTAGATTCCTTTTTTCATATATACATATCGTCACTTTGAAGCACTTGAGGTCAGGCGTTTCAAGTTACAGCTAGGGGAAACCTGTATTCCCCCTAGCTATGCATAATCAAACTTCTCTGATTGAAAGCACGTAAAACATGATCTTTGGTCTCCCACGTGCCAGCGTTGTCCCATCTAGTGTTCCTCGATAAATATTCCGAATGCACAAGCGGTTTCGTTCAGAGCCTGTGTGCACCGACTCGCGTGACATTATCATGGGAGGCTGATGATCAACTGCATCACGCGGAACGGGTCCGCGAATCGTTTTTTTTTTTCTTCTCGGAATTGGAACTGATCTGTAATGAAATGGAATCTCTAAACCCGAAGCCAAGTGAAACGTAGTATATAGCATGAAGCACGTGCTTCCAATCTCTTCACGCGATCCCCACGCTAATTCTTCATCCCAGACAAGTTTTTTTTCGTATCTACAGCCTGATTCTACGGTTACGCCTTCGTTGTTTAGCATATATTATCCCCAGCCTGTTTTCAAGTATAGTCTCATGAGCTTGCCTTGGCGCTGCAGTGGTTAGGAATAACATGACGAAGCACTCAGCCCGCTGCACTCGCTGGGAACTGGATTCATCACCCGTAATGCGAGGCGTTTTGCCGTTATTTAGTATTTGGGCAATGAGATGTGGCGTCACTTCACCCCCCCCCCCCCCGACACCCCTATAAAGAAAGAATAAAAATTTTAAAAATAAAAACACTAGTCAGTTTTAACTGCATGACTTGTATATCTATAGGAGGGGCTTAAGAAGCAGTTGCCGGCTCAGAATGCGAGGTTAAACTCACCTGTAGCAATAAGGCCAGCACTCAAAACAAGAAAAAAATATTCCGCCTCTCGTATATATATATATATATATATATATATATATATATATATATATATATATATATATATATATATATATATATATATAGAGAGAGAGAGAGAGAGAGAGAGAGAGAGAGAGAGAGAGAGAGAGAGAGATTTAATTATACAAATGCAGAGAGGTCAACCTGAGGTACATTCCTCTCATAAACCACAAGGCACTCTATGCAGTGCGTGGAGTCTAGAAAATTGCGCTACATTTTCGTTATTCTCCTGAGTGTGTCTGCATCCAGCGAAGAACGTAATCGGAGCGCGCCTGAGAGGTTCTCTATCAATTAGAAGCGGCAGAAGAAGCTCTTTGGATAAATTAGCCGCGCACGAGACCATGGGCGAGCGGCCCACTTCCCGATTTCAGAGAGCACTCCGATAAGCGAAAGCGGACTGCTGAATGGAGGGAGGGGGCGGGGGGGGGGGCAGGAGAAAAAAAAGGTTTCGGGCAAGCTTGCGCATTTGCTCGTCGGTAGCCCGCAGCCCGTGACCTGAAATAGTTCGATGAGGGTAAATGATCATTCTATACATTCCGCTGGGCGCATATGTTGTATACAGACTCTTCGCTACAAGATCCTTGTACATTCTGTTTCCTTGTGACATGCGTATGCGATGGAAACTATTCGTCCACGACGTCATCAAAATGTGGGTGCACGCCACTGACTATTTTTGTTTCGATAGCACTTACATGGACGCTCGAGGCACATTCAAGCCGTCGGCGCCGCCGCCATTGTGCTGCGCCTTTGACGGCGCATGCGCGGCTCGCGCGCGGAAGCTTAGAGGGTCTGCAGAAACGTGGAGTGCGTTTGGCTGCAAAAACGACGAAGCGAAGCGGACGCACCGTAAACGCTATACGCTCAATCGGCTCGGTGGTAGTAAATCCACCAGGTTGTGCCTAATTCTGCCGCTGGCATGAGCGTTGTGCGCATGCACAATCAATATAAGCAAACTAGCGTTCCTGCTGAGCTGCTGTGAGTATGTACTCTGGTCTGAGCAGTAAACATCGAGCTAACGTTAGGTTTTAGTGAATGCTGACTAACGCCGACGGTTGGTCGTCGGTCTGATCTCGTGCACCATCGAGGTACACCGCCGCCGCCGGAGACGCTCATCACGCCAGCGTTATGAGTGGCCTGGCGACTGCGTGGTCGCTGTTCCTTCCACGTCCAGCAGGAGTTGCCTTGCGTGCGGCGTCGCGCCAACTTGTCGTACTCGCGTATATAGTTAGAAGAACGTCCGAGGAGCTTAAGCGCAACGCTAAACCTAAAACTCGGGCGAAACGGCTTCTTTATTTTCTTTATCTTCTCCGATTCGTGAAAGAAACATGCAAGGGATCCTTTCCTATTTGTAGTCGCTACTAGTAAAGCAACAACAGAGTTTGAATGAGAGATCTTTGTACAAAACGAGGGAAGTGGCGATCGAATCGATGTATTTTGTGTGACCCGTGACAGGGGAGCTGCTCTAGGCAAAGCACGGCTGCTTTAGGCCGCTATAAAAGCGCTGATTGTATGCCGATGTTGCAATGGAAGCTGTTCTTTTCCCTCATTGTCAGCCAATGGGGATTTTGTTCCTCGCAATAGAGATCCTGCCTTTGTTACACTCGCACTGCGAACTGATTAGCATGCTTCATTCTCAAGCTCTACACGCAGCAGTACAGTGCGCATGCATGGTTTCGTCTACGGCGTCGATTACTGACGGTAATAAATCTCATCGTACGTGTATATCGGCGCAAATTCTACGAAATTTGCTTCAAATCGCCCATAAACTGCTCAAGGAGCATTGAGCAAAAACCTAGAGTACGATTTATAGTCAGTCTATTAACTTTCAGTGAGCTCCTTTGAACGTTTGATTATACCGACATTTGTGCACATTTGTGCAGTGAAGCAAGGGAATTCCAGTGATATTGTTCCTGAATTGTGGTTCACGGCATGTGGGCTCTTTTCTTTTGCGCTCGCTACTATACGAAAGCACAAGTTGATAAATGTTCCCAGATCCGGGCCCTACGATCCTTCTGCAGCGTGAGAGACCACCTCGGTGTACGCATGCTCCACTCAGGACTATATAGCGCAGCCACGGCGGGAACAGCCTTCCTGGGAAAGGTAATTAGGCGATGGCGGGCACCGTTTGTCTCGGGAAGTGTAAATGGGGATGCGCTCCACACTCACTGCGTACGAAAGAAGAGACAATAGAATAAGAAACTAAAAGGCGGGGGAGGTAAAGGAAGCGACAGAAGCGTGAGGAAACCGCCCCAGTCACGGAAACGAGGCCGCAACTCAATCTCCGAGCCAGGTCCAAAGTGTGCGCGTGTAGCACAGGCGGTGTGCATGCGATGCCGCGCGAAGGAGCCGCAGGGGAACGCCTCTGCGGTCGCCTCGGCCACGCGCTTCAGTAGCGCTCCACAAGCGGGCTCCTTTCTCTGCGGAGCTCGTTACGCGGCCAAGTTATACACGGGGCCCCGAGCGATACATCACGGCGGCATTCTTTTGGGGGCGCCTCCGCGCGCGCGCTCGCTCGTGCACGTCCAGGCAGCGCGCACACGTGGACGCAGGGCGGCTGGGTCACGGAAGTTCTGACCCGTTGCCCCCTCGGCATCCGGGTGCAGCGCGAGGGGAGGAGTCCGGGAAGACACCGGCGCTGCGCCGCGAGCTTGGCGCGCCGGTTCTGCGGCGACTATGCTGCCGGCCTTATTCCTCTGCCGAGTCAAGCGTCGCCCTTGTTCCATACAGACCCTCACTGGGCATCACCGTTCATTCTTTTTCCCCTACCTCTAACTTTTTCCTTCGACAAAGATGCCACTGGCATTTCTTTCTGTCCACCTTCAAAGAAGCGTCGCTGTTGTCGCCGCTAAAATGTTAACTCCCTTTTCTTGCGGCTTGTGTCGCGCCGTTTGTGTCACAGGCGCTGTCGAGTTTCAGCCGTCGACCGCTTGCCCTCTCGCTCTCTCTCTCCTCGCCTCGCGACGTGGCAGCGGCTCTTCTAAATGTCGCGTGAAGCGAGCCTTAATGCCTTCGCACCTCAAGACGTAGCCCCGAGGTTCCCAGACGCCGTCGGCTTCTTTGTGTGACGCTTCCTTAGCGCCGCCTCCTCGTTTGCAACCGCGTGTGGGGAGGTCACGACCATGCGTGCTGCACTATATATATATATATATATATATATATATATATATATATATATATATATATATATATATATATATATATATATATTCTGGTTGCGTAGACCGCGCCTAGATCGTGATATTAATGGTTGCTTTACAGTGAGTTATGTTCGGGTAGGTAATTCATCAATTTTGTTTTCTGTCACTGATTTTGTTTCTAGCTTGGCAACGTGAGCTTTTCTACCAGGTCATCTGCACGGGGCACCAATCGTCGGAGGTCATACTCGAACTTCTGGCTGCATGCCTTGCTAACAGCGAACAGCAGAAAAGTAAAAAAAAAAAAAGAAATTGCTCACGCTTTGCCTAAGTCGTTAATAGGCCATGAGAGCTAATAAACATTTTGGTATTTCGCTACATTCGTTTTCGCTATGGACAGCGACACTGTTAGCGTTTCATGAAGGCCGATGTTCTCTGTGTAGACACACTATATCTTATATGTAAACTGATGACGTTGCCACGTCGCTCGAGGGTCATCTATTACTGCAGCATGAGATGCGAGATCCTTGC